>NC_081407.1:894402531-895002531 GCF_030272615.1 Cryptomeria japonica | reverse complement strand
CAGAAACCTAAACATGAGACCATTTCCTATAGGTTTTGAAACTCCTAGATATGAAAAATATGATGGAAGCACTGATCCTCAAGATCATATACGAGAATTTTGCACAATGAGTATGGAGTTTGCACATGAGGATACCTACTTAATGAGATTATTTCTGAAAAGCTTAACTGGACTAGCTATGGAATGGTTCTCCAAACTTCCACCTAGAATCAGATCATTCTCAAAATTGGTGGATAAGTTTGTTTCACAATACTCTTATAACATACAACATGAAGTAACAATGCTAGACCTATGTAATGCCAAACAAAAGGTTGGAGAACCTTTCATGACATTTTTACAATGATGGAGATGGTTAGCTTCACGGTATCCTCGTACAGTGCCAGAGTATGAAAAAATGGACATATTCATTGACAACTTAAATGATCAAATGAGTTATTACTTAAAATGCAAGGAAATAAAAGTTTTGGAAAAATGATTGATAATGGAATCAGAATGGAGGAAGCCATGATAAAGAAAGGTGAATTGAAAATATACAAAGACGGAGTCCATCCTCCTAACAACACCAATAACAACAATCAAAATGATAAGCCAAAGTTTTGGAATAGAAATCGAAATGTCATCAACAATGGAATAGTGGATAACAACAATGTGAAACCAAAGCAACCGATTTTTAATTTATCCACTCACTCAACAACGGCTCAACAAAACAACCATCACCAAAAAACAACTATCAAAATTTCTTTCGAAGGCAATTTGCAAACATTGGTGAACCCCTTGGGTCACCACTAAAGACACTTCTCGCAAACATATTGATCACTTTACCAGAAGAATGGAACTACAAACCTCAAATAAAACCACCTTGGTGGAATGATAACCATTATTGTGATTTCCATCGAAACAAAGGACATCACACAAATAGTTGTCAGTGGTTGAAACATGTCATTCAAGATTTGATAGATAATGGAGTAATAACTGTGGATGGACATACAACAAACAAATCTCATACAACTTAGATAACGATAATTTGATAGCTTTGCATTTGCATTGGCATTTGCATTTAACTTGTATTTCATTCTTGCATGGGATCTCGCATGCTCCTTTTATCCAAGGTTAAATCTATCACAAGAATCATCAAAGTATCATCACAAGTGTATACACAATTAGACTGATGACTCATATCTCTCTAGATATTGTTGACCCAGCGAAAATATTATGCTACCCTCTCAACAGAGCCAACATTAGCATATCTAAATCTTTCTGCAACTTGATATCAACAAACTGTCAGTTCTTTATCCAATCAATCTTATCAATTCTATTAATCAATCACATCTCATAAATTCTCTCATGTCTTATATAGGATGTATCTTTCTTGAAACCAAACATTCTGATCATGTCTTATACAGGATATATCATTCCTGAAACCAGACGCTTTGATCATCTTTGTCTTATACAGGAGGTGTCATTCCTGAAACCAGACTAAATCTCAATCTTATTAATCTAATGAATCAAGCTTTATGAATAAACAAAAACCACATCACCATGATCGTAGAACTCGCATTTTAATTAACCACAGTTGCAAAAATCAAATCATTTCTAATCGGGATATCAATTTCGCAAAGATCCAAAAACTCCAAAAGATCAATTATCTCAATTGATCTCTCGAGGGGCCATCATCATATCACAATTTATCAATCAAGAGCTGGGGCATCCTATCGAACCAATGCCATCATCAAAATGAGATTATTCTTTGAATCAACGCGTCATCACACCTCGCTTCAAAGAGGGGAAAAATGTATAAACCTAAAAATGGTCTGAAGATAATTAATTAAATAAACAATTATTTAATTAATCCCCCTTCCTAATTTAATTGAATTTACTAAGCAATTTTATTAAATTCCCCCTTTCATCTACTTATTAATAAATCTAAGGATTTATTTAATAGGTTCATTTTCATAATCCCCTTTGATTAATTAATTCAAATTAATTAATTCTCCCCCCATCTTCAATTAATTATTCTAATCTTCTAATTAATTAAAACAAATCAATTTATGAGTTGTTGAGAATTAATTAGTCTTATTTGAATTTTTAAATTCAAATTTACCCACCTACCTCCTAACTTCTAAACACCTAACCTAACCCCTTCCATCTAACCTTGCGTTTAATTAAACCTACTCTTCCCTTGAGACACATGGCATTCTTGGGCCACATGTCCCCTTTCCTTAGACACTTTCTCTCTCATGAGTAAAGCTTCTTGATACTTGTCACCATAGAGATGGCAAATGTTCCCTTTCATCCAACCTCTCTAGAAGCTTCTTGACACTTGTCACCATAGAGATGGCAAATGTTCCCTTTCATCCAACCTCTTTTCCAACCTCCTCCAATTTGACCATTGATATCTTCAGACTCAATCTTGATCATTGATTCCTACCACCTCACCCCTGGCCTTGGAAATCCTATAAATAGACCCCATTTTGAAGCAATAATCATCCCATCTCATTTGCATTTCAGGCATTGTTACTATAGGCATATCGATATTAGCATATCATTTGAGCATTGTTATTATAGGCAATTGCATTCTTAGATCTAGCTTATTTTCTATCATAATTGTTGAATCATGTAGCTTAATCATTGTATTTTCTAGCTTAAATGCATCATTATCATCCTAAATCCTCCATCTAGATGTAGTCAAGTCACTGGAATTTTCTTTTATACAGATCTAAGAGAAAATCTACACTCACATTTATTAGGAGGCGATAGATCGATTAGCCATGCTTTTATCTTTATTTGTTTTAAATTTGCTAACCATGCTTGTAATGATCTATTGAGTGTTTTGTGTTGCAGCTGCAGGTATACACTTCACAAGCACAACATCTACTATTATTTAATTGATCACTTTATTCCTCTATCTCCTAAGGTGATTAGTTTAATTAAACCCCCTATTCAACACTACCTCTAAAACCCCCATCTATTTAGTTAAATAAACACCCTCATTTATTAAATGAAATCCCCATCCCCACTTTCTCTAATTTTGAATTAAAATTAATTCAAAAATCCTATTTACCCTCATCCACTTGCATTTTCCTAACTTCCCTTCTTGCATCCTAATCCTAATCCTAATCTCCACCTAATCCCCTCCACTAATCATGTGCACATTGGCAACAACAATGATTGAAAACAAAGAGGGAGGGGTGAATCAATTTTCACTGGTTCAATTAATTTAAGCACAATTTCAAATCTGATCAACTGCAGAAACAAAAAAGATAAACACAACAACAATAACACATATAACACCAATATTTTGATGTGGAAAACCTGGTTAGTGGAAAAACCATGGTGGGAACATACCCATAATAAGATGATACTCTGCAGTAGTACATATTGTAAATATTACAATGGGGAATGCACATGCATTCAGGCACACTGCCTAGAGCTCACTACTCAAAATAAGAAGATACCCCTATAGGATACAACCCTAGGGAAGGATCACTACCTTACAAAGATTCAAACTATAATATGGATTACATGAACTAAAAGAATAGCATCTCCTAATGCCCGATGACAGTTTCAGTTAAGCATATTTTTCTGCCCTGCAACAATCTCTTCTATATACTTCACCCCGAAAGATGAACTTTCTTATTCACACATATACCACTCTCTAATAATGTAGACACAACCACCATGCCCAAATTACATGAATATAACACCCATTTATACAAATCATCAACCTTGACTACAAGGTCGGCTCAACCCTTAAGACCTAATAACAAAATTATATCACACGTTACATAGATCAACCACTGGACCAATACAATGTCATTGTAGACATAGAATGGACCCAAATCAAATCCTCGAACTCACAACACCACCAAAAATCCTGCCAAGATCATCCGCAACACGCTACACCACCGAAAATGTCGCATAACATGAAGAACATCATTGGACCCATAAGGTCTTCAATAATGCGCATAATAATCAATGCAGACCAACAAAAAATTAGGACACGATTAGGAAACACCAACAAGCACGTTAGAACCATCCGCAATAGCTACACCAACACCACTTAATCAAATCTTCATCGATCAACATGCTGATACTCAAGAACACTCAAACAACAACAACTGGGACTAGAAAGATAACTTGCGGAGCACCAAGTCATGAACCGTTTGAATTGAAGATACACATGAACATTCCAAGCACTCTCTCGATCTGCAACTCAAGATATCATCATTCCAGAGCACAACAAATCAAATACCAAAGCACTGCAATACAGGAATATGTTGACATCAATGACAATAAAATATCCTAGCAACAACAATATCCAACAATATCCCCCTTTGGCATTGATGGCAACATATAAATGTGAAAAATAATCAATGCATAAAAAGAAATCAACACCAACAATCTCCCCCCGAAATCATGCACATAAAGCTTCAAGATAAGGCAGTTTTTCACATGCTTATCTCCCCCTTTGACAACAATGCAAAAGACACCTATAGATCATACATCACTCCCTCTAAGAAGGACAATCATCCCCCCTTAGGATAAACTCACACACCTGAACATTTGAACCACACATAATGACTACTCCAGCTGAGTATCAACACCTGCTCATCAATCTGGATAAGAAGATAAAACTATGAAGTCCACTAGATTGATGCATCTCAATGCATCTAGTTCTCATCAGGAGGGGCAGAGACCCCTAACTTGTCTCTCAGATATACAAATGTATCTGCAGGAAAAGGCTTAGTAAAAAAATCTGCAATTTGATCCTTTGTAGATACATACTCCATTTAGCTTCTTATTCATTGACTTTCTCCCTCAAGAAATGATACTTAATTAATATATGCTTTGTTTTAGAATGCAGTACCAGATTCTTGGAAATATTAATAGCACTTAATTGTCACAATATATAACAGTAGGCTCATCATACACAATTCTAATGTCCTTCAACATCTGCTTCATCCAAACTACCTAAGTACAATTGCTAGTAGCAACGATGTATTCAAATTCTGCAGTAGATAGAGAAATTGCATCTTGCTTCTTACTCATCCATGAAACCAACTTCTTTCCCAAAAAGAATGCACCACCAGAGGTACTCTTCCAGTAATCAACATCACCTGCCCAATCAACATCAGTATAAGCACATAACATGAAGTCACCATTCTTCGGATACCACAAACCATAGTCAACTGTCCCCTTCAAGTATCTGAAAAATCCTCTTCACATCAGTAACATGACTCTCTTTAGGATCAACTTGAAATATTGCACAAAGACAAACAACATGCATAGTATATGGTCTAGTCTGAGTTAAGTACAACAATCCACCAACCATAGATCTATACAAGGTCTGATTAACTTCCTAAGATTCATTGTGCTTAGACAACTTGCATCCAATCACCATAGGAGTTCCAACATGTTTGGAGTCAACTAAACCAAGCTTCTTTAACAATTCCTTCACATACTTATATTGAGAAATGAAAATGCCTTTACCAGTCTGTGTAATTTGCAATCTTAAGAAGAATTTCATCTCACCTATCATAGAAATCTCAAACTCTTTTTGCATATCATCAACAAACTTCATACTCAAATCATCATCTCCTCCAAAAACAATATCATCAACAAAAACTTCAACAATCAAAATGTTATCATTATCAACCTTAAAGTATAAATTACTGTTAGCAGTGCCTTTACAAAATCCCAACTTTATCAAATACCTGTCCAATCTAGCATACAAAGCTCTAGGGGCTTGTTTAAGTCCATACAATGCTTTCTTCAATCTACATACCATATCTCCTTCATCTGATAATGAAAATCATTCCGGTTGTTCATACTCAAATCATCATCTCCTCCAAAAAGAATATCATCAGCAAAAACTTCAACAATCAAAATGTTATCATTATCAACCTTAAAGTATAAATTACTGTTAGAAATACTTTTACAAAATCCCAACTTCATCAAATACCTGTCCAATCTAGCATACAAAGCTCTAGGGGCTTGTTTAAGTCCATATAGTGCTTTCTTCAATCTACATACCATATCTCCTTCATCTGATAATGAAAATCATTCTGGTTGCTCAATGTAGACTTCCTCTTCCAAATCACCATTCAAAAAGGCTGCCTTAACATCCATCTGATATACCTTGAAATTCTGATAGGCAAAATATGCAAGAAGTAATCTAACAACTCCAATTCTAGCTACCGAAGCAAAATTCTCCTCATAATCAATACCTTCCATATGTGAACATCCTTTACATACTAGTCTCGCTTTGTTTCTAACCCCTTCACCGACTTCATTCAATTTATTCTGAAACACCCGTTTTGTACCAATCACATTCTTGTCTTTAGGTCTCAAAACAAGTTCCCATGTATTGTTCTTTTCTATTTGATTCAACTCTTCTTTCATAGCTTTTATCCAATTCTCATCTTTACAAGATTCAACAACATCTTTAGGTTCAATCTTGGAAATAAAACATACTTCTTCAACAACAATTTTTCTCCTAGTCATTACACCTTTATTTTTGTCACCAATAATCTAATTTTTTGAATGATTTAATCTCACATACCTCGGAGTCTTTTGATAGTTCTGATTATCAGGTTCTTGAACTTCTTCACTGGCAACAACAATATCCTAATTACCTATCTCTACCAGATCAGTCTTCTTTACGTTCTCAATATGCACTTGCTTTGAAATAATATCTTGATCATCAAGTTCATATCCGCATGCTCTGATCTGCTTTCCATGACATTCATCAACCTTCACATTTGCACTTTCCACTCTCTTTTTCAACCTCTCATTGTAACACCGGCAAGCCTTGCTCTTAGGAGAATAACCCAAGAATGTTCCTTCATTACATCTTGCATCAAACTTTCCTATATCCTCATCTATTTTGATATAACATTTACTTCCAAAAATTTTGAAATATCTAACTGTAGGAATATGACCAAACCATAACTCATAAGGAGTCTTACTGAAATTACCTTTTATATGCACCCGGTTGAATGTGTATACATTAGTGTTGATAAATTCTCTCCAAAAGGTCTTCGCAACATCCCATTCAATCAACATAGTCCTAGCAGCATCCAAGATAGTTCATTTATTCCTTTCAACAATTCCATTCTGTTGAGGGGTTCTAGGAGCAGATAATTGTCTTCTAATTCTATGCTTCTCACAAAATGAATCAAACTCATCGGATGTGAATTATCCTGCTTTGTCAGGTCTCTAACACTTCAACTTTAATCTTGTCTCTGTATCCACTTTAGATTTGAATATCTTGAATTTCTCCAATGCTTTTGATTTCTCCCTTAGAAAAGTCACCCACATCATTCTAGAATATTCATCAATCAACAACATGAAATATCAGTCACCCTGCACACTTCTCACTCTTGTAGGACCACACAAATCAGTATGCACAATATCTAATAATCCATTAGATGTATATTGCTTACTCTTAAATGAAATTCTTGTTTGCTTTCCCAAATGACGTTCTTTACATACCGAATTAGAAGGTTTCACAATTTTAGACAAATATCTAACAACTTGAGTATAAGTTATCCTTATCATGCAATCAAAATTAACATGACAAATCCTTCTATACCACAACCAACTTTCATCTATCTGAGCAATCAAACAACTTTTCTCATCGACATTCAAATGAAAGATATTACCTTTAGTCTTAGTTCCTGATGCAATCTCTACACCAGAGGCATTCAGAATCTTGCATTTACCATTGTTGAATTACAAATCATATCCCTTATCAACCGTCTCTCCAACACTCAAAAGATTATACTTCAAACCTTCAACATATAGGACATCATCAGTATTCTTCTTACCATCAAAGGAAATATAACCTCTACGATGAATTACAAAAGCTTTATCATCACCAAATCTCACTATACCATCATCATACCTCTCCATATTCATAAATTTTCTTTTATCACCTGTCATATGATGTGAACAAATGCTGTCAATTACCCATTCATCTATCTCTTCAATCTCAATAGCCAAAGCATTCTCCTCAACAATGCAACTTGTTGAATTCACTGGTACCAGATTATCTTCCTTGATAGTAATAAATACAAAATCATCTTTTGAATTCCCATTCTCAGATTCTTCATCTGTTACACCTTCATCAACAACATAATAACATTTCTTCTAATATTTGTACTTCCAGTTAGGCTTATAGGGCTTATCATACTTATCATGCTTTTCATATCTATCATTCTTATCAAATTTATCATTCCTATCATACCTTAACATTCATATCTATCATGCTTATCAAATTTATCATGCCTATCATACCTATGTAATTTGTAATGCTGGGTTTGGAGCCAACTTCTTATTGGTTTCTTGTTGTCTTTTTGTTTGCTGCTGGTTTTTGTGCTGGTGTTTGCAGCTGTTTTGTTTCATCTCTTTAATGCTTATCTTTCGAATTGTAATAGGGTTTCGGGTCCCCTAAAACCTATTTTTACTTAATCAAAAATATTCTTTCACAACACCTAGAAGCAAAATGTCATATCTTATTACAAGAGAAACATTTCAAAGCTAACTTCCCATCATACTTACTAGCTCCCTTAGGTAATCTCCGAGCAATAAGTGCTTCAATCTCACCCAACTCTCTTTCTTGTTCTTCCATCTCTCTCATATTTCTCTTTCACATCTGGAAACCCTAGATGAAATCTCTCCCATATCATACTTCTGCTTCTTGGATACAAAGGCTTTAAATGCAGTCTTAGATTTACCATGAGATTCTCCAAATTCACTCAACTCAAATGCAACAAGCTTACCAACTAGCATGTCTCTTGTCACAGTGGTCACAATCCGGATCTCATCAATAGCAACAACTTTAGATTTGTAAGTAGGAGGCAAAGATCTCAGCACTTTAGCAATGATCTCATCTTCTTCAAGAGTTCCATCGACACATCTGATGTTCATGACAAGTTCATTCACTTTAGCCATAAAGGATGATATGTTCTCATCTTCTCCCATCTTCAACATTTCACACTTTCCTTTCAAACTCTGCAATTTACCAACTTTGACATGTTTATCTCCTTCATACAAGGTCTCTAACTTTTCCCAGATCTCATGTACAGTCTGTAAACCCATCACATTAGTCATATCTGAATCAGTCAAGGAACTCAACAATGCTTCTTTAGCTCTGATTTTATGTTCAACATCCTTGATCTCAGTTGTAGTAACTAGACCATTCTGAGGAACATTATAGGTATTCTTTGTAATCTTCCAATAATCATCTCCAAGACACTTCAAATGACACTCCATCCAATCCTTCCATACAGTGTAATTTCTTCCATCAAATTACAGATTCTCTTTCTTGAAACATAGGTTGCCATCCCGAATCTCCTCAAGCGATCAAGCTTCTTCCGAAGGATCTAGCTTTGATATGAATTGTTGGCAACAACAATGAAGGAAAACTAATAGGGGGGTGAATCAATTTTCACCGGTTCAATCAATTTAAGCACAATTTTAAATCTGATTAACTATAGTAACAATAAAGATAAACACACATAACACCAAGATTTTGATGTGGAAAACTTGGTTAAGGGAAAAACCACGGTGGGAACCTACCCACAATAAGATGATACTCTATAGTAGTATGTGTAAATATTACAATGGGGAATGCACATGTATTCAAGCACACTTCTTAGAGCTCACTTCTCAAAATAAGAAGATACCCCTATAGGATACAACCTTAGGGAAGGCTCACTGCCTTACAAAAAATTAGACTATAATCCAAATTACATGAACTGAAAGAATAACATCTCCTAATGCCTGATGATAGTTCCAGTTAAGCACATTTGTCTGCCCTGCAACAATATCTGCTCTACACTTCACACTGAAAGATGAATTCTCTTATTCACACATATACCACTCTCTGATAATGCAGACACAACCACCATGCCCAAATTAAATGAATATAACACCCATTTATACAAATCATCAACCTTGACTACAAGGTCGGCTCAACCCTTAAAACCTAATTACAAAATTACATCACACGATACATAGATCAACCACCAGACCAATACAATGTCGTTGTAGACATAGAATGAACCCAAATCAAATCCTTGAACACGCAACACCACCAGAAATCCCGCCAAGATCATCCACAACACACTACACCACCGAAAATGTCGCATAACATGAAGAACATCATTGGACCCATAAGGTCTTCATTAACAGACATAATAATCAATGCAGACCAACAAAAAAAATAGGACACGGTTAGGAAACACCAACAAGCACATCAGAACCATCCGCAATAGCTGCACCAACACCACTTAATCAAATCTTTATCGATCAACACGCTGATACTCAAAAACACTCAAACAACAACAACCAAGACTGGAAAGATAACTTGAAGAGCACCGAATCAAAAACCATCTGAATTGAAGATACACATGAACATTCCAAACGCTCTCCCAAATCTACAACTCAAGATATCATCATTCCGGAGCACAACGGATCAAATACTAGAGCACTGCAATACAAGAATATGTTGACATCAATGAAAACAACATATCCTAGCAGCAACAATATCCAACAGTGCACACACATACTCCTTGATCAAGTGAAAGTTAACTCCTCCCATCACATCAAGCACATGGGCTTGTCCACTCAAGTGCTATAAAATCGTAAATGTTCTAACTTCAATAATAAAACATAAACTCTTTATTCTTAAATAAATTCACAATTCTCTCATTATTATCCATAATTCAATAACGTCACTCAAAAAAGATCATTACATATTCGAATTCTATGATCTAAATTTCAAGTCTATATTAAATAAAGAGATATATAATAATATTATTACAACATTGAGTATATTCATAGTATTTCAATCATACTATACATCATTCATAATTACATAACAAGACTTAGGCATTTCAAATGCCTTACGGTGAAATATACATGTTCAAGATATTACAAAGAAAAAAGATGAGATGTGTCTATTGATCTTCAATCCATAAGCTATCTTTAGTTCAATATTTTGAATGAAGATGAGAACAAGATTCAGGTGCTTTTTCTACCCAACCTTGAAGCATACACTTGCCCAAAATTCTTAATCAATTTAGAATACCCGACCCTGCACGAATTGCTTAGCAAGAAGAATTCGATATACAAGATGGAATTTGGTGCTTGCCTAGAATAATACATGTATTTTCTATTATTCTAATTCAATTAAGAAATAAGCAAGATCATAACAAGGATATGGTAGAGAGCATAAATAAATCCATCTATTCTAATGGTCAATAAGTTATTCGGCCAAGTATAATGCCATGCATAGAAAATAAACATAGTTTGGAAAAGAAAACTATTCTCTCTATAAATTCCACATTTGACACCCGTCCCAAAAGATAAATTTTCCCTACAAACACGTCTAGTTAATCATTCATCTAGCATGTCTACTTTTCTCTATTCATATAACATCAATTATAATTAGGAAATAAGACAATCTTTCATTTTCAACATTATAAAGTAAATTTAAATAAGAGGGTGTAACACATGTATGCACATTTTGCATATAAACAAAATACAAGAATGGAAATATGAGTACACATTCTTTCGAATCATAAATTGCCAATGTATTCAAAGTGTATATTTATCATGTATAAACTCCCGTTGGTATTATAGATATGTTGCATTGGTTTTATTATTGATGTCAACACTTATCAACACGTATCCTTCTGGAGATCTTTGGTTATGTTCACCGGCAAGTTCAGTGACTTATGCATAGTCACCGATATTTGGTTCACTAATAGCTTATATCATTCACCGACACTAAGGATGACTTGTTATCATCTAGAGATCACTTGGTTATGTTGAAGACATGGTTTGGACACTTGGTTTTGGTGATTTGGTTATTGGTCTAACCAGGTTGACATATTTGTTGTTATCGACAAATTGGTCTAGGTTATGGACCGACATGCGTTATCTATTCCAGATTTAGACGACATGTTATGGAGATGTTTTAATCAATTAGTATTGTTGTTGAGCCGACATGATGCATCGCATATTGACTTGTTGTAATTGATTTTATTGTAATATTCTTGGTGAGCCGACCTACACATTTGGTCTTAGGTTTTGGTATATATGTAAGATCTCATTTGTGAGATTAATGTATGTATGCAATATGGTATGGTAAGGTTGTGATATTTGGTATATGCGAATATAAGCAGAGCTACTCACACAGACATCATTTAAAGATTCAAGGAAGGTTTGAAGGAGACAATCAAAGCTTAACCGGTACTGAATCCAACATTGGAGATGCTACTTTGAGCAGTACATTATCATTGGATTTTGTTGGTGTAAATAAGTATTCATCATGGATATTATTACACCTTACTTAATTTTACTTAGGAAATGCATTTCATAGTAGTTTGGGTATGAGACACTTGGGTGTTTGTGCCACATTGGGATAGTGTGTGTAGGAGAATTTCCACCTTTTATGGTGTTATCTTGTTGTTACACTCCACATTTAGTGGGTGATCCACCTCATGTGGACTATTATATTGTTTCTCCTACCTACCCACACCTATTTCCTACCTACCCTTGTTTCTTATTGAGCCACATGTCATGTTTGTGTTCTCACATATCCATATAGCCTTACCTATATAAGAAGTCTCATATTCATTGTATAAATAACAACGATTGATGATCCAGTTGATCAATATTTTCATCTTGATAGAATACAATTTATTTCTATCAATATTTTGTTCTCCTTATTTGTGATTTCCATTGCCTCTTGATCTTGGTAAAATATCACAAGGTATTAGAGCTGGTCCATGTCTCACATGGTATCAGAGCCATTAGAGTGTCATTGGTTTGCCAATTGAGAGAAATTTGATGCTATTTGGGGTTTGCATTTTGGAACTTTCTATTGCAAGTTATTATTGAAGCTTGCTGGGTCAAATGTGAGGATACCGTTGGATTGAGGAGGTCCAAGAAAGTCATTTTTGCCTTTTGTTTCATCCAAATCGGACTTCGGAGGCCAAATCTAGAGGCATTTGAAGTTTGACGCTGCGACGGAAATGTTCCAAAAATTATAATTTTGCAGGCATGTTTCAAATAGCGATATCTCACTCATCCGAACTCATTTTTTTGAGAAATTTTTTTTGTTTTGGGGTAGAATTTTGTGATCTATACAGTGGTGCAAAATTTTTCTAATTTTTGGATACAAGTTTTTCAAAAATCGTGAAATCCCGATTTTTACAACTTTGGAGGCTTCGTTTGGGCTCATATGGACTCCTTTTCAGGTGCCGTTTTTTTTGAAAGTGCATATTTTTTCATCTACTTTCATAATTTGCCATCTGCTTGTAGTGATTTTAAGTAGAATTTGTACTTTTAGTGTTTGGCCATTTTTGGCATATTTGGTACTTGCATTTTGCTTGGATTTCGGTTTAGATCACTAGCTGTATTTGTTGAAGTCTCTTAGATCTCATTTTGAGAAGTTGTAAATTGAAATCACAAGTCCACTTTGCCTTGTTTTGCAAGTGGCTCATTGTATACACACTAAGTATAAATTGCCAAAATCACCATTTTGGGGGGATTTCTTGATTGAGTATTTTTTTTTGGTGGGGGGGGGGTGTCTTGTGTGATTGTGCCTCTCTCTATCTTGTGTTTTTTCATTTTGGTGCTATGGGTTCTTCTAAATTTCCACTTTTAACTCCTCATAATTATGCATCATGGAAAATTAAGGCATGGAGTAAACTAATGGAAAAAGGACTCATTCATTATGTAAATGAAACTATTACAACACCACCTGATTCTAAGGTTGATCCTAATGCTCAAATTGAATGGCTTACTAAGAATGCTATGGCACTTGGAACTCTTAGAAAATATGTATCAGATGACCTCATTTTTCACATTGATAAGTGTACAACAATTAAAGAGGCTTGGGATATTTTTAAGAAATTGTATGGTCAAGTTGATGAGATTAAGGGCTACAAGCTTGATAGTGAAATCACAACTTTGGATCCCAAGGATTTTGATATAATCCAAGATTATGTCACAAAAGCAACTAAGCTAAGAGCAAAGCTAAAGGATTATGGAATTGACAAAAAGGATGCTCAATTGGTTTATAACTTGTTGGACAAGCTTCCTTCAGAGTATGCAGCCTTTGTATCTAGCTTTCACACCCATAGGCTAGCTCAAGGTTCCTCATACACTTCTCCCTCATTTGATTCATTCACGGAGATGTTGATACTTGAGCAATCTAAGTTGACCACGATGGGGATTCTCAAATCTTCAAAGTCACAAGCTTTGGTGGCTAACAAAGGGAATCAAAGTAATCAAGGAAAATGCAAGAATTAAAAGCAACCTAAGTCTAAACCATAACAAGATGGAGCACAATCTTCCTCTCCACAACAAGGTGATTCACCATTCTCACCTAAGAGGAAATCATACAAGGACAATATTTTTTGTGGATATTGCAAGAAGTTAGGACATGATGAACATCATTGTTATAAGAAGGATATTGATGAGTTGAAGAATCTTCTTGAGAAGAATAGAATCAACCTACCTTCTAGAATGTCTACATCGGCTTTTTCTTCCAAGGATAAAGGAAAGGATCACTCTTTTGGGATAGATAAAGGAAAGGGGCAAGCTCTTTGTGCTACTACAAGTCATTATTCAGGGAGATGGCTTCTAGATTCAGGGGCTTCTCATCATATGGCATCTTTGCAGTCTATGTTTTCTACATTTGAGCCTTGCCACATGCCACAGATTTTGAAGGGCAATCATACATACATGGATGTGATTGGGAAAGGATCTATTGCCATTGGGGATAACTTCTTCAATGATGTGTTGTGTGTACCCCACTTGACAAATAATCTTCTTTCCATCTATCAAATCACACATGGAGCAACTAGGAAAACTGTGGAGTTCACACCTAATTCAGTTATCATTAGAGACTTGGAGAGTGGAGCTATCATTGCGACTGGGGTGGTTGATCATGCATCTCGGTTGTACTCTTTTTCAGATTTTGGGTTTATTGATAAGGTTGGTTCTTCCTATGTTGATAATTCAGATTTTGAGGAGAACTTTTGGCATTTGAACTTGGGGATTCTCACATGTGACCCCATTCTTGAGCCTTGCATTTCATCTCCTTCTATTGATATCACACCACTTATTGCACCTGATGATGTAGCTAGTGTGACAGTTTTGCCTTCTTATGATTCAATGTAGCAGGATATTTCATGTCTTCTAGCTTCAGTTGATTGGGATGCCTACTTGACAGACATTGTAGGTTTGTTTGTGGACTCCTACATTGCAGATTTGGGAGACACCATTCATGACATTCATCTTCTCTTTGATGAAGATGATCCTTCTTTGATTGTTGCGAGGGATAACTCTGACCCTCTTGTGCATTCTCTACATGATCAATCTTTAGAGGTTGACATGTTTGTGGATACTTTTGTACAACACTTGGAGGAGGTCTCTTTATCTTTTGAGGAGACATATGAGTCTTTGGATATTGTTCTACATTCATCTCCACTAGATCTTGGAGTGCCTTTTTCAGCAGTGTGGCACAGTTTACCACCTTTGGAGGAGGTACCTTTCAGCATTGACATGGGGACACTTAAGTAGTTTTCAGAGATTCCTTTCATCATGAGTATTTTGGCTTCATCTTCCCTTCATGGTTGGGGAGACTTCATGGATACACCTTTAGTTTTGTTTCTTCCTAAGCGGAGGAATGTTGTTCGACGTTCATGGAGCAGTTTCTTGATTCATCTTCGAGCTTCTATCATTGGTGCAGATTCCAGATTGAGGGGGATTCCTAGTCTCTCTTCTTCTTCTCTCATATGGGGGGGACTTTTTCCTCACATGGGGTTTTGTCCTTCACATACTTCTATGATAGTTCTTTGTATCTAGTTTTCATCTCTCTTTTGGGGGAGGATTTTTTCCCATTGGGTTTTTCTCTCTTTCCCCGCTTTGTGAGAGATTTCCTTGCATTGGTTTGCATGCATTTGAATTTGTACATGGGTACCTAACATGGCCTAGTAGCAAGGACCCATCTTGCATTGCTTAGTTGCATTGTAGACTTAAGTGCATTCCCCTAAGTTGCACTTAAGGGGGGGTGTTGGTGTAAATAATTATTCATCATGGATATTATTACACCTTACTTAAGTTTACTTAGGAAATGCATTTCATAGTAGTTTGGGAATGAGACACTTGGGTGTTTGTGCCACATTGGGATAGTGTGTGTAGGAGAATTTCCACCTTTTATGGTGTGATCATGTTGTTACACTCCACATTCAGTGGGTGATCCACCTCATGTGGACTATTATATTGTTTCTCCTACCTACCCACACCTATTTCCTACCTACCCTTGTTTCTTATTGAGCCACATGTCATGTTTGTGTGCTCACATATCCATATAGCCTTGCCTATATAAGCAGGCTCATATTCATTGTATAAATAACAACGATTGATGATCCAGTTGATCAATATTTTCATCTTGATAGAATACAGTTTATTTCTATCAATATTTTGTTCTCTCTTATTTGTGCTTTCCATTGCCTCTTGATCTTGGCAAAATCTCACATGGTATTAGAGCTGGTCCATGTCTCACAGATTTAATCATCCAATTGTAGTCAGTGAGACTCCCATTTTTGTGATTGAGCAGTGAGCTCTAGGCAACTGGCCTTTTTGCATGTGCAGACCCCATTTGTATACACATACTATCTGCAGTAGTATCATCTAATTTTGGGTAAGGTTTCCCACTGTGGTTTTTCCCCTTACAGGGTTTCCACGTACAAATCTTTGTGTTATGTGTTGTGGATGTTGTTTCTCTTTCTATTTCATGCATTAAGTTTCACCGGTATTGATATTAGCTATTAATTTGTTTACCGTCATTAAGTTTGGTTTACCGGTATTAAGTATCAAGTTTGATTAAGATATATTTGGGTTGAAATTAATAGACAACTAATTCACCCCCCCTCTCAGTTGCCTCCGAGTCCTAACAATTGGTATCAGAACCAAGTCCTCTTTTTCCAGAAGTTTAACAACTTGAGGAGATTCTATGGCAACTAACTATTTCAGGAAGGACAGTCCGAAACTTGATGGAACTAACTATGGTATATGGAAGATCAGAATGGAGATACATTTGAATTGCATTGGAAAAGACATATGTGATGTTACACAGAATGGCTATGTTGGTCCTACACCAGGTCAACTTAATCCACCTACATTGAGTAAGGATCAAGAGAATGATTGCAAAGCAAGAGAAGCACTTTTGAGCATCTTGTCAGATCAACAAATCATGGGATTATTAGATCAATCTACTGCTAAAGCTATTTGGGATAAATTGGAGACATTGAATGAAGGTGATTCCATTGTCAAAATTGCAAAATTGGAATGCTTCCGGGTCAGGTATGAAAATTTGAAAATGGAAGAAGATGAAAGAATTTTTGCTTTTATGGAAAGGGTTAATGAAATTGTTTTGGGAATACAATGTTGTGGAGGTTCCTTAAGTGAAGATGAAATTGTTTCTAAAGTGTTAAGAGCATTGCCACTGGCATACAAAATGAAAGTAACTGCTATTAATGAATTAAAAAAATGCCTAATACATCACTATCTAGAGATGTTGGAAAACTTTCAGCATTTGAGCTTGAGGAATTTGGTCCTGTTGCTACAATTAAAACAGATTTAGCTTTCAAAGCATCATCATCTGCAACATCTTCATCGTCAGCTGATAAATCTGATTGGAAAGCACTTTATGCAAGAGAACTTGAAGACATCAGGAATGAAAATGAAGAACTTGAAGAACTTGAAGAACTTGAAGAACTTGAAGCACTATTTGCAAGGAAAATACCTAAAGGTCCTATTGGAAGTAAGTATGAAGGTAAAACACACTATAAATGTTTTAACTGCAATAAAATTGGTCATATGGCATCTAGATGTCTTGACAGACATGCAAGATTAAGAGAAGAAGCTAAAAGAACATATAAGCCTAACCCTGAATATCAGAGATACATATTTAAGAAGAATACAGACAAATCATGTTACTATGCCGATGAAGGAGTTACTGATGATTCTGATGAAGAACCAAGAGACAATGGATGGGCTTTTGTTGCAATAACAGAAGATCAACCAACACCTACTGTTCCACCGGTAAAGCAGGCATTGGCAGCTAAAATTGAAGAAAATGATGAATGGATTATAGATTCTAGATGTTCACATCATATGACTGGTGATAAAAGTAAATTCTTATCTTTTCAGGAATATAATGGAGGTCTAGTAAGATTTGGAGATGACAAAGTTTGCTTGATCAGAGGAAAAGACACTATATCTTTTGATGCTAAGCACAATAGTGACAATGTTTATTATGTTGAAGTTTGAAGCATAATATTTTGAGTGTTGGTCAATTAGTTGAAAAAGGATTTCAGTTACAATTTAAGAATGGTAAATGCAAAATGATGAATAGAATTGGTTTGGAAATTGCAACCGGTAATCAGACTAGAGGTAATATCTTTCATTTGAATAAAAATGAAAATACATGCTTGATTGCACAGATTGACTAAAGTTGGTTATGACATAAAAGACTCTGCCATGTGGATTTTGATTGCATTGTAAAGATTAGTTAATCTAAGGCAGTAAGGGATTTACCTAAGATTGTGAAACCTCATAATCCGCTATGTAAGGAATGTCAAATGGGAAAGCAAGTTAGAACAACTTTCAAGAGTATTTATGAGAAAAGCAATGATGTTCTTGATTTAATTCATACTAACTTATGTGGTCTGGCAAGAACAAGAAGTCTATAGGGAGATAGATACTTTATGCTAATCATTGATGATTATTCTAGAATGTGTTGGGTTACTTATCTCAGGGAGAAATCAAAAGCTTTTGGGAAACTCAAATTATTCAAGGCACTTGTAGAGAATGAAAATAGTAAAAAAATTAAATGTTTAAGATCAGATCAAGGAGGTGAATTTACATCTAAGGATTTCAATACATTTTGTGAAGTGGATGGAATTAGAAGACAACTATCAGCACCCCGGACACCTCAGCAAAATGGAGTTGTGGAAAGGAAGAATAGAAATATTCTAGATGCAGCTAGAAGCATGATATCAGAAGAAAATCTACGACATGTATATTGGAGAGAAGCAGTGAATACAACGGTTTACACTTTCAACAGAGTTCACATCAAAGGTGAAACCGGTAAGACACCCTATGAATTGTGGTTTGGTAATATTCCTACTTTTAAGTACTTCAGAATATTTGGAAGAAAATGTTACATTAGGAGAGATGAGTATATTGGTAAATTTGATCCTAGAAGTGATGAAAGAATATTTCTTGGTTATTCATCTAAGAGCAAAGCATATATATGTTTTAATAAAAGATTGCAGAAAATCATTGAGAGTGCAAATGTGAAGATAGATGAACACTTTAGAAGAAATTCAAGGTCTATGGATTTTGAACCGGTAGTTGAGATAATCACAAATGAACCTATATAGAGTGCACCGGTACAGATTGTTGATCCAGTCACACCGGCATCATCAAAAAATTCCACAATGATCGAAGAAAAACAACAAGTGAACACACCCAGGTATGTAAGATTGAATCACTCTGAAAGTCAGATAATTGAGAATAAGTATCAAGGAGTTATGACAAGAGGAAGACTGGAAAATGAAGAGGCATGTTTAATTTCTCAAACTGAACCAACATCTGTCATTGAGGCATGTGAAGATAAACATTGGATTAAAGCTATGGAAGATGAATTGGAACAAATTGAAAAGAACAATACATGGACATTAGTTCCTTAGTCTAAAAATAAAAATGGAATTGGAACTACATGGGTATTCAGAAATAAACTTAATGATGATGGTAAGGTAATAAAAAAAAAGCAAGATTAGTGTGTAAAGGATATTCACAGAAAGAGGGAATTGATTACAATGAAACCTTTGCACCGGTAGCTAGAATTGAGGCAGTCAGACTATTTCTTGCATTTGCAGCACACAAGAACTATAAAGTATATCAAATGGATGTAAAATGTGCATTTCTGAATGGTGATCTTGAAGAGGAAGTTTATATTGAACAACCTGATGGATTCTCATTGACAAATGATAAAGATACGGTTTGTAGATTAAGGAAAGCTTTATATGGATTGAAGCAAGCTCCTAGAGCTTGGTATGGCGGATTGGAAAAATATCTTATGAAGCTTGGTTACACTAAAGGTAATGCTGGCAACAACTTATATTTCAAAGTGACTAATGAAGACTTTTTGGTTATTGAAGTTTTTGTTGATGACATCATTTTTGGAGGAGAAGATGGATTGTGTAAAGGCTTTTCTAACAAGATGCAGTAAGAATTTGAAATGTCTATGATTGGGGAGATAAAATTCTTTTTAGGATTGCAGATTTCACAGACTGATAAAGGTATATTCTTATGTCAATCAAAGTACTTGAAGAAATTACTCAAGAAATTTGGTATGGAAAACTCTAAACTGGTAAGTACTCCTATGACTACAACTGATAAACTATCATTGAAGGATAATTCAACTCCTGTTAATCCGACAAGATACAAATCTATTATTGGAGGTTTACTGTATTTGACACAAACAAGACCTGATATAATGAATGCAGTATGTATTGTTTCAAGATTTCAGAGTAATCCTAGAGAAAATCATGAATCATCAGTGAAAAGGATTTTCTGGTATTTACAAGGCACAACAAATCTTGGTTTATGGTATCCTAAAGATGAAAATTTTGATTTATGTGCATACACGAATGCTAATTGGGTAGGAGATGTAGATGACAGAAAGAGCACCACTGGTGGGGCATTCTTTCTTGGTAGCAGATTGATTTCATGGTTGAGCAAGAAACAGAGTTGTACATCATTATCAACAGCAGAATCAGAATATGTTGCAACAACAACTAATTGTACTAAGGTATTATGGATTAAGAAAATGTTGAAGGACATAAAGGTAAAATGCAAAGAACCTATAATCATTTATTGTGACAATTTAGCAGCAATTGATATATCTAAGAATCCAGTATTTCACTCTAAAACTAAACATGTTTCTATCAAATACAAATTTCTGAAAGAGAATGTTGAAGCAAAAGAAGTGAGATTGGTTTATGTGAATTCTAAAGAGAAGATTGCAAATATATTTACTAAGCCTTTTCCTATGAAAACTTTTGAATATCTCAGAGAGTAGCTTGGGGTTATACCCTCACCGGTAGAGACTTAGACAGTTGATGCTTGGCATCAAACCAACAAAATTTTTAGAGAAACCTTTTTCCAGCTTTGATGGAGGAGAGCTACTTCTTAGGGGGAGTAGTTGGTATTTGTAATTAGTTCTATGAACTGATTGTATCTGGTATTTGTATTTCTTTGGCATTTGATGTCAAAGGGGGAGAGATATCTATGGAAAAACATTAAAACATTATCCTTTGGGGGAGAGATTATTCATTGGGGGAAAGATTCATACTCTCTGCATTTGTATTTTGATTTCTGGTATTGATCTATTTTGAAGATTGTTGGTTTTTGGTTTTTAACATTTCTGCTTTGGCACTTAGATGGTTTTTCCATCTTGTGTTGCCATCAATGCCAAAGAGGGAGATTGTTGGTATTATGGATATGTTGCATTGGTTTTGTCATTGATGTCAACACTTATCAACACTTATCCTTCTAGAGATCTTTGGTTATGTTCATCGGCAAGTTCAGTGACTTATGCACAGTCACTGGTATTTGGTTCACCTGCAGGTTATATTGTTCACCCGCACTAAGGATGACTTGTTATCATTTGGAGATCACTTGGTTATGTCAAAGACATGGTTTGGACACCTGGTTTTGGTGATTTGGTTATTGGTCTAACCGGGTTGACATATTTGTTGTTACCGGTAAATTGGTCTAGGTTATGGACCGACATGCGTTATCTATTCCAGATCAGCACAACACGTTATGGAGATGGTTTAATCATTTAGTATTGTTGTTGAGTCGACATGATGCATCACATCTTGACTTGTTGTAATTGATTTTATTGTAATATTCTTAGTGAGCCGACCTACACATTTGATCTTAGGTTTTGGTATATATGTAAGATCTCATTTGTGAGATTAATGTATGTATGTAATATGGTATGGTAAGGTTGTGATATTCGGTATTTGCGAATATAAGCAGAGCTACTCACGCAGACATCATTTAAAGATTCAAGGAAGGTTTGAAGGAGACAATCAGAGCTTAACCGGTATTGAATCGAGCATTGGAGATGCTACTTTGAGCAGTACATTATCATTGGATTTAATCATCCAATTGTAGTCAGCGAGACTCCCATTTTTGTGACTGAGTAGTGAGCTCTAGGCAACTAGCCTTTCTGCATGTGCAGACCCCATTTGTATACACATACTATCTGCAGTAGTATCATCTGATTGTGGGTAAGGTTTCCCATTGTGGTTTTTCCCCTTACAGGGTTTCCACTTCACCGGTATTGATATTGATTGTTAATCTGTTTACTGACATTAAGTTTGGTTTACCAGTATTAAGTATCAAGTTTGATTAAGTTATATTTGGGTTGAAATTAATAGACAACTGATTCACCCCCCCCTCTCAGTTGCCTCCGGGTCCTAACAACTCCAAGTTTTGTCATTACTTTCTACATTTCAGTGTTTGTCTCAGGTATTCCAAAGAAAATAGTATAATGAATACAAGTTCTGAAGTTGTCTCTTTTCAATTTTAAGTCTGAGAAAACATAAGAACAACAAATAAGGAGATCCAATTTATACAGAAATCAACATGTATATGCTTATTTTTATGTATATGCGTACATGTTTATATATACATAACTGTATATATATGAATGCATGCATTTATACATATAGGTATATAATGTTGTTAAGTGTTCTATCACTATAAATATCAGTGTATGGCAAAGAAAAGTAAACTAAGTTCATTCTCCAATAATGGTAATTGAACAAAAACAATCATACTTGAATATTCTAGAAAAATTCTACATTTTGAAAATACTTGTCTATGTTTTTAAGTTTTCCTATAATATGATATATATAGTATGAATATCCATTTTTCTGTTTACAAAAAGAGTGAAATCTCTGTTTGTACACAGGATTATTGGCCTATATCTTTTCTTGTGTGTTTATAAATCATGTTTTCTAAAAATCTACAGTTTAGAGGAAGGGACACACACACACACACACACACATTTTTTTATAAAATTTCATTCTATAGTGCTCAGGTTATAACAAATTAATCTACAAATTTGATCAACAGGAGCACTCAAATACAAAAATACAAAGACTTTCAAGTCCAACCTAAGAATACAAATGGAGTTTTGCCAGAGAATGCACAATAATCTCCAATATGTCAAATTATTTAATTCCTGGGTCGTGCTCTGCTACTCTCCCTGTTCTGGGTATTCGAACCCCTTCAATCAACACCAAATTCTTCTTCTCTATAGCTATCAAATCCTTTCCTTTTTTTCCATTTTCAACAACCCTTAATGCATTTACCAAGTGCGTTTTAGAAAGGGTTCGTGGGATCCTCTTATTCCCACCATAGATTGGGAATACAACAAATCAAGGTGTCCACGCACTGCTATTTTCTATAATGGTGGCATGGGGGGTTGATATCCCTACGCTTGATCAACGCTTAATCACTACCAATGCCATGGTTTGCCCAACAAACCAACATAAAACAATTACTTATGCTCCCTCAATCATGGCATTGGTTACTTCGACCAACATGTGGCAGTCCATTCGATGGAAATGCATTCAAATTTTAATCCATTGCTAAGTCTGCCATAATCATAAAAATATATACATACAATATTGTGTATAAATGTATGATTATGATTTCAGATATACACATATATAATTATATATATATATATATATCATGAAACTGATATATATATATATATATATATATGTGTGTGTGTGTGTGTGTGTGAGAGAGAGAGAGAGAGAGAGAGAGAGAGAGAGAGAGAGAGAGAGAGAGAGAGAGAGAGAGAGAGAGTGAGAGAGAGAGAGAGAGAGAGAGAGAGAGAGAGAGAGAGAGAGAGAGAGAGAGAGAGAGTTTCAATTACAAAAGTGAACAAATAAGCATGATATTTCATCCATTTATACTTTATCTACACACAAAAATGCATATATCTATGGTCAAAATACATAATTAATCTTTTAAAAACATTAAAATCAATCTTTCTTCAAAATAAATAAATATCAATCAAGATTACTCATACAAATTCATTATTTGAATTTTGAACAAACACCAAATTAAGTCATGCAAATCTTAAATCTTTGCAAGATGCACATATGAATTCTAAATTGGTATGTGAGATTCCATCTATTTTACCGAAGTCTAAGAGCTAAAACAACTTTACCTGAACCATGTTCTCACCTTCATCTGCATTCACCTGTTCTTGCATTCACTTGCACTTGATTGCTCATTAGCAATGGCAATCCCCAATTTCATAATAAAGATAATCCAAATCATTCAATTGCATTTAAATTTCAAAAGGATTAAATCATTCAATTGCATTTAAATTTCCATTTCATTTCCATCTAATTTCACTTTAAATTTTCATTTCCATTTCAATTTCATTTCATAATTGAAAAATAGACATCATTTTCCTAATTAAATAATTATAGATAAAAACGGTTCGTGACAAGTGCCCTAAAAAAGAATTTTTAATTCCTTTTTATTCCTCCTTCATCCTCAACTCTTGATCTTAATCAATCAATCTTGACCATTCATCCAATTTCATCCAAATCCTATTAATCCAACCCTTAACCATTTTTACCTATCTCACCCATTTTGCATTTGAGTGCTATTATACTTTCAAAATCTTTAGTGAGAACACATCCAATCCATCTACAAAGGACAAATCGTTACATCAAGGATACTACTTTGTGCTACATTTGGTTTGCATATTTTTTTTTCTTAGTCTTCTTTCATCATATCTTTTTTTTTTTTGATTGGTAATGGGCCAAAGCCGATAAAGTGTACATACCCTACCTCATTTAGGATTTGAACTTGTGACCTCTCTTTCAAGAGCACAAGTTCTCCACCACTAGGTCAACTCAGGCTGATTCTTTCATCATATCTTGATCTTGCTTTAATTTGTGATTTTGAGTGTTTTTACTAGTTATTTACACTCCTTTTGAACTCACATTTTCCTGCACAAAATGGGAACTTGACCTCATTGGTCCAATAGAGCCTACATCTAACAAAAGTCCTATATACTAGTTTCACTGAATATTTTATTAAATGGGTGGAAGTGAAAGCTTTAAGAACTGCCATAGATTCAAAAGTTTGCCATAGTAGCCATTGCCAAATATATTGCCTAGCGAAGATGAGGAATGTTTGTCTCATTCCCAAATGTGGGATAAAGAAAAGGCTTTGTATTTCATAGTTGATAGTGGAAGTAATTTTTTTTTGATATCTATTGACGCTATTAAGAGATTGAATTTGAAAGCAACACCCTATCCACAAACATACTCTATGGGTTGAGTGAGCCACAGGTGATATATCTAGGTGAGAAAACATTGTTTTTTGTCTTAATCCATCAAACCATTCAAAGATGAGTTAATTTGTAATGAAGTACCATTTGAAGTGTGTAATGTGCTATTGGGGCATTCATACATGTATAAGTGCACAATGTGATTATCAAGTTGGGTGAACAAAAGTATCAAATACCCGAAGTAAGCTCTACAAAATCAATATCTTTAACTATTGGATAATAATGTAGGTATTTGATTGCTCAAATTAGAGCTTCTGTGTTGTTAATTATTTTACTTGAGGCAAAGCTAGGTAACACTCATACTAAAAAAACTACCACCACTCATCAACAAAAGTAGATAGATCAGTTATTGATCAGATATTAGAATGTATTCACTTTATCAACACGAGATCCATTATATTTTCAAATGAAGCATTCTATTATTATAATTCTAGGAACACCATTACCAAATGGGTTATTATATAGTAGGGGTGTTCTTGTTGATCCCACAAATATACAAGTTGTCAAGGATTGATATTTTCCTAAAAAAATCACAAAACTTTGTAGCTTCTTGAGATTGGCTAATTTTTATTGGAGGTTTGTACTTGGACTCTCCCACTTGGCATGACCTATGAACCAAGAACTCAGAGGAAGGGCTAAAGGAAAGTTTGTTTGGACACATGCGTAGAAATAAACCTTTGTGGAACTCAAGAAAAGGCTATGTTCAACACCAACATTAACACTTCTAGACATGCAACCACCTTTCGAGATTGAGACAAATGCTTCTAAGTATTCTCTTGAAGAAGTGCATGAAAAATGACCTATCATAGTGAAACATTATCTAATACAATTCACAAGTACTTTATCTATGACAAAGAAATGTGTACTAGTTTTTAGGCCAATAAGAAAATAGAATATTTACATACTAGGGAAGGAGACCATCATTTATTCAAATCACAAGCCCTTGCAGTTTTTGCACACAAGGGAAGTTGCAAAGTGATAGGAATTAGAGATGGTCCTTAGCCTTCTACTTGACCACTCCCTTTACTCCTTAAATGGTTACATGTAGAGGGGCATTATCGAATATTATCGATTTCTCGCACCCACCTACTTGCATCAATTTCATATCAATATCTACTACAAGAACGATAGTGTTAACAAGGTTGCTGATTTCTTAAGTAGACCTTTAATTGCATCACTCATCATGGTGTTGGATTCTTGTGGACACATAACAACAGTTGGACCAATATATATAGAACTGATGCTGATTTTTCTAATGTCTACAAAAAACTAATCGAAGGTAAGAAAGTCTCTAGTTTTTATCTACAAGATAATATTCTTTGTCATATAGGTCACACATGTTTTCTAAAAAAGGAATAATAAAATATGATATAGGAAGCACATTACAACACTTTGGTTTAGAAAAAACTCTAATAGCACTCCTAAGGTATTTTTATTGGCCCAAAATGAAAAATGATGTTACTTCTTACATTTAGTATTGTGTAGCATGTACCATTGCAAATCTTGCAAATTGCAAGGACTATTTATGCTTCTTCCCACCCCAAATAGGCCATGAATATTGGAAAAATGGTGTTGTACACCTTGCATAATAATGTTTCATTGTTGTATTATTTTATTATTGTGTGAGGTGGACATGAAATTATATTGTAATATCATATTGTATTGTTGCACCTAGGAGCACCTAGATGGACTTGCAACATGTAGACATTCCCTTGAATATTTTTGTAACCATTTGATGAGTTGTATTGACACATTGGTATTATTATATTATATTTATTTAATATTGGGGAATGCAATTGTGATGAAGTACCCAATATTAAATGTGGGTCAAGGGTAGGTAGGAAAAATATTATATTTTATTGTCACATGGTTTTGATGTAATACCACTTGGTGGTTTTGTGGGAGCTTGTGTTTATAAAAGCAACCACAAGGGTAGTTGTTTGGGTTGGCCAGTTAGCCAGGTTAGCATTTGTGGATGTTGGAAGCATGGCATGGGATGTGTGGTTACATGCTTGTTCACATGGAGTACTTGTTGATGGTTGGGTTTCAAAAGCTTTCCATAGTTGTATTGTAATGGACACATTGTTGAATAATACATGGTGGATGATGCTTTTGGAGGCTAGGTTTTTCCCTCATGAGGGTTTTCCCAGGGTATATCTTGTGTCACATTTGCATGGGTATGTTGTATATTTTTTGCATGTGGATTCTATGTGTTGATTTGATTAAGATCTAAATTAGGTTATGTGGAAATTGTCATAAAGTTGGCTGCAAGTTTCCTTTCAAGTGGTATCTGAGCTAAATGGTTTAATAGTGTTTATAACCCTAGTTGGAATCCATGAATGCATGAAAGAATAAGAATACAAGGAAATATATATGGTTTTGTAGGTTGTTATTGCATATCTATGTTATTTGGGTTTGCTGTTATGATGGGTTGTTTGCAGATTTGGGTTTGGAAGAATTTTGGTCAATCTAGGGCATCATTGAAAAATGCTTTGAATGATGGTTTTGGGGTGAGCTTTCATATTTGGCCCCATGGGACAAAACGGACTTGATGGATGGATTCAGGCTGGCTGAGAGACGAAAAATGAAATATAATTTGCTCTATTTCAGTGTTAGAGGCCCAGGTTTGAAATTTTTTTAGACGGCACGACCATATTGCCTGCAATTTGGTCGTCGAAAATTAATTTTTTTTAATAATCCCGTCGAAAATTAAATTTTTTTGCTACAAAAAAAAAAAAAAATATTAATGGCGGAGGGGCTTTATTAAAAAAGAAAAAAAAAATTATATTGGGGGGGGGGGGGGGGGTCCGCAGACTCCCCACCTCGTACCCTCTACATGTGTCGACATTGTCGACTAGTACATATAGTGGTACCAGTGCCGGCCCTAGCAAATAGTGGTCGGCAAGCCCCACCGGCCCCTGTCCCGTGGGGAGATCCCCGGGCAGGGTAGCCCATGGGGACCACCCGCACCGTGGGGTGCGAGTCGGGCCCACCCCACGTGGGTTGGGGTTTTATTTTTAAAACAAACATTTTTTTTAAAATAATTTTTTTCGCCAACATATTTTTATAAAGTTTTTTTTGTTAATAAAAACTAGAAAATAAAAATGTGCCGGCCAATAAAATTATATGCCATAGTTTTTATATGCCAACGATGGAGTATGGGGGGTTGGGTATGGGCCGACCCTACCCAAAATATTTTATTATTTAAAATTGGGAATTATTTATGGCATATTGGGAGAAAATTTGAAAAATGATTTTGTGGCATATTGCGGAATTTTTTTGGAGTCCATTTGCTTGCATATAGCCTAATTGGTTGTTTTCTTTCACGGAGCATAACTCGGGCATATGGTGTTGGTCTTTCGACTTCTTATAGTTGTTGGAAAGGTGATTTAGTGTAATTCATTGTGATATGATTATTTTTTCTAGAATTTTCTGTTTGGACAATGAAATGTCAGCTGGAAGTGACAGGTACCTTAACAACTTTGAGATGTCATAACTTGAGCATATGGAGTCAGATTTTGGACTTCAAATAGTCGATGGAAAGATCTTGGATTGCACTATACTTTGGTTCAGATTTGGAGCAGGTTTGAAATTATTTATATGCTGATATTTTGATCTGAGATATTTATGAGTTCTCTTGACTATGGTGACATTATGAGTTTATGGAATGCTACATATTGGAGATTTTGATTTGATGTCATTGTACACTCGATGTTGTACCTTCATTCCTCTCATGTTGACACGGTTATCAGTTTTGGTTAGTATGTATGTTGCATTGTCAGGTCTACAATTTATGCAGTGTTGTAGGTGGTCTATACTTACAGGATTGCATTTATGGCTCAGATATGGGTTGTTTATGCCCATAGACCTTTCATTGTTGATGCATATTCAGATTGGTGGCTTGGTTTAGTCACATGGTTTTTTGATTTTGTTTTCATGGTGAGGAGGAGAGATGTTGTTACCAGGTACAGTCATGATGGGGGATCTACATGGTTGACTATGTGATGCTGACAAGTTGGACACATTGAGTTAGATGCTCAATTCAACGGATATGATCATGGTGCTATGGATGTTTCTTGCGTTTAGATACTTTGGCATGGCATGATTTGGTTTTACAAATGATGTTTTGATTGGATTCTTGATTGCTTATGACGATATATCTTCTTGTGTTGAGGATCATGGTTAGTTTAACTTTTGGGAGCTCATGATGTTGACTTTGAGTTCTTTGATTGTAGATGGATTTGGTTGATTCTCATGTTAGAGGATGGTTTTATCATATTGTCATGGATAGCTTGTATACACTTTTAGTGGGAGATTTTGACAGTGTGATTTGGCGGTGTAGGATTTGTTCCTGATTGTGTGTTAGTGGTTTTGTATCTTCTTGAGATGGAGTTCATGGTTTACTTGATATTGTTGACATTTCAGTTGTATGTGTAGACCTGGATGATCTTCATTTAGGATATGGTTATCACGATGCTATGGAGAGCTTGGTATTGATAGTTCTCATACTTAATGTTAAGTATAGATGCCAAGCTAATAAGATGAGAGGGGGGGGGGGGTGAATCATACAAATTTAATCTTCCATAAAAACATCAGATTCAACCTCGGTAACCTATACTTCAGTAATATAACCAAAAATGCTAAACATGCAAACTCAAAAGCATATAAACATCATAACACTCATAACACCAGATTTAACGTGGAAACCCAAATAGGGAAAAACCACTATGGGATTTCAGACCCACTAAGAAATATACTCTTCTAGAGTATGCTCGGTTAAAAGTAAATCCTGTTAAAGATTACAAACACATTGCTAGATGTGACCCGGTTAAGGGGTTTCCCTCAGATCTGTTAGGATCTTCACCTTTTTAGAAGTGACCTTGTTAAAGGATTTCAAACACTCAATCAAAATGTCAACTTGCTAGAGGGTTTTACAAATAAGACTGTTAAGTCCACTCGGTTAAGAGATTTTCTGTCACTTTACAAAATAACAGTAATAAAAATCTATCTGCAACTTCACATCTAAAATGCTAAAGCAAATTCTTATTTGCTCAATACAATATAGACATAGAACTAATCTTGTCCTTCTGCTGGGCTCTATACTCTGTTATTCAAAACAGGTCTTCAAGCTTCTGTACTCGGTAATCACTATGTAGCATCCTTGTGCATACACTTGCCTGCATACATTGTTTATCAATCAGTTCCTTATTTATAAACAATTCGCCAATCGCTTAATCTCCTTGATCACATTTCCCATGATCAATCATAGCCATTAGATCTTCAAACTCTGACCAGGTTCAATGTATCCTTTGATCTGAAAATGTTTTACCCTGCCTAGGAACTTGCATACATTTCTTGGAACTTGTGCTATGGTATTGCGGTTCAATCTGAGCTGTAGATCTTCCTGCCAATTTTCCTTTGCCATAGATTCTTTAACAGACTTCATTCACGACATACCAATCATTTAATCATAGCCATCTCATCAGCTTCCTTCATTAAATAATGCTTTTATTCATTCAATGCATTCTGTTATTACTCGGTTGCAACTCAGTAAATACTAAACTTCACTCGGTAGACATTCTGCCTTCATTAACTGATAGCGATAACCTTAGGGTTTATCAACTAGGTTCTTTGCTCAGTAACATAGTATAGTATTAACCTTACAATCAATAACATATGTATGATATCAAAATAATCTAAACATCATGATCTTATCATTGTCCAACTCGGTAATAGTTTCCCATTGAATAACTTATTTCTCCCCTTATTCATCATATTCTTTCTATGTCTTTTACCGACATCTTTATACTGATCAAATCATACTTCTCAAGATATGGCAACATCATACTGAATTAGAAAATCAATTTCTTGACATCAATGACAAAATAATAATATTAAGACAGTAAACATCCTTAATCAGTTATATCCATAGTCATCAACAACCTTCTCAATATCCTTATTGAAATGCCAACAATCTCTCCTTGTCTGTTATAATGCCAAATGCCAACAATCTTCCCTTTCGGCATTGATGGAAAAACCAATTGATTTGACCTAATTGATTCGGATTGCTGTGAGATTCTTAAATGCTAGAATGCTCTCCCCCTGTCATCAGAATTCTCTCCCATACATTAGTCTTCTTTTCTTCTTCAGTCTTCTCCCCCTTTTGACAACAATGCCAAAAAGTAAAGAACTAAAACATAATTTCTTCCTGTATGAAGTGATTTTCCGCTGTTGTGTGTCAATTTAGTCTCGGTCAGAGCATTTATGTCTTCAATTCCTGTTCCTTGTATTGTTTCCTGCACACCTTTAGAAAACATCCTAAAGTGTGTAAATCAGCATCAACTCCTAAAAGATATTCTGTAGAGTCATCGAATTGATGCTTTCACTGAACTCGGTCAGTGAGTAGAAGATAGGGGTAGGACCCCTAACTTACTTCTGAGATACTCAAAAGTGTCCCTTGGCAGTGGCTTGGTGAAGATATCTGCTATTTGTTCCTTTGTGCTAACATACTCCAACACCACTTTCTTCTCTTGAGCTTATTCTCTAAGATAATGATATTTGATAGAGATGTACTTTGTCTTAGAGTGCATAACAGGATTCTTTGAAATGTTAATGGCACTAGTATTGTCACAAAATATAGTTATTGGCTCGGTAACTTTTTCATTTATACCTTCCAACAGTTGTTTGATCCATGCTATGTTGGTACAATTCAATGCTGCAACAACGTATTCAACTTCTGATGTTGACTGTGAAACACGTCCTTGTTTCTTGCTAAGCCAACTCACTAGTCTTTCTCCTGAAAAGAAAGCTCCTCCACTTGTGCTTTTCCTGTCATCAATGTTGCCTGCCCAATCAGCATTAGTATAAACTTTTAAATCAAAGTCATTTCTTTTCTGATATATTAAGCCATAATCCTCAGTGCCTTTCAAGTATCTAAAAATTCTCTTGATTGCTGTCATGTGTGTTTCCTTAGGATCTGCAGAGAATCTTGCAACTATACCTACTGCATGTGCTATGTCTAGCCTGCTGCGAACAACATATTGCAACTTTCCAATCATGGATCGGTAAAGTGTCTCATCAATAGATGTAGATTCATCATTCTTTGATAGTTTACAATTGGTCGTCATAGGAGTACTTACTGGTTTTGAATCCTCCATTCCAAATTTCTTCAAGATTTCCTTTATGTACTTGGATTGAGTAATGAAAATCTCATCTTTCATTTGCAGTATTTGTAAACCTATAAAATACTTTATCTCACCGATTAATGACATCTCAAATTCTTTGCTCATTTCATTTCCAAAGTTCTTACATAAAGAGTCATTTGCACAAAAGATAATATCATCAACAAATATGGTTGAGATCAGTATTCCATTTTCATCATTCTTCATGTACATATTGATGTTTTCACTTGTCCTTATAAAACCAATCTTGATTAAATAAGAGTGCAATCTTTCATACCATGCTCTAGGTGCTTGTTTTAGACCATATAAAGCTTTGTTCAATTTACATACCTGATCTTTATTCTTGTCTTCAACAAATCCTTCAGGTTGTTCAATAAAAACTTCTTCTTCTAATATACCATTCAGAAATGCAGATTTGACATCCATTTGATATACCTTGAAATTTTTGAAAGCAGCATATGCCAACAATGTTCTTACTCCTTCAAGTCTAGCCACAGGTGCAAAAGTTTCACCATAATCAATTCCTTCTTCTTGAGCATAACCCTTGCAAACTAGTCTTGCTTTATTTCGAATGACCTCACCTTTTTCATTCAGCTTGTTTCTTAAAATCCACTTTGTACCAATTACATTTTTGTCCTTCGGTCGTGGGATTAGAGTCCATGTGTCATTCTTCTTGATTTGATCAATCTCTTCTGTCATAGCATTTATCCAATCTTCACTGTTAAATGCCTCTTTCACTATTTTCGGTTCAACTTCAGATATCAGACATGTGTTCTGTCTCAGTTTGTTCCTTGTCATTACTAGATCATCCTTATCTCCTATAATTTGACTTGATGCATGATGTCTTTTGACATACTTGGCTAATATAGGCTCGGTAGGCTCTGTATGATCTTCTTCATCACTCGGTAACTGGATATTCTCTTCATTTCCTTCTGCAGTTTTCTTGGTAAGACATGTCGGTTGAACGTAGACAAATTCATCATAATCTTCTGGTTCCTTGGAATTTCTTTCATCATTCCTTTCTGCAAATTCATCAATTTTCACATTTGCACTTTCTACTATTTTGTTAGATGATTTGATCAGACATTTAAATGCTTTACTTCTAGAAGAATAACCAAGAAATGTTCCTTCTTCACTTTTCTGATCAAACTTGCCATTTCTATCATCTTTGTGTACATAGCATCTACTTCCAAAGATTTTAAAATAACTTACATTAGGTTTCTTGTCATACCAGATTTCATATGGTGTCTTCAAAGTTCCTTTCTTCAGTTGTACTCGGTTCAGGGTGTAAATTGCTGTGCTTATTGCTTCTCTCCAAAATGTTTGTGGCACTTTCTTTTCAATCATTAGGGTTCTGGCACAATCCACAATAGATCCATTTCTTCTCTCAGCTATCCCATTTTGTTGTGGAGTTCTCGGTGCAGAGACTTGTCTTTTTATACCATGATCATTGCAGAATAAGTTGAACTCATTAGATGTGAATTCTCCTCCTCTATCTGATCTAAGACATTTCAGTTGTCTTCCTGTTTCATTTTCAACTCTTGCCTTGTACCATTTAAACATTTGAAAAGCTTCTGATTTTTCTTTTAAAAACATAACTGACATCATCCTTGAGTAATCATCCACAAATAATATGAAATATTTATCACCATAATAACTTTGAACTTTCATAGGACCACAAAGATCGGTGTGCACAAGATCTAAAATTCCCTTGGAAGTATAAGACTTACTTGTAAAGCTTGATCTTGTCATTTTACCCATCTGGCATCCTTGACATATAACATTATCAGGTTTTTCCAAACTCGGTAGACCTCTTACTCAGTGCTTCTTGCTTATTTTGATCAGACTATCAAAATTTACATGACAAAACCTTTTATGCCATAACCAGGTATCATCTATCTTTGCATACAGACATTTATTCCGAGTTGTGTCAAGGTGAAATGTGTTACCTTTTGTTTGTGTCCCCGTAGTAGCTAACTTTCCATGCTTGTCATGAACTTTGACAATTCCTTTTTGAAATTCTATTCGGTATCCTGTATTGTTTAGTTGTGCTACACTCAACAAATTGTATTTCAAACCTTCGACCCAATAAACATCATTGCATCTTGCATTGTCAAGAAGTGTTATGGATCCTTTACCTTTTACCGGACATGGTGCATCATTACCAAATCTTACATAGCCTCCATCATAGTCTTCTAACATAACAAACTTGTGTTTATCACCTGTCATGTGATGTGAGCATCCACTATCTATGATCCAAGAATCATTAGTATTTATGTGAGATATTAGGGATTTTTCTTCATACCTTTTTTCATTCGATCCATCTTTGATAGAGACATAAACTACTTCCTCTGTATCAGTTTCATCTGATTTCTCATCATTGGATTCCTCATCGGCTATTAAGAATGACTTTCTATCTCTTCTTCTGAAGTCTCGATGTCCTCTGTAATGATTATCTTTCTGTCTATAATCTTGGTAATCTCTCTTTTCAGTAGAATCTTTGTTAGGACAGTTAGAAGCCATATGTCCTATCTTATCACAATTGAAACATTTCAAAGGTAGTTTTCCTTTATACTTAACTTTTCCTCTCGGTAACCTTCTGGCTAAAAGTGCTTCAAACTCTTCTTGCTTTCCAATTTCCTCATATAGTTTGTGTACTTCCTCCATGTTCTTACGAAATATTTCACTTGCTCCACTGTGATCCCCTTTAGTGTACTTACTCACTCTATCATTGTATTCATCGGATTCACCAATATGAAAAGAACTAAATATAGGTTCAACTTTATTTACCGGTGACCCACTGTTATCAAAGTTACTTAACTCAAATGCATGTAGCTTACCAATAGTAGCATCTAAAGAAACTGTCATATTGGGTACAGACCTCAATTCATTGATTGCAGAGACTCAGATTGCATAAGCTGGTAGAAGGGTTCTTAACAACTTACTTGTTATATCCTTTTCTTCAATAGTTCCACTTGCTCCTTTGATTTGATTGATAATCTCCTTTAGTCTTGTACTGTACTGGGTTATGTTCTCACCTTCATTCATCCTCATAGATTCAAGTTGTCCTCTTAGACTATTCACTTTTGCTCTTTGAACATTTTCATCTCCACCATACACAGATATGAGCTTGTCCCACATTGCCTTTGCATCATTGCAACCTTCTAGATCATTAAACTCTAAATTAGTCAATGCAGATGTTATTTCAATCATTTGCTTGAATATGTTCTTGCTTTGCCTTTATTTCTTCCATTGTCAATGGATAGGTGCTTGGTGTGATGAAATGATTCTCCAGATAATATACAACATATTCTCGAACTCCTGATAGGTGCAGCTTCATCCTTTTCTGCCATGTAGAGAAACTTGACTTGTTCAGCTTCGGTGCATCCCTCTTATACATCTTTGGATCTTTGCCTCAAGTACCTTTAAACTTTTTTCGGAGTCCAAAGCTCTGATACCAATTGATAGTTCTGATACTTAATGTTAAGTACAAATTCCAAGCTAATAAGATGAGAGGGGGGGGGGGGTGAATCATACAAACTTAATCTTCCATAAAAACATCAGATTCAACCTCGGCAACATATACTTCAGTAATATAACCAAAACTGCTAAACATGCAAACTCAAAAGATAAAAACATCATAACACTCATAACACTAGATTTAACATGGAAACCCAAATAGGGAAAAACCACTGTGGGATTTCGGACCCACTAAGAAATATACTCTTCTAGAGTATGCTCAGTTAAAAACAAATCCTGTTAAAGATTACAAACACATTGCTAGATGTGACCCGGTTAAGGGATTTCCCTTAGATCTGTTAGGATATTCACCTTGTTAGAAGTGACCTTGTTAAAGGATTTCAAACACTCAATCAAAATGTCACCTTGCTAGAGGGTTTTACAAATAAGACTATTAAGTCCACTCGGTTAAGAGATTTTGTCACTTTACAAAATAATAGTAATAAAAATCTATCTGCAACTTCACATCTAAAATGCTAAAGAAGATTCTTATTTGCTCAATATAATATAGACATAGAACTAATCTTGTCCTTCTGTTGGGCTCTATACTCTATTATTCAAAACAAGTCTTCAAGCTTCTGTGCTCGGTAATCACTATGTAGCATCCCTGTGCATACACTTGCCTGCATACATTGTTTATCAATCAATTCCTTATTTATAAACAATTTGCCAACCGCTTAATCTCCTTGATCACATTTCCCATGATCAATCATAGCCATCAGATCTTTAAACTCTGACCAAGTTCAATGTATCCTTCGATCTGAAAATGTTTTACCCCGCCTAGGAACTTGCATACATTTCTTGGAACTTGTGCTAGGGTATTGCGGTTCAATCTAAGCTGTAGATCTTCTTGTCGATTTTCCTTTGCCATAGATTCTTTAAAAAACTTCATTCACGGTATACTAATCATTTAATCATAGCCAGCTCATCAGCTTCCTTCATTAAATAATGCTTTTATTCATTCAATGCATTCTGTTATTACTCGGTTGCAACTCGGTAAATACTAAACTTCACTCGGTAGACATTTTGCCTTCATTAATCGATAGCGATAACCTTAGGGTTTACCGACTAGGTTCTTTGCTCGGTAACATAGTATAGTATTAACCTTACAATCAATAACATATGTATGATATCAAAACAATCTAAACATCATGATCTCATCATTGTCCAACTCGGTAATAGTTGCCCATTGAATAACTTATTTCTCCCCTTATTCATCATATTCTTTCTGTGTCTTTTACCAACATCTTTATACTCATCAAATCATACTTCTCAAGATATGACAACATCATACTGAATTAGAAAATCAATTTCTTGACATCAATGACAAAATAATAATATTAAGACAGTAAACATCCTTAATTAGTTATATCCATAGTCATCAACAACCTTCTCAATATCCTTATTGAAATGCCAACAATCTCTCCTTGTATGTTATAATGCCAAATGCCAACAGGTATCACGGTTCAGTGGGAGATTGTAGCAGTGATGTGTATTTACCATTGGACGGTGGATGATCTTCTTAGTGTGCAGATGTTTGGAGGATGCCTTAGATCCTATTTCTGCAGAAGGGTCTTTCACATTTGTGGGTACACTTGTAGGAGATGGTGATCTTCATGATATTTGAGGATGTTGACATCTTGAGGGCTCAAGGAGTCCTTGGTTGAGGTGTGGTTTATGCTTTCATTTGACATGTTGGTTGATATTATGTCATGGTACACTCTTGATATGCATTTAGAATTTGGCATGATATGGTCATTTGATATGTTCATATGGAGCATGTTATCTCTTTGGAGGAGATGGTTAGATCATGTTGCCATGTTTATGTTTCTGATTTTGCGGTTGGAGCTTTGACATTGATTTGGTGGTTCTCTTTGTATTGGGTAAATGATCATTTGCTTGATACTTCATGATATTGTTGTGTTGCATTTGGAGTTTGGCATGGATTGGTCGATTACATGTACTCATGGATACTTGGAGGATGTTGGTGATGCTAGTAGTCTCTTGTGATTAGAGGCATGTGTTGAGGCAGGTTATTGTTTTATCAGGAAGACCAAGGAGAATTTGTTGGCATATGCTGGATTTGGTTAAGTGTTGTCATTGATGTCAACACTATATCCCGATTGAATATGGTTCTGCTATCTCAGTTGAATATGGTTTTTCTATATCGGTTAGACTTGGGTGTTTATCTTGGTTTTGGTTTCGATTCTGATCTGGTATGATCAGATCCTTGGATGCGGTTTTGGATGCTTATTCAAGATGTTTATATGCTTTCCATATTCTGTTGGTTCATGTTTTGGTGCTCTGGTAACTGCCGCTTATGTTCCCGGTCGATATTTCTTGGTACCGGTTAGCTTTACCGGTTAGCGATATTTGATGTTTTGATCAGATGATTTTGGTCTGGCTTATGGAATCAATTTCTATCATGCTGAAGGTGCTTCTTGATCATGTCCTAAGTGTTTGGTGACTTTTCATTGGCAGGCGTGCTATTATGGTGGTCCTATTTGGATTCGGTTAGACTTTTTGTGTTATTGCACTGAGGATTTCTACCCGTTGGTGAAACATGCTGGATTTTGGTCTTAACTAATTTTTTGATGGATATAATTGTTGAATATTTGAATTAGGTCCATGCTATGTAATCTAAATCATAATATTGGTCTGGTGGTACCGTGTGATGTAATTTTTGTAATTATGGTTTTTGGGTTTAGGGTTTAGCCGACCTTATCAATAAGGTTGATGATATGTATTTATAGGTAACTTATTCATGTAATTGGGTATTGGTTTTGTGATCGATGGTTATGTCTACATTATGAGAGAAAGGTTTATGTGTGAATAAAGTCATATCTTTCAGCGAAGGGATCATAAGGATTTGGTATTGTAGGGCAGACATCTGTGCATAACCGGAACTATATCAAGCATTAGTGGATGCTACTTTCATAGTTCATTTTCTCCAGATTGTAGTCCAATATTTTGTAATTCAGTGAGACTTCTCTTTTGTGATGAGCAGTGAGATCTAGGCTTTTGGCCTGATTGCAAGTGCAATCCCCATTGTAATTATTTCACATACTGTTGTAGAAGTATTATCTGATTGTGGGTAGGGTTTCCCACCATGGTTTTTCCCTTTACTGGGTTTTCCACGTCAAAATATTAGTGTCATGTGTGTTGTTCTTTCATGCTTCATCTTTCATTGTGTTATGCTCTGGTATTAAGCTTATAATTTGCATTAACTGTTGTACTTGTGAGAAAAATGATTCACCCCCCCTCTCAATTTTCTCCCGGTATCAAATCATTCCAACAATTGGTATCAGAGCAAGGTCCTCTCTGCAGAAGCTTAACCGCTTGAGGAGATTTGATGGCATTAGCATCAAGTTCTACATTCAACCCCTATCGGAAGGAGAGTCCCAGATTTGATGGTACAAATTACAAAATATGGAAGGAGTGAATGAAGATTCATTTGAGATGTCTTGTAGTTGAAGTCTGGGAGAAGTGGAGAAAGGGTATATACCTCACGATCCTAATTCCATAACACCGATACCTGTTGATGAATAAAAGAGAGCCAAAAATGATGTTAGAGAAAAAGAAGCATTGTTAAGTGCCCCATCTAATGAAAAGCTATTGAATGTCATAGAGTTGAAGAATGCAAAGCAGATCTGGTTGAAGCTTGAAACTCTTTATGAAGGTGACCAAGCAGCAAAGATTGCAAAAATTGAAGGTTTCTGGGTAAGATATGAAACTTTGAAGATGGAAGAAGATGAGAAGATTAGTTCTTTCATGGATAGAGTAAATGAAATTGTCATGGGAATCAAATGCTGCGGCATATCAGTTAGTGAGGATGAGGTTGTGTCAAAGATTCTGAGAGTTCTACCTCTGACTTACAAGATGAAGGCTATTGCAATTAATGAACTCTGGACAATGTCAAATACCCCTGTTACCAGAGATACATTACTTGGGAAGTTGACTGCTTTTGAACTTGAGGAACTTGGAGATTAGAGTGCTACTAAAACTAAAACTGCATTTAAAGCATCTACCTCCGGTAAGCAGGAGATAGATTGGAAGGAATTGTATGTTAAAGATTTGGAGGACATTGAAAGGGAAGACAAAGAACTTGAAGATTTGGAAGCCCTGATTGCTAGAAGAATTCCTAAAGGACTGTCTGGAAGTAACTATGAAGGAAAAGTGCCTTTTAAATATTTTTCATGCAATAAGATTGGTCATTTTACTTCTACATTCCCTGAAAGAGCTTCTAGGAATCATGAAAGATTTGTGAAGAGTTATAAGCCTGATTTGGAATATCAGAACAAACCTAGATTTAGAAGGATTAAGGATAAATCATGCTATTATGTTGGTGATGATTATTTTGGTATTACTGATGATGATGTTGATGAACCTGCAAGTGGAACCAACAATGGAAGCTCTGGTAAAGATTGGGTCTTTATTTCTATCAAGGATGATTCTCCGGAACCTGTCATTGAAGCAACTCATACTGAGGAGAAGGCTTTAGCTGCTAAAATTGAAGAAAAGGATGAATGGGTTATAGAAAGTGGATGGTCACATCACATGAACGGTGACAAGAGAAAATTTCTAACACTACAAGAATTTGATGGCGGACTAGTCAGATTTGGAGACAACAAGGCATGCAGGATCAAAGGCAAAGGAACAATATCATTGGATGGTAAGCCTAACACTGACAATGTTTATTATGTTGAAGGCTTGAAGCACAATCTTTTAAGTGTAGGTCAGATGGTGGATAGAGGATTTTATTTGCAATTCAAGGATGGAAAATGCAAGATCATCAATAGATTTGGATTAGGAATTGCTTCCGGAACCCAGATCAAAGGAATTTTTTTTCATTTGAACTATGGTGAGAAAGCTTGTTTGATTGCTCAGATTGATGAAAGCTGGTTATGGCATAAGATGATGTGTCATGTAAATTTTGATTGCATAGTAAAGATCAGTTCAACACAGGCTGTCAAAGATTTGCCCAAGATTGTCAAAAGGGTAAGCAAGTAAGAACTTCTTTTAGACGCATACATGATAAATCTAAAGAAATTCTTGATCTTATTCATATGGATCTGTGTGGACCGACAATGACTAAATTTTTTCAAGGTGATAGATATTTTATGTTACTTATTGATGACTACTCTAGAATGATATGGGTTGCATTTTTAAAGAAAAATCAAAAGCTCTTGAGAAATTTAGAATCTTCAAAGCTATGGTTGAGACTGAGACAAGACTGAAGATAAAATGCTTAAGATCAGATTAAGGCGGTGAGTTTACATCCGGTGAGTTGAACAACTTTTGTAAGAAGAATGGAATCAGAAGACAACTTTCTGCACCTAGAACTCCACAACATAATGGATTGGTGGAAAGGAAAAATAGAAACATTTTGGATGCAGTAAGGACAATGATGATTGAAGCTAAATTGTTTGATATCTATTGGAGGGAATCTGTCAATACCGCGATATTTACTTTCAACGGAGTACACATAAAAGGTGATACTGGTAAGACTCCTTATGATTTATGGTTTGTTCATACTTCTGCTATTAGATGTTTCAGAATTTTTGGAAGTAAATGCTACATTAGAAGAGATGATGCATTAGGAAAATTTGATCCTAGAAGTGATGAAGGAATATTTTTGGGTTATTCTACTAAGAGTAAAACATATAGATGTTATAACAAAAGATTGAATAGGATAATGGAGAGCTTAAATGTTAAGGTGGATGAACAAGGTAGTAATCGGATTAGATCATATGACTGTGGACTGGAAGATGAATTTATCAAACCAGAACCAATAATGCAAGAATCTGTTTAGAGCATTGAATCAGTGACTTTGACAACATCAGAAAATTCAATTGTGAGTGTTGAACAACAAAAAGAGTCAGTAAATCAAGAAAATTCAAAGACTCCCAGGTATGTGAAACTAAATCATTTTGAAGATCACATCATTGGAGATAAAAGCAAAGGTGTGATGACTAGAAGAAAACTAACTACTGAAGAGGTATGTTTAATTTCTCAAATTGAACCATAATCATTTATTGAAACAAGTAAAGATGAAAATTGGATGAAAATAATGGAAGAAGAATTAGATCAGATAGAAAAGAATAAGACATGAGAATTAGTTCCCAGACCTAAAGATAAGAATATTATTGGAGCTAAATGGGTTTTCAGGAACAAATTGAATGAGGAAGGTCAAGTTGTAAGAAACAAGGCTAGATTGGTTTGCAAAGGTTATTCATAGGAAGAAGGAGTTGATAATGGTGAGACTTATGCTCTGATTGCAAGAATTGAAGCGGTAAGACTATTTCTTGCCTATGTTGTACACAAGAACTACCAAGTATATCAGATGGATGTCAAATGTGCATTTCTGAATGGAGATCTTGAGGAGGAAGTCTACATTGAGCAACCTGATGAATTTTATTTATCAGAAGACCAGGACATGGTTTGCAGATTCAAGAAAGCTTTATATGGATTAAAACATGCCCCTAGAGCATGGTATGCTAGGTTTGATAGATATCTTTCTAAGCTCGATTTTAGCAAAGGTAATGCTGATAGTAACCTATATTATAAAATTAAGCATGATGACATAATGATTATTGAAGTCTTTGTGGATGATATCATTTTTGGAGGAGAAGAAAGCCTATACATGAAATTTGCTGATGATATGAAGAATGAATTTGAAATGTCTATGATTGGTGAGATGAAATTTTTCTTAGGTTTTAAGACTACACAGACTGATAAAGGTATTTTTATTTGTCAAACTAAGTATGTGAAGGAATTGCTTAAGAAATTTGGACTTGAGAATTCTAAACCCGTCGGTACTCCTATGATAACCGGTTGCAAATTGTCAAAGGATGATGAATCTCCTAAAGTCAATCCAAGTAGATGCAAATCAATGATTGGTGGATTGTTGTACTTAACTTAGACTAGACCTGATATAATGAATGTTGTTTATATTGCTTGCCTCTAGATTTCAGTCAAATCTTAGAGGAACTCATGATATTGTTGTCAAGGGGATATTTAGATATTTGGCAGGTACAATAGACCTTGGGTTGTGGTATCCAAAGAATGATAATTTCAAACTATGTGCCTATACAAACTTTGATTGGGCAGGAGATGTGGATGACCAGAAGAGCACTACCGGCGGTGCATTCTTTCTTGGAAAGAAATTGATTTCATGGCTTAGTAAGAAACAATCATGTACTTCATTATCTACTGCTGAAGCAGAATATGTAGTTGCTGCAACCAACTGTATTTAGATTTTATGGATGAAACAAATGTTGAAAAATATAAGGATAAGTTATGATGAGCCTTGGTGCAGAGGCACCTAAGCACACAAGCATACCAGGAGGTCAAAAGTCATAATATGAACAATTTATTGTATTTGAGTCATTCATAATGTATTAAGGTTATTTGAGTCAATTGAATCACAATATGTAAGACTAAATGAGCCATTTTGTCTAAAGATATCATATTTGGTCCATATTGAAGTTTTAAAAGTATCCATGTAAGAGTTAGAGTCATTTATGTCAAAAATTGTAAAAATTGCAAAGTTGCAATATTGCCAAAAAGTGCAACAAAAGTGTAAAAAATGAAATACATTGGTTATGAGGTGGTTGGAGTAGTTAGAAAGGAGTTGGAAATGGTTTTATAAAACCATGTTTGGTCAAAATCAAGAAGGGAGATCAGTTTGGAGGGGATTTGACAAAGATTATCCGTCAAACCCTCAAACTGTTATGAGGTTTTAAGGAATCTATGGCTGTCATAGATCCATGGAGGATCACATTTGATGTAATTTTTATATGTAGATGTTATTTAATGATATATTGATGAAATATATTTGAGATGAATCCTTTCTTGTGCATTTTTGTGGAGTATTTGGCAAGATATGTTTGTTTTTTCAATGATTGTCAAAACCTTGCCAAGGGTTACCCAGTTTTGGAAAAATGATCATAACTTTTGATTAAACCGTTGGATCTGGCTGAAATTTTGAGATAACTTGTGTAACTCAGTAATATAAATTTTAACCGAAGAGATTCTCTTTATGAGAAATATTTAAAATTTTATGGATGACTATTTGTTACAGTTCACGGTGAAAAGCATATTGGTGAAGGCAGCAACAACCTAGTTGTAGCATTTGGTGTGGTCACATGAGGGATAATATTGAAGAAAGGATATATGTGTTGGAAAGGTCTCTGAATATTCTTTCCATTTCTTTTGGTCTTACTTTATTTGGTTAAGAATTGAATATTTTGTGATTATTTTGGTGAAAACAGTTGTTAAGGGATGAAACCCTAAACCAGGGTATTCCATGGCAATAAAGAATTTGTTCTCTCATGTTATGGTGAATGTTATTATCTGAAATATTGCATGAAGGGTTTTAAGGATGTAATATAACCTTTGAAATTGTTTTGAAGTTGAGAAGAGTGATTTATCTTTTTATATGTCTCTTGATTCAAGTTTAAAGTTTACCCTTGAATGAACGTTTTATGGATTTTCATGATGCTCTGCATCAAATTGGTATCAGAGCTAGAAGAGCCCGAGTGTGTGGGTAAAGCCCCGAAGGAGGCAATCCACACCAGGACCTAGCCATGAAGGATCTGTTATTTGGTTTTTGCTGATGAGTTTTTGGTTGCAAGGTGCTCGTCCATCTAGCTGCAAGAAGGCAGACAAGGAAGGTCTGTCAAGGGCCAAAGGGATGGTCCATTGATTGCCAAGAGACTAGGGATAGAGGCAAAGAGGAGAACTCCTAGGTGAGGCAGGGAGGTTGTTGGTGAGGTGATGCAGTATGGAGAGGTGGACTTATGGTTGGTAAAAGCTCTTGGGTGGTAGCCACTACAAAATCCATTGGTAGGAGTCACAAAGAGATTGTTTGAGAAGGAAGAAACAACATAAAGAAGATGAGAGAAGAAGCATAAAGAGACATAAAGAGGTAAAGATGAAGACAAAGGTGAAAATTTCACTCAAATTTTTTTTCTTGCAGGTCATTGTACCCATGTTTCCAAGGGACTTGGAAACTTTTCAAGGTCGGGAGTATGGTGCAGAGGCACCTAAGCACACAAGCATACCAGGAGGTCAAAAGTCATAATATGAACAATTTATTGTATTTGAGTCATTCATAATGTATTAAAGTTATTTGAGTCAATTTAATCACAATATGTAAGACTAAATGAGCCATTTTGTCTAAAGATATCATATTTGGTCCATATTGAAGTTTTAAAAGTGTCCATGTAAGAGTTAGAGTCATTTATGTCAAAAATTGTAAAAATTGCAAAGTTGCAATATTGCCAAAAAGTGCAACAAAAGTGTAAAAAATGAAATATATTGGTTATGAGGTGGTTGGAGTAGTTAGAAAGGAGTTGGAAATGGTTTTATAAAACCATGTTTGGTCAAAATCAAGAAGGGAGATCAGTTTGGAGGGGATTTGACAAAGATTATCCATCAAACCCTCAAACTGTCATGAGGTTTTAAGGAATCTATGGCTGTCATAGATCCATGGAGGATCACATTTGATGTAATTTTTATATGTAGATGTTATTTAATGATAGATTGATGAAATATCTTTGAGATGAATTCTTTATTGTGCATTTTTGTGGAGTATTTGGCAAGATATGTTTGTTTTTTCAATGATTGTCAAAACCCTGCCAAGGGTTAACCAGTTTTGGAAAAATGATCATAACTTTTGATTAAACCGTTGGATCTGGCTGAAATTTTGAGATAACTTGTGTAACTTAGTAAGATAAATTTTGACTGAAGCGATTCTCTTTATGAGAAATATGTAAAATGTTATGGATGACTGTTTGTTACAGTTCACGGTGAAAAGTAGATTGGTGAAGGCAGCAACAACCCGGTTGTAGCATTTGGTGTGGTCACATGAGAGATAATATTGAAGAAAGGATATATGTGTTGGAAAGGTCTCTGAATCTTCTTTCCATTTCTTTTGGGCTTACTTTATTTGGTTAAGAATTGAATATTTTGTGATTATTTTGGTGAAAACAGTTGTTAAGGGATGAAACCCTAAACTAGGGTATTCCATGGCAATAAAGAATTTGTTCTCTCATGTTATGGTGAATGTTATGATCTGAAATATTGCATGAAGGGTTTTAAGGATGTAATATAACCTTTGAAATTGTTTTGAAGTTGAGAAGAGTGATTTATCTTTTTATATGTCTCTTGATTCAAGTTTAAAGTTTACCCTTGAATGAAGGTTTTATGGATTTTCATGATGCTCTGCATCAAATTGGTATCAGAGCTAGAAGAGCCTGAGTGTGCGGGTAGAGCGCCGAAGGAGGCAATCCACACCAGGACCTAGCCATGAAGGATCTGTTATTTGGTTTTTGCTGATGAGTTTTTGGTTGCAAGGTGCTCGTCCATCTAGCTGCAAGAAGGCAGACAAGGAAGGTCTGTCAAGGGCCAAAGGGATGGTCCATTGATTGCCAAGAGACTAGGGATAGAGGCAAAGAGGAGAACTCCTAGGTGAGGCAGGGAGGTTGTTGGTGAGGTGATGCAGTATGGAGAGGTGGACTTATGGTTGGTAAAAGCTCTTGGGTGGTAGCCACTACAAAATCCATTGGTAGGAGTCACAAAGAGATTGTTTGAGAAGGAAGAAACAACATAAAGAAGATGAGAGAAGAAGCATAAAGAGACATAAAGAGGTAAAGATGAAGACAAAGGTGAAAATTTCACTCAAATTTTTTTTCTTGCAGGTCATTGTACCCATGTTTCCAAGGGACTTGGAAACTTTTCAAGGTCGGGAGTATGGTGCAGAGGCACCTAAGCACACAAGCATACCAGGAGGTCAAAAGTCATAATATGAACAATTTATTGTATTTGAGTCATTCATAATGTATTAAAGTTATTTGAGTCAATTGAATCACAATATGTAAGAATAAATGAGCCATTTTGTCTAAAGATATCATATTTGGTCCATATTGAAGTTTTAAAAGTGTCCATGTAAGAGTTAGAGTCATTTATGTCAAAAATTGTAAAAATTGCAAAGTTGCAATATTGCCAAAAAGTGCAACAAAAGTGTAAAAAATGAAATATATTGGTTATGAGGTGGTTGGAGTAGTTAGAAAGGAGTTGGAAATGGTTTTATAAAACCATGTTTGGTCAAAATCAAGAAGGGAGATCAGTTTGGAGGGGATTTGACAAAGATTATCCATCAAACCCTCAAACTGTCATGAGGTTTTAAGGAATCTATGGCTGTCATAGATCCATGGAGGATCACATTTGATGTAATTTTTATATGTAGATGTTATTTAATGATAGATTGATGAAATATCTTTGAGATGAATTCTTTATTGTGCATTTTTGTGGAGTATTTGGCAAGATATGTTTGTTTTTTCAATGATTGTCAAAACCCTGCCAAGGGTTAACCAGTTTTGGAAAAATGATCATAACTTTTGATTAAACCGTTGGATCTGGCTGAAATTTTGAGATAACTTGTGTAACTTAGTAAGATAAATTTTGACTGAAGCGATTCTCTTTATGAGAAATATGTAAAATGTTATGGATGACTGTTTGTTACAGTTCACGGTGAAAAGTAGATTGGTGAAGGCAGCAACAACCCGGTTGTAGCATTTGGTGTGGTCACATGAGAGATAATATTGAAGAAAGGATATATGTGTTGGAAAGGTCTCTGAATCTTCTTTCCATTTCTTTTGGGCTTACTTTATTTGGTTAAGAATTGAATATTTTGTGATTATTTTGGTGAAAACAGTTGTTAAGGGATGAAACCCTAAACTAGGGTATTCCATGGCAATAAAGAATTTGTTCTCTCATGTTATGGTGAATGTTATGATCTGAAATATTGCATGAAGGGTTTTAAGGATGTAATATAACCTTTGAAATTGTTTTGAAGTTGAGAAGAGTGATTTATCTTTTTATATGTCTCTTGATTCAAGTTTAAAGTTTACCCTTGAATGAAGGTTTTATGGATTTTCATGATGCTCTGCATCAAATTGGTATCAGAGCTAGAAGAGCCTGAGTGTGCGGGTAGAGCGCCGAAGGAGGCAATCCACACCAGGACCTAGCCATGAAGGATTTGTTATTTGGTTTTTGCTGATGAGTTTTTGGTTGCAAGGTGCTCGTCCATCTAGCTGCAAGAAGGCAGACAAGGAAGGTCTGTCAAGGGCCAAAGGGATGGTCCATTGATTGCCAAGAGACTAGGGATAGAGGCAAAGAGGAGAACTCCTAGGTGAGGCAAGGAGGTTTTTGGTGAGGTGATGCAGTATGGAGAGGTGGACTTATGGTTGGTAAAAACACTTGGGTGGTAGCCACTACAAAATCCATTGGTAGGAGTCACAAAGAGATTGTTTGAGAAGGAAGAAACAACATAAAGAAGATGAGAGAAGAAGCATAAAGAGGCATAAAGAGGTAAAGATGAAGACAAAGGTGAAAATTTCACTCAAATTTTTTTCTTGCAGGTCATTGTACCCATGTTTCCAAGGGACTTGGAAACTTTTCAAGGTCGGGAGTATGGTGCAGAGGCACCTAAGCACACAAGCATACCAGGAGGTCAAAAGTCATAATATGAACAATTTATTGTATTTGAGTCATTCATAATGTATTAAGATTATTTGAGTCAATTGAATCACAATATGTAAGAATAAATGAGCCATTTTGTCTAAAGATATCATATTTGGTCCATATTGAAGTTTTAAAAGTGTCCATGTAAGAGTTAGAGTCATTTATGTCAAAAATTGTAAAAATTGCAAAGTTGCAATATTGCCAAAAAGTGCAACAAAAGTGTAAAAAATGAAATACATTGGTTATGAGGTGGTTGGAGTAGTTAGAAAGGAGTTGGAAATGGTTTTATAAAACCATGTTTGGTCAAAATCAAGAAGGGAGATCAGTTTGGAGGGGATTTGACAAAGATTATCCATCAAACCCTCAAACTGTCATGAGGTTTTAAGGAATCTATGTCTGTCATAGATCCATGGAGGATCACATTTGATGTAATTTTTATATGTAGATGTTATTTAATGATAGATTGATGAAATATATTTCAGATGAATCCTTTCTTGTGCATTTTTGTGGAGTATTTGGCAAGATATGTTTGTTTTTTCAATGATTGTAAAAACCCTGCCAAGGGTTACCCAGTTTTGGAAAAATGATCATAACTTTTGATTAAACCGTTGGATCTGGCTGAAATTTTGAGATAACTTGTGTAGCTCAGTAATATAAATTTTGACTGATGAGATTTTCTTTATGAGAAATATGTAAAATTTTATGGATGACTGCTTGTTACAGTTCACGGTGAAAAGCAGATTGGTGAAGGCAGCAACAACCCGGTTGTAGCATTTGGTGTGGTCACATGAGGGATAATATTGAAGAAAGGATATATGTGTTGGAAAGGTCTCTGAATCTTCTTTCCAGTGCTTTTGGTCTTACTTTATTTGGTTAAGAATTGAATATTTTGTGATTATTTTGATGAAAACAGTTGTTAAGGGATGAAACCCTAAACTAGGGTATTCCATGGCAATAAAGAATTTGTTCTCTCATGTTATGGTGAATGTTATGATCTAAAATATTGAATGAAGGGTTTTAAGGATGTAATATAACCTTTGAAATTGTTTTGAAGTTGAGAAGAGTGATTTATCTTTTTATATGTCTCTTGATTCAAGTTTATTGTTTACCCTTGAATGAAGGTTTTATGGATTTTCATGATGCTCTACATCAATCCTATTGTTATTCACTATGATAATACTGCTGCTTTGATATGTCAAAAAATCTGGCATTTCATTCCAAATCAAAACACATTTCTTGAAAAAAAAGGTTGAAGCAAAGGAATTCAGATTGGTTTATGTGCCTACTAAGGAGCATATTGCAGATATTATAACAAAATCATTGCCTAAAGATACTTTTGAATATCTTAGAGATCAGTTGTGGGTTACCAACCCTCTAGAAGAGACTTAGAGATGTTGGAATGCATCAATCCGGTAAGCTTATCATATATTTTCTTTGATCCAGATTGATGAGATGATGCTACTACTCAGGAGGAGTAGTCAGCTGTTTGGTTCAGTATTTTTGGTTTGGTATCCGTCCTTTGTCACTGATGTCAAAGGGGGAGAGATGGTATTGATATGAAAAACAGTCAAATTTTTTGGGGGAGATGGTGCTCATATGATAATCGGTTAATCTCAGGGGTAATACATTTCAGATCAGCTTTTGGGAGAATTATTGGCATTCCTTGGCACTTGGATGTTTTTCACATTCAGTGTTGCCATCAATGCCAAAGGGGGGGATTGTTGGCATATGCTAGATCTGGTTAAGTGTTGTCATTGATGTCAACACTATATCCTGGTTGGATATGGTTTTGCTATCCTGGTTGGACCTATCCCAGTTATACTTGGTGTTTATCTTGGTTTTGGCTTCGATTATGATCCGGTATGATCAAATCCTTGGATGTGGTTTTGGATCCTTATTCAAGATGGTTATATGCTTGCCATATTCTATTGGTTCATGTTTTGGTGCTTCTCTAACTATCTCTTATGTTCTCGGTTGATATTTCTTGGTACCGCTTAGCAATATTTGATATTTTGATCAGATGATTTTGGTCCGGCTTATGGAATCAGTTTCTATCATGCTGAAGGTTCTTCTTGATCGCATCCTGAGTTTTTGGTGACTTTGCATTAGCTAGCGTGTTGTTATGGTGGTCCTATTTGGATCCATTTAGACTTTTTGTGTTATTGCACTGAGGGTTTCTATTGGTTGGTGAAATGTGCTGGACTTTGGTCTTAACAAAATTTTCGATGGATATAATTGTTTGGATATTTGAATTAAGTCCATGCTATGTAATGTAAATCATAATATTAGTTTGGTGGTATCGTGTGATGTAATTTTTGTAATTATGGTTTTTGGGTTTAGGGTTTAGTCGACCTTATCATTAAGGTTGATGATCTGTATTTATAAGTAACTTATTTATGTAACTGGGTATGGTTTTTGGGATCGATGGTTATGTCTGCATTATGAGAGAAAGGTTTATGTGCGAATAAAGTCATATCTTTTAGTGAAGGGATCAAAAAGATTTGGTATTGCAGGGTAGACATCTATGCTTAACCGGAACTGTATCAAGCATTAGTGGATGGTACTTTCACAGTTAATTTTCTGTGGATTGTAGTTCGATGTTTTCTAAGTCAGTGAGACTTCTCTTTTGTGATGAGAAGCAAGCTCTAGGTTGTTTCCTTGATTGCAAGTGTAATCCCCATTGTAATTATTTCACATACTGCTGTATAAGTATTATCTAATTGTGGGTAGGGTTTCCCACCGTGGTTTTTCCCTTTACCGGGTTTTCCACGTCAAAATATTGGTGTCATGTGTGCTGTGATTTCATGCTTCATCTTTCATTATGTCGTGCTCCGATATCAAGCTTATAATTTGCATAAACTGTTGTACTTGTGAGAAAAATGATTCACCCCCCCTCTTAGTTTTCTCCTGGCATCAGATCATTCCAACAATATTCACCTGGTTTATATACTTGAGAGGAGCTTGTTCTTAGTGTGAGTCATGATGACTTGGATAGCTTGATGAACATTCTCATTCCCCACTCTTGGTCTACTCGGCGGTTTACTAATTGAGAGGTATTGCCCATTGTTTCCTTTCAGGTGCAATATGTTTATGCTTATCTTTCATAGATATGGGTCTTGAGATACATGGAGTTTGTTAGTTCTGGAGGGTCCATTTGAAAGATGTATGGCATTGTTTATCTCCTTGTGCATTTGAGTTATTATTATGACGGTGGCAGTCATTGATATTAGTTTGGAAGATGGTTTATTGGGTGTATTCCCTAGGCTTGGAAAAGGTATTAGTTTGATCTTCTTGGTTATGAGAGACTTACATCCATGTTGATTACATGTTATATATGTTTTTTCGGTCCAAGGGACTGAACAGGTTGTGGGTGTTGTTATGCTATTATATTTTGGGGTTTTATGGAGGAGATCATACTTGACACAGTTGGCATATAGAGGTGTGTAGAAGGACATACCACAACTTTTTGATTTGCAGTGTTTCTCTCTTTGTTCGGTTATCTTCTTGGATGTTCGTATTCACATTACATTGGCTGGAGGTTGTTTGGAACTATGTGTTCACTGGTTTTGTATTCATGTGTTGTCATATGGGAGATGACATATAGGTTCCTTTATCTCTTTCTTTTGTTGGTGTGGAGAACATGGGAGAATGTTGGAGACATGGTGTGAGAGTGGTACTTGCAAGTTATCGGTTTATATGATGTTTATATTGATGTGGATGTTCTTGATACTATATGGCTACACTTCTATGATATGCTGTTAGTGGATTCATTTTTGATATTGACATTACCTATGCAATGGGAGTTCCTTGGTGTAGTGGTAGGTATTGCACTTGGGGCTTATGGTTGCATGTTACATGTTGCAAATGTTGATGAGATGTTATTCACTTGGTTTGTATTCCTTGGAGGCATGTATAATTGATGTGTGGGTGTTATTTCAGCTTTGTAAACAACTATCTTTGCATTGGATACCTTTGGATTAGTGTTTGTGTTTGGATATCAGTTGGTGCAGGATTTATCATTTGTTGTGACAGATTGTGTGGCTTTCTCTTTGGATGGCCTTTTTATGTCCAATGGCAATCGCATGATGGAGGGTGGGAGCATTGATGTATGAGAAGGTGGTCACTATGTTTCTTGTTGCAAGTATCTTGATGGAGCACATGGAGCACTTGGATTCCATGATGGTATATGTGTGTGGAGAGATCAGTCTCTTGTTCGTGTGACATATTACTTCTTGGCCCTTATGCAATGTATACAATAAGTGGGATAATGCTGGGAAAATGGTGTTGTACACCTTGCATAATAATGTTTCATTGTTGTATTTTTTTATTATTGTGTGAGGTGGACATGAAATTATATTGTAATATAATATTGTATTGTTGCACCTAAGAGAACCTAGATGGACATGCAACATGTAGATATTCCCTCGGAATATTCTTGTAACCACTTGATGAGTTGTATTGACACATTGGTATTATTATATTGTATTTATTTAATATTGGGAATGTAATTGTGATGAAGTACCCAATATTAAATGTGGGTCAAGGGTAGGTAGGAAAAATATTATATTTTATTGTCACATGGTTTTGGGCACATGGTTTTGATGTAATACCACTTGGTGGTTTTGTGGGAGCTTATGTTTATAAAAGCAACCATAAGGGTAGTTGTTTGGGTTGGTCATTTAGCCAGGTTAGCATCTATGGATGTTGGAATCATTGCATGGGATGTGTGGTTACATTCTTGTTCACATGGAGTGCTTGTTAATGGCTTGTTGATGACTGGGTTTGAGAAGCTTTCCATAGTTGTATTGCAATGGACGCATTGCTGAATAATACATGGTGGATGATGCTTTTGGAGGCTAGTTTTTTCCCTCATGAGGGTTTTCCTAGGGTATATCTTGTAACACATTTCATGGGTATGTTGTCTATTCTTTGCATGTGGATTCTATGTGTTGATTTGATTAAGATCTAAATTGGGTTATGTGAAATTTGTCATAAAGTTGGCTGCAATTTTCCTTTCAATGACAATCACTCTCAATGGAATTTTTGTGTGGCCTTTTTTCTACTAAATATGGTCAAGATTGTGTGTATGTGGTGGTAGAGAGATTTTCCAAAAAGGCCATAATGGTCACTTGCAAAAAGGGAAAATAACAAATGATTGCCAGATTATTTTTTGTTCATGTTTGGGTTCATTTTGGACTACCTCGGTATTATCTTTGATAGAGATAGTAGATTCATTAGAAATTTTGGTCTACACTTTGGGCTATGATGGACACTAAACTCACGAATTATACTACTTTGTGTCAATAGACAAACATCCAAACCAAAGTGGTAAATCCCATGATTATTCAAATTCTATACATGCATCTCTCTCAACATCCTAGAACATGGGATGCGAGTCTTCCATATTTGCGACATAGTTACAAACATCCAATACATAATTATATTAGGCACAATCTATTTGAGGTAGGATTTGGCTGCCAATCATTCGCTCCTTTAGATGTTGCTCCCCTATCTATAGGAAATGAGGCATCAACACATGTAGAGAAGGAGATGAGTAGAGCCTCCAAGTTTGTTGAGAAGAACCATCATATTAGCAACAAGTTCATGAAATATTGTGACATACCATCTAGAAGTATAAGGAGTGACACAAGTAGCATCGTACACCTCATCACCTTTAGGTTGGAAATAACATGTGGCTTCATCTTTAGAAGGAGAGATTTCAAGGACCACAAAATTTGCTTTGTACTCTTCAGTATGGGCCATATATTATTCTAAAACATATTGGTGAGAACAATTTTGTACTCAATATTCCACCATTTAGGGATTTCATCTTGTTTTCAACATTGAATTATTACGTCCATATTTTCCACCTTTGTAGGATACCTCAAATGTTGCTAAGAAAATTCAAAGTCTCAAATTGAATCTTGAGGGTACTATTCCAATAGTGAATGGTCATATTGTTCTTTTTTTTGGCGAATTGCTACCAAGGGGATCTAGCACCCATTTCATTGATCACAAAAAAAGGAGTACATTTAACAAAAAGAAAATAGAGTCTTTATGACCTCTATCACCTCTCGAGACTCCAAATTATTCCTGCTTATGCTATCTCTCAAAGACATAATAGTATCATGCATATCCTTGTTCCCCATAATTTCCACTATCACAAAGGCATCGGCCACCAGACTCTTAAAGGCTTCAACCTTAAACCTCTTAAGGGCCTTCACAGTTAGGCCCTAGAGGTGGGGAGCAACCACCCTTCTGATGACCCTCTCCATAGCCTTGTGGTCCCCTATGGTCCAAGCCAAAATATACACAAAGCTTTCCAAGAGTTCGATATTATGGACATGCACACAGGAAAGATGAGAATCACGCAACATATTCTTCACCGCCTCCTCTACCTTGTCCCCTTCCAATATGAAAATTTCCTTCAACTACACGTCCACCAATTCTTGTTTGCAGTCACACTTGCATTGTGGAATCAAAACAATTTCAAGATCAACCAAACTCGGTCCCGACCCCTCCATCTTTGTTCGTTGCTCAATGGGTATTTGTGGCATCGACTTTATAGATGGGATGCAAGCACTTGCTATGTAGGGAGTCATATATGCCTGATACTCCTGATAAGATTGGTACAAAGATTCGGAAAAATCTTTTCTCATCACTTATGCACTACATATCTACATCCTCATCATACATGCTCTAACAAAAGTACATCATCATTGGAGATTAAGACCATTATAGGTCATTATATCACCTAAGATGATTGCCTTGATATCTTGATCAATGGCATAGTTAGAGAGAAAATTCACATCCTTGTTTTCCTCATAGAAAATGTTTTTTAATGAGAAGTTCATTCCTTCGAGCATTTCTTGTATGCCATTAACCCACATTTTAGATTTCCAAATAGGAGCGTCTCTAGAAACTACAATTCAGATTATATTGAGGGAGTCACCCTCAATATCAATAATGAGGAGATTCTAATCCTTACACATTTTTAAGTCACCAAGAATGACCACCTATTCAACATCATTATTAGAGTCATCAAGAAGCTAAATCGATCCACCCCAAATGAAATCACTAGTATCGCTTCTCACAATGAAACCTACTCTAGACGGGATAGGGTTCCCCTTGGAAGCCCTGTTGAAGTTCAGTTTCAAATGACCCTTTGAAGGGAGAATGGTCATATTGTTGATGTTCATGATAAGACCTTAAAAAGCAAACAAATTACAATGTATGGGGTGGTTCAAGTAGGACAACTCCCTCATGAAAATAAGTGGTTTACTAGAGAGAAAATTCCCACATGTTTTCCTTATCAACTTAAGAACATTGATGTAATAGGGATCATTGGTTCTCAAGGGGGAAGGAACGATCTAAAGCACTCTAGAGGTGTTGGAACAAGCATACATTGAAAATACAAAAAATTCTATTTTTGGGTATTTTCTAATTTATTAGATCAAGTTTTTGGAGGTCTTTGGAGTGGAATTTGACATCAAAACTATCGTTGTGCCCTTAAATTGAATAGAAAAAAAGATTGTAATTAAGGGATTGAAAGCATAGCTGTTGGAGATTTATTTGATAGTGCAAAAATATCCAAATTTCATCCACTAGGTTAAAATTTATGACCTCACCAAGTTAGGGGTAGTCAATTATACACGTTTTTTGAAAAATTCAACTTTGTTTGTTATTTTCTCCCGTCTAGTTGTTTATTTTAGACTCTAACTTGACGTCATGTGAATTCAAATTAATCTATTGTGAGATTTTGTAATGCTATTTTTATTCTTGAACATTTACATATCTATTTAAGGGAACTAACTCTATTCAACTCTCTTGATTTTAGCCTCATTTTCTAAAATAATTTCATTGTTTTTATTTCTTCCAATAAATTTTAGGTAGTTTTAGTTTATTTATGAATCTAACATAATATTGGATATTATCGTGCTAAGATAGATCTTTTAGTTTCTAGTTTATGATATTTGGGGGGGGGGGGGGCGCTAATCTCTTGCATGCGAATTTACTTAAATCTCAATATACTATTCTCTTGCATCTTTTGACGATCTAAAGAATAAGAATAAATGATAGGAAATACTAACATCTCTAGGACCTTGTATTCTTGATTTTTTGTATTTTAGATGTTTGTTGTTTTTTAGTGAATTCAAGTAGTATTTTTTGTTTTTTCATTGTGTCTAAGAGTCTTGAGAAATTTGGGTTTGAATTTTACTTTGCTAAAACCAGAGTTCAAGAAATTGGTTTGCAATATAAGGTTTGACTGTGGCCATATGTGAACAACTATTTTTGGAGGCATTTTTTGGGCAAAACAGATAGTGCCATTGCATCTAGAAGGAATCTAAACATATGAGTTGGTAATAAATTCATCAAAATTTGATCAACTACATTTGAGGCAAACAAAATTACTAGGCTATATGACCCTATGTAGGTTTTTAAAAAAATAAAAAAATAAAAAAATGTTTTAGTGCAAATGCTTATTTTAAAAGTTTTTTAATATTATAAAAATTATTTAGGGTCTCCTATTGCCTATTTGGAATAATATTATGATCCAAAAAGGTCATTGCAACCCCAAAAGGGGATCGCAAGGCTTTAACATATTAGCCCAATAGGCTATAGCCTAGCTATTGGCAACATAATCTCAACCAAATTCATTCACTATCCTTGTAGCTATGGTTTAAGTATCATTCATCTTGTTGACCACTAGTTCTACCATCGTTGTTTGTACTCCACTCTACACCAATCAGCCTAGGCATTGTCTATGCATCACTTTACCATTGCTCATGCTGGGTGAAAATTTTGCAAAATGGTTAGGTTTACAAAATTGTGGTTTTAGCCACAGTGTGCGAGATTAAATCTCTCCTAATTTCTAAGGGAAGACTCCTCCTTTAACTTACTACTCTACTTTCTATAGCAAGATACAACTTTCAACTTCTAATCTAAATGTATGTGATGTATCATCTTATCCTCTTTTTTTAGAATAGATGTTATTCTGTCCTCTTTCTTTAGGAAATAATTTACAATATAGGGCAGTAATAATTATTACAATTTCAATGTTACAAATTAACTTGAAATGTGCAAATGAACAAATTACAAACAAATAAAGAAGCAAAGTTTCTAGAAAGGCCCAAAAAGGGACTAGAACTTCTGAATCAAGAATCGAGGGTCCTAAATCACACATGAGGGGGAATATAGACTACCTATAAAAGTGTGCTTAGAGAACATGAGCTACAAATTGGATAAAATTTGTAGGGGTTATCCTGTTTTTGTGACTTAGCCATAATGAGGACAACAACTGGCTCTGACTGAGGAACTTCCTTTGATAGTTGGAATGATTGAAGTGAGAAGAATCCAGAACTCTAAGTGCCTTTATCATCCATTGGGATATAGAGTCAAAAAGAAAAAATGATGACAAGACTTAACTAAAAACAACCTATTGAGACAAGACTCGACTTTGTGCAACTACACTTATTGGAAAGGGAAACTAACCTAACCTAAAGACTAACCAACAACAAGAACTCCTTCAAATGAATCCATTAACTAACACTCCAAAGTAGTTTCCTTTCTTCAACAAGGTGCCATGTTTGACATGATCATAGAATGCCAGGTGTAGATAAAACATGAGCAGTAGTAAAATGAGATGATATACTGCTTCTTAGAAGATATGAACAAATGCACCTGCTACCTCATGTTGGTCATATGTATTGCCGCTCCAAAGTAAATCAATGAACTAGGATTGATCCTGCTCAACTACCAATGAATCTTTGGTCTCACTCTCAACTGTATCTTCATGTTCAGGAATAAATATGACTTTTGACATCTTGTTAGCTTCCAACCAAGCTAGATCTCTTATAGGACATCCCCTTGATATGACAAACTCTGAGATCTTCTTTTTTGTCATGCCTTTATCAACTGATTCCTCAACCACAACCTCATGCTGAGTGGAATGAGTTTCATCATGTGATTCAATTGAAAACACAAGTGCACTACTTGCTTCATCATACTGTTCACAAAATTCATATTTGGGAGAATTACCATCAAGACTTAAGCAAAACTCCTCTATTATGCTTGTGAAAAGGTCTTCATCAAGTTCCTTTCTATTTTCTGCATGCACAATATGTTCAAGTGCATGACCTTGAAACATAGATGCATTCTTTTTATCTTGTTCAACTTTAATGGTACCTTCATGCATGTCCATCTTTTCACATCTCATGACATGATGATCCTCCTTTACTGATACTTTGGCAAGGTGGCTTTCATCACCCAAATATTTATTCCCTATGATATCTTGCTCAACAAATCCTTGATAATGCACTGACCAGATATGAAAGTCATCAACTTGTTGGCATTTTTGATGATGATGTTGTGATTGTCATTGATGGACACACACTTGCTTTGAGATCACTTTTTGTATGTATGAGTTATACTCAACCGACATTTGTTCCAACCGGTATTATGTATTATAGTCTTTAGACTATCGGTGTTTTGCAGAAAGTGTTTACCGATCTCAAGCGGTATGAAGACTCAAGCGGTTCGAGGATCCCAAAGCAGTACGAAGGAACAAAGCGGCTGTTATAATTTTTCCCAGTCTTCATTTTGACAAACCGGTAATTGGTAAAATGTGTGAATCAGTAATCGGTAAATGTATGAACCGATATTACTCTGTGATGAGTTACCAACCGGTATTTTTGTGATGAGTTATCATCCACCGACACTTTGGCGGTGATTCTGTGCCGTGTTACCAAATGTGTCTAGATGCACTGAACCTAGGAACTTGCAATGTAATCCTGTTGGACCGACATGAAATCAGATTCCTTTATAAGGACATCATGTCTAGAGTTTTAGATGTTGTTAGGGTTTTAGGTGGTTGATGAGGTTTTTGTATGTGCGATCACAGAAGAAGATTAGGTCTATGTAAAGAAACAGAGTGTGGAGATACTGAAGACTGAAGTAATGCTAAATGTGCATTAACAATGAGCTATCAAGGATCTAACCAAGCATACTATGCTAGTATTTAGATCACTCACTTGTTGATTACTCACATCTTCGATAAGTCTGAAACCTTTAACCAGGCAGGCCTGGCAAAGCCTTTGTAAATCCTCTAACAAGGTGGTTCACAACTTTGGATTTGAAATCCTCTCACAAGGTAGTCTTTAATCGGACTTATCTCCTAATAGAGATTGAGATTCCTAACAGGATCTGTTCTGGTGAAGAACATTGTATGACCTTAACCGGTTTGGTTACTATTCTGCAGATAGTTACTTGTGAGTTTCATCTCACCATGGTTTTTCCCATTCGGGTTTCCATGTCAAAATATCTTGTGTTATGGTGATTGTGCTCCTGTGGGTGAATGCCTTATTTTCTATTTGGTTTGCATTTGTTTTAATTGGTTTGTTAGTAAATTTGTTATACCGGTTGACTGCTAAACTGTTTAAGTGTTTGAGTTCAGTATTTTTTGGTATACTAATTCACCCCCCCTCCCTTAGTATTCATTACAACTATGTCTACTTCCTCCTCTTGGAAGAGATTAACAAGATCACTTTGTTCAGATTCAAAGTTTCCCACTGTTGTATTCGCTGGTGGTTCCTAAAGCACAAGCTTTTCTGGTGGTGTTGGAAGCTTGTCCTGATTCCTTGCATCATAATTAGAAGCAATATTTGGATAAGTCCTTGGGATATCTTTGTAAGAGATAAAAGAAGTACCTTGTGATAAATACTTTTTAAGGGCTAACACTTCATTAGCTAGCCTCTGCACCATTAGGTCTATTCTAAATGTATAAAATGATTCCATAGAAGAGTTTTTTTTGGACCCATTTGGCTCTATATTTATCTTACCCGCAAGGATAAGATTGATCATCTTCAATGTCAACTACCAAGGTTTGTGTAGCTGCAAGGTCTCTTGGAATTGGCCTTGTCAACAAGAAACTCACCTTAGGTGACTGAGCATTGATAAAGAAGCACTTCAAATTTTTTATAGTGCGTTGAGCCACCATTGGAATTCCGTTAGACAACTTGTTAAATTTAGCCACAAACTCCCACATGGGTTCTTGCGGTTCTTTTTTCATTTGAGTCAAATGTGCTAACAATGCACGAGCATCTTCTGTAGGATTGAACTTCTCTTCAAACTTTGTCTTGAGTATTTTCCAATTAGTGATGGTTTGTGGTGCAAGATGATAGAACCAACCAACAACAACACCTTGGAATGTCTTAATAAACAACCTTACCGAAACATCTTCATGTTCAACACCAAGAACACTGCATGAAATGTAAAAAGAAACAAGATGTTCATCTAGATGTTGTGTGCCATCTCTGTAGAACTTGGGAATATTATTCCATGAGCCATCAAGAAGAGAATGTAGACGTGGAGTCAGATTCAATGGACCAAAATCATTACCCCAAAGACCTTGAGTGACCATTTTACATGTCCTTGGTGAAAGCTTGACAAATTACAAGAAAATAAATTACAATGAAAAGGATATTGGTATACTTCAATCAAAAGCATGAGGCCTCTGGATGCATATCGTATCCCCAACAATGTTGCTAAAAAATGTTGGTTGAAAATTTTGCAAACTAAGAAAGTTTACAAAATTGTGGTTTCAACCATGATGCGCGAGATTAAATCTCTCCTAATTTCTAAGGGAAGACTCCCCCTTTAACTTACTACTCTACTTTCTATAACAAGATACAACCTTCAATTTCTAATCTAAACTTGGGTTGTACATCATCCTATCCTCTTTTTTAGAATAGATGTTATTCTCTCCCCTTTCTTAAAGAAAGAATTTACAATATAGAGCAACAATAATTCTTACAATTTCAATGTTACAAATTAACTTTAAATGTATAAATGAACAAATTACAAACACAAAGATGCAACATTTCTATAAAGGCTCAAAAAAGGACTAGAACCTCCAAATCAAGAATCAAGGGTCCTAAATCACGCATGAGGGGGAATATAGACTACCTCAAAAAGCGTGCTTAAAGCACATGAGCTACAAATTGGACAAAATTTGTAGGGGTTATCCTGTTTTTGTGACTTAGCCAAAAATGAGGACAACAACTCACATCCCACCAAAGCCTTGCCACCACCATTAGTGCTATTCTCTTGCCGCTACGATGCTTTCCCCCTCACCATTTAATTAAACAAACAATGTTGAGATTCCATAATTTGCTCAAAAATTATAAGTTGTGGACATGGGGTCAACTCCCATATATAGAGATGATAAAAATAAGAAATGCATTAGCCCTTAAAAAAGGGTGCATCGCAAAAATGGGCCATTTTGAGCCAAATAAAATGGTTACCGTTGCCACAAATAGTAACAAAACCTATACTAAGCTAAAGGCAAGAAAACAAGCTTGCATCCATTAAAAATAGCTACACTACTCAACATTCCCACCATAAGTAGAAGACCATCATCAACCATCTACACCAAAGGTTGAACTAACGTAATTTAGATTCCACATTTTTCTCTTTCTTAGAGGACCTCAATGCCATTTGATGTTAAATATTGTGTTTCTATATCTTTACTTTTGTCCATCCTTGGTCTTTTGAATGGGCGCTCTTTGCATTTGGACATTCTATGCTGTCGGTCCCATCTAAATTATCCTCAATAGAATGAAGTGAAAGAGTACACTCAGCCTCCAAGGTTCAAGACCTCTCCCCAATTACATGGGAAATTGATGGATGCTTGACTACTAGTACAAAAGAGGTGGTAGAAGCAAGCCTTTGACAAGTTGTCTGATGATTTTTCCCCTGATCCAAGTGGCAAGAATCACCTTGAGGAAAAATCATATATTTTCTTTATATAGTCCTCTCATCCTGATAATGGCTAATGAAGTATGATCCGTAACATTGACACAAATAAAAATTCGTGTAGTTGAACCAAAAACACAACAACAATCATTATGAATTGTGGAAATCTAAAGTCTCAGAAGAATCACCTTGATAAGGTTATACTTGATCTATAGGAGAGAGCTCATTGTTCTTCCCAATAGTATTTGGAGAAGCATTATTTTTGGGGAAATTCAACGGTACAATGGTTCGGTGAGGCTCAAGGCATTTTTCCACCAAGAAGCCTCTAATTTTGGCTAATATTTGACAATGGAGCAATCTGCTACAATGTGCCTAATTTTGTAGTATCTGCACCTAAAAATTAAAAAATAAACCATCGTAATCTAGAGGTTGCGTCCAGTAGTGATCATAAGAATTGAAAATTTATATAGGGAGGTCTTTGGTAGTGTCTAACTCTACCAATATCCTTGTATAGGTTGTGTGGATTAAATCTCTTTGTTGGAAAAAACCGAGGGTTTAAATATGAGCAATTTCTATCTTATGTTTCACTTGAATGTCAGTTTCTTCAGTTTCTTCCTAACTGTGTCAATCCAGGTTTCGTAGACTTGTGAAGGATATTGTGGTTGTTTACCTGAGGGACGAAAATCGTGAATTAAGTGAGGATGAATGCAACTTTAATTTAAATGGAAACTCACACTCTCCACAAAATCAACCACACACTCTAATGAAATTAAAACATACTTCCTACTCTAAGAATTGAATTATAACACAATTTTTAATCTAAGGCTCTATTTGAGATAGACTTTTTAAATAGACAAACTCCTCCTTTTAACCTAATGCACATCCAATTATATTTTCAATAACCTTATTAAGAAAAGATGCAATTAAACTTTGAGTTGTGCAGTCAAAGTTATATTCAATAGAATAAAGAAATCTTTATGATTTATTTCATACAAAATACTTAATACTATTTTGGCGACATGGTCTGTTAATTTGGCAATAAGACAACAACAGTGCTGTGCTGGCAACATGACAAAGACTTTCTTTTGGCAATCAATCAAAAAAATGCTAAAACTTTATTCAGATCTTGATCATTTCCACACATAGCAATTGTTGAAGTGTTCTTGAATAGTTCCAATTACCAAACCAATTTATGAATGAGAATCATAAATTAATAAATCATGGAATAAAATAAAGAAAAAACTATAATTATATAATCATACCACACTTACAGATCTATTGAATGCATTCAATACACAATCCACACGAAAGTAAAACGATAAACCAATCGATGACTAGAGGGAGTGGGCCCTTTCTCCAACAACCAGTCGATCAATCAAATAACTCAAATATGGTGTAAAACTTGTATTGTTTCCAACAAATTTGTATTTAGAACATAAAGTAATAGATGTTTACTACATAACTTAGTTTGTACATATAGACTAGATTATCAACGAGAATAGTAACAATTATCCAAGTTTAGTCCCTCACGGTTCACAACTGTGAGGGGCAAAAATAATAATAGTTTGTTCCCTTTAACAAAATAACAACGTAAACTCGAACCACTAATTTAAAGTCTTTACAATTGATTTAAAACAAAATAAAAAAACAAAACATGGTGCCAAAAATTGGTTCCCCTGCAGATCTGCAAATACATCCAAGCTTCCTATTATGCACTTTTGCCACCAAGAGACCCCTGCTCACATAAGCACACGAATTAGTACTTATTATTAGGTTAAATGCCAAAGAATTTTCATTTCTTCCAGTCATGTTTATTATCAATTCTTTCATAATAACTATAGTAAATCAGAGGATAATTGGTAAAAGTGGGTAATAAAATAGCCACAAATTCAAATGAAATTATAGGACACATTCTTCACCCATCATTTCCCCCCCAGCTGAAGGCATTGCATTCCCTCATGCAACACTTACTATTCCAGATTGATCTATGGCTAGGTTCTTTACAACTCCCATCATCTCATTTAGCCATTGTGCTTTCGAGTCCTTAATCATCTGTTGGTGATCAGTTAGAGAAATATAGTTGGTTCGGAGGCTGTCCTGAACATGTCTTTAATTCAAAAATGGCTTGAAGGTGTTTCTCCAAGGACACATATTCTATCCTTACTTTCTCTTCCCATAATTTGACCCTTAGATCATTGAGTTTGTCCTTATGATATTCCTAGGAGACACATTCTGCGATGACTCTTTCCTCCCAATACCCCTTCAATTCGGCAATAATTTTCTTATGCTTGGCTATGGATATATACCCTATCTCTATTTTTTAGTTCCCATAAGGCTTCCACTTGTCCAAGGATCTGCTCACATTCCTCCAAAGTGAGATGAATGTCAGTATCGCCACAACCCTTCAAAGTCCTTTTTAATTTTTCCACTATGTTATGGTGCTTTTCTATGGATATGTATCCTGCCATTATTTGTTGATGCTCTCTTATTGATATGTAAGCTGTCATATCCAGGTTTTAATCCTTTATTAATGACCCTGTTCTTACTTTCTTCAATTCCTCTGCTTGCTTCTGGGATCTCTCACATAGCTGTTGTAATTGTTGTTGATAAGGTGCGACTTGAGTCTCTAACCAGTTCACCTTTCCTTGCAGCATCCGGAATTCCTGAGAAGAGTATTCTTCTTAATTTTATGAATTATCATGGAGAGCCCCTGTTCCATCTTGCATAGTATCCTGGAACTGATTAGGAAAGACCCCGATTATCTGGCTAGGGCTTTTATCTTTATCAAGAATCTGCTCCATTCCAATTTCCTATGATAGAAAACCAAGTTGTTGTACCAGAGTTTGTTGTTCATTACTCTGAGGAAGATTTGTTTGGCCTCTCATGGTCAATTGTTTATTCCCTTTGCTTGGCAGTGTGGAGTTGTCCTTTTCAGTTGAAAGGTTTTCTCCTAATTTTTGATGATTCATGTAATTTTTAATGATCTCTTCAAGGCCGAGGGCATGTTGTTGTTTCAAAAGTTCTTCCATATCATAGAATGGGGGATCAACTATTTGATTATCTTCATTCACATCCCTATTTTGTTCAACAGGTTTATCATTGTCTGTGGTATTATGAAATTACCCTTCTATCTCATTTTCTGATTGTATATTTGTAGTTCTTCTCTATTTTTCCTTATTTTGTTGCCGTTTCATCCTCCTATAGTTTCTACTCTATTTATCCTTCCCAACCTTGTTTACGACCTGAATTTCAAGTTCAGAAGGTTCTTCTACCATAGTACATGCGGTATTAGCTAGATCTTGCAGTCTAGAAGCTTCCCCATATTTGCGTTTAGACCTAGTATTATAAGAACTTTGCATTGAGGGAGTATTGAGACCAATGATTACATTTCTTGTGGCAGATTTAGTTCTTCGTCTAGGTCCATACTCAAAACCCTCATCATTCTTTTTGTCACCACTGTCCATTTCTCCACTAGGGTTATCATTGCTAGTCCCGACTCCATGCCCCTCTGAACCATCTTCAGGAACCGAGGAACTCTCTTCTTCCACAAACACTGCCCATGAAATTAGAGAAGCACTATTTTCTAAACCCTTCATGATAATTAATTTAATCACCCCATGATGTGCTCTTGTGTTCCTATTACCATTTTTTAACTTCACAACTCATTTCTTTAATCGACTGGAAAAGATAAAATGGAACATTGACTAACCGATTATGATGAAGATGACAAAGCAATCTGAAATGGTGGGAAAAAACATATACATACCGACCCTCTCCTACAAATTGAATTATGGCCTTAGCAACGTCTGCCCAATGGTTTGGTAGAGAAGCCTATAAAGTGCCTTGCTTTGGGGTTGTCTGTACAACTTCGCCTGATTCTAGGAAACACTGAGAAAAAATTTTGAGATCAGTTTTTCGATTTGCATACTCAGGAGAATATTTCTCACCACTCCGAGGAAGCCTAGTGATTTCAGTTATAATTTCCTCATTCACTGTGAAAGGCCGACCTCTAATCATGACTGTATCTTCATCACTGTTATATCCCATAGAAAATTCAAATGCCACTTCATCATCATAACCATAGAGATGCTGGAAAAATACATTCCAGTCAACCTTCTTAAACTCATCCCACACTTTAGACTTGGCTTTCACTTTTTCTACATTGGTAGGTTCGTGGTGGACATGAGGACCCCCCATGGCAGATAAAGACAACACAACAATTTATAGAGCAATTTTGTTTCTAGATTTGGGTAAGCGACAGATGAAAGTGACAATAGTGGTTTTCAAGAAAGGCAGGAATAGGGAGGAAAAATTGGTAAGGAAAATCGCCATACGTATTAAAAAACTAGACTTAGGATATGGTTCACACCCCCCCCCAAGGTAGAAAGTTGCGACATCCTCGTTGTACCATAATTACTAAGAAAGAGTGAAAATAAAAAATATGATAAGAAAGAAACACAAACCTTGGGGTCTTTACCGTTAAAAAGTACCGATGACGAGAAGGTGGCCAGAATACGGATGCCGAGCAGAGAAAGATGATAGAAAAATTGTATACCATGAGAACAAAAGCATGATTGTCATCATGAAGAAGGTAGGTCAGGATGAACATGCAATAAACTATGCTGAACTAATGAATGACAAGTGGAGCGAACAACAAAGATCATACAAAATGGTGAGGGAATATGCTAAGAAAAACCGAGAAAAAGAAAACGGCGGTCGGCGAAAAGGCAGCGCTGAGAAAAGAAAACCAACAGCCCAAAGCGACCAGGTGAATAAGCCAGGCACCGAGAAGAGTGGGACCCAGACAGAGAAGGACACAGGATGTCATGGAGGCAAGAGAGAGGGTGTAAAAGTGATGGATACGGGAAATATGAGGTTAATGTTAGCACTGAAAAGATGGAAACGATAGTCGAAAAGGACCAGACAAATAACCCAGGAAGGGAAGATGGGGGAACATACGCAGGACAACGTGGAGACACCGTCAGTGCCAGAGGTTGTATAAAGATGATAGGAAGGAGCTAGGAAAAATCCTATCGTAAGGGCGAGATGATAGCGAATTAGGATGGGTGTCCTCGTTTCCTTTTTTTTTCCATTTTTTTCATTTTTTCTTTTTTTTTTAATAATTTTAATAATTTTATTTTTTTCGTTTTTTTTTAATAATTTTAATAATTTTATTTTTTTCATTTTTTTTTTAATAATTTTAATAATTTTATTTTTTAACGACACGGGGCCGCCGAATGTTCGGTTTTCAACCCAGTGCTACTTGGAGGCGCCAAGAAGCCGATTTTCACATCCAGGTGCATGATGCAGCTATTATCCGCCAGGACTCCGAATCTCAAATAGCGATTGGCCAACAACGCTGGAAAGCCGGTTTTCATTGTTGGATAGTTAAAAAAAACAAACAAACAAACAAAGATTTTATTAAATCATCAATGTTGAAGGAGGCCAAAAGGAATTACCGTGAGTCCTTGGCCGCGTCCAGAAAGAAAGCTTCTTTTGATAGCGTCTTTTTGTACAATTTGAGGCGGTGACCATTGACGAGGAGAGCTCTCCTTTCAGAATCCACTGTACAAAGACAGACAACTCCATTATCATAGACCTTCTTGATCTCGTAAGGTCCCAACCAACATGTGTAAAACTTCCCCTTGAAGTCTTGGAAGCAAGAGTCGTACAAGAGTGCCCAATCACTAGGTTGGAATGACCTGTTTTGGATGTGACAATCATGCCATAGAGCACATTGTTTCTAAACAACCTTAGTGTAAAAGAGTGCTTCCTGACGCAACTCATCCAAAGAGTGGAGTTGACCAATGCGTTCTTTTTGGGCATCTGAGAGACTCATTCCCAATTGTAGTGTGGTACGAAGAGTCTTGATCTCAAACTCAATAGGGAGAACTACCCTCTTACCATAGACGAGCTTATAAGGTGTTAGATCAGTGGTGGTCTTCCATGTTGTGCGATAGGCCCACATAACTTCAGGAAGCCGTGTGACTATCTTGGTAAGTATGTTCTCGAGTTCTTGATTGGTGACTTCTACCTGTCTATTTCCTAAGGATGATAAGGAGTAGAATTCCAGTGACGAATCTCATATTCCTTAACCAGGGCAGCAATAAGCTCGAATGTGAATTGTGGCCCTTGGTCTGTAGTTATCTCTCGTGGTACACCAAACCTAGTGAAGATCTCTGAGTAGAGGAAATCAACCACCTTGGTATCCCTTGCGCGTTTTAGGGTGACAACCTCAACCCACTTGGTGACATAGTATGTACAAACGACGATGTATTGCTTTCTCCTAGATGGTGGATTGATTGGGCCCACAAAGTCAAGACCCCACTTTTCAAAGGCTTCTATGGATAACTGTGGGTGCAATGGCATTTCATCAGAGCATGTGAGGCGACCCATACGTTGACACTTATCACAATGGTAAACATAGCGCTTACAATCCTTGTGAATTGTAGGCCAATAGTATCCGACAGTGAGAATATTTTGTGTAGTCGGCTGAGTAGCAAAGTGTCCTCTGCATGGTTCTATGTGACATGCATGAAGTATATCAAATATATCATCCTCGGGTACACATCGCTGCATGATATTGTCAATGCCAGTGCAGAAGAGAAAACTGTTGATCCAAGTGTACTATCCACTAAGGCCAACCAACTTTCGACGTTCTCGTGGAGAGCAGTGGGGTGGAAACTTGCATGTGACCAGGTTGTAGACACCTAAAATTGTCATGTCTAGTTAAATAAATATCTTTATTTATTTAATTACTTTAGCCTAATTCTTCTATTAATTAAATAAATCTTTATTTATTTAATTAATTCATTTATCCTCTTCTAGCCTTATTTCTCATTTAAATAAATACATTTATTTATTTAAATTATCCTTTTCTCTCAATTAAATAAATATTTTATTTATTTAATTAATCCCACTTCTTCTATTAATTAAATGAATCTTTATTTATTTAATTAATTCATTAGCCTTTTCTACCCATGACACATGTCATTCATCTCTTAATTCCTATACTACTTACCCTCTCATTATTTTCTTATTTCCTCTACCTACCCTCTAATCATAGCCGACCTTTTTTACACCTCTCAATCTTATCCCTCCATTTCATATAGTGTCTTCTATATAAGGAGATGCTTCCTTCATTATCAAACCCTAACTCAATTACACACTCGACTACACTACGCTTTACACTTTCATATGCGATCCTACTTGCAACCACATTTCCGTTCTTTGTTGAGCTCTTGTGCACATAAAATCTGAGAGCAAATATATCAAGCAAGATCAATGGAGATAGGAAGAATGGAGATCCAAACCCTATTGGACATATGATGGTATAATCTTTGTGATTTCATTTGATTTGCATTGTCTTAGGTAATCTTCATATGTTATGGTGGATCTTTGTTGTTGTTAGGCTAGGGTTTTTGTGGTTGAATCTATTTAGTCTTTCATCATTGTTGTTATCCACTTTCACCGTTTACATTTTGGCATGCCCGATGGGACTCTTGTCCCTTTTGTATTTAACATCCTTGTTGTAGATTTCGTGTTTTGAAGTTGCAGATCTGACATTTTCGCCAGTATTTTGATATTTTCGCATCTGTGTACTTTCGGATCGCGTTTTTGGTTTTCTACCGCGTCTGCGACATCTGGGGTCGCGTCTGCATCCTCGACCGTATTTTTTTTTTTTTTTGCAAATTCTGGAAATCGCGTCTGTGTTCCCTAGTCGCGTCTGTGGGGTTTTCAGGCGCATCTGTGTCTAGGAGCCGCGTCTATGTTCTGGAGCCACGTCTATGTCTCATCTAAGCACGTCTGCGTCCAGAAGCTGCGTTTGTGTTTCTGATAACCGCGTCTGTGTGCACTTGTTTCATTTTGGGTTTCATTGATTCAGTTTTTAGTCATTCGGATTTTCAGATCTAGTTTATTTTGAGCTAACGTTTTTAGATCTAGCTAACAGAATTGGTGCAACTTGTCTTGAAAGAAAAATCATTTTGTCGAAGGCCCCTATTTTCACAAAGTCTTTTGGGTTTAAAATTTACCTAACTTGTGTGCTTGCAGGAAGGGGTGATCATTTGAAACAATCCAAACTACTAATAGATCTTTGTTGCAGGACCTTGGCACGGGTTTTTTATTTTTATTGTGTGCCTTGTTTTCATAGGTTAGCAAACACTTCAATTGGTGCACTAAAATTGAACCATTGCCTTTTGTGTCTTGAGCAATAGGCTCTTTTGTTTAATCTTTAGAGGGCTTGTCTCCCCGTGTGGTCATTAGGACTATTAGTGAGGAGAGAACCACCCAAGTGGTAGCAAAAGAAAAGCCATCTTCCTCCAAACCATTATAAATAACTGTATCCATGGTGAAAACTATGGATAACATGTGTTGATTAGTTCATACCGACACTATGTCTCCCCATAAACCCGTTTGATCAAATTTATTTGATCATTTGTAGGGCGTAACCCCTACCGGTTGGGAGCCTTCTGTATTTACAGAGCTGAAAGTGTTGCATGTATGGCCACACGAGCGGATGCCCTTACTAGCACCTTTTTGTTTTAGAAGCCAAAATCCTTCTAGTTGTTGAGGCAGGAGGTCGAACCTCTGGTAGCGGCCCACACACATACGGTTCTTAGTAGAGATACAAAGTTCACTACGAGGAGTTTTCGTGGGACTGATGTTTGGTTGCCCCGAGAAGTGAGTGCCGAGGGTGGAGCCAGTGGGGTCAAGCATCTAAGTATCCGCTCTGAATAGCGTAGTCTCGGGGGAAACTCCATGTGGGATCAACAACTATTGTCTTGGCCAGCCATAAGAATTGTGCTTGACTTATTTTGAACATTCAAACATTCAAGACCAAACATCAAAACATTGTGTCTTTTGTGTCTTCAAGTGTATGCAAAACAAGTTTACATCAAACATCACACTTTTATTGGAGTCATTTTGAGTCTAAACACTTGCAAACATTGAGTCCTCATCAACATTGTGTCCTCTTGTCATGAAAAATAGTCAAACATTCAGATTTGGTCACAACAAACAACTTCATAGATTGGAAAAATTGCCCAAAGTTTGCAGAAGCGCGTCTGTGTCTGATAGAACCGCGTTTGTGTCATCTAACCGCGTCTGTGAAGGGCAGAAATGCGTCTTTGTCTTTTGAGCAACATTGCAGCATCTCAGAAATGTGTCTGTGTTTGACAGAACCACGTCTGTGTTTGACAGAATAGCGTCTGTGTCCTTTAAGTGCATCTGTGAAGTATACAGGCACGTCTATGTTCAGGATTGAAAACTTTCATAATTCAACAAACAAGACCAGTCAGTTTCAAACTTATTGAGATTCCTAGGTTATCTCTTCAGGTTTTCATCTAGCATTCAATCAGTCTTTAGGTCTCACAAAGTCCATTATTGCTTTACACCTTACATTACATTCACATTTGTCTAAACTTGAGTCAAAAGGTCACTTGTTTGTCCTCATCATACTTTGTCAACACACTACATACAACAACACTTTGCTAAGTGGTCCCTCATCAAGGTCTATCACCTTTGGGTCTCATTTGGTCTTACTTAGAGTCAAGGTCAACTTACCTCATCAAGAGAAACTATCATCTCTTTGGAAGCCACACCTACTCTACTACATACATACCTAGTCTTACACTTTGGACATTGCAAGTACACCTCAGATTCATTTACATTCCATCCAACTCTTGGTCTTCCATACTCTTTCCATTTTCATCTAGTCTCACACATCTTGGTCAATACCTAGTTCATGGTTGAAACTCATTCCCAAAAATCTAGGAGAGAAGCTAAAGAGGCTCAAGAGTCCACAAACATGAGTGCCTATGAATATGACAATGATATCTTTTTCAATTATGATCATAACACATTACTTGACATGGATGCTTATAGAAACATTCCAAATGTTAAGAACATGGACACTACAAACAACAACGATACACACAATGACAATATGGACAACTTCTACGTACATTCAGCAGAAGTGGAAGACACCATTATGAATCCTCATTTCAATCAATTGGTTGAGGAAATAATGAGGAGAGATAGACAGTATTTTCTACAAGTGATGGCACAAAGTGGAACCAAGATCCCTCATGATTTTGACATGTCTCAAATAATAGAAAATCGACCTTTGAAACAAACTCACTCCAACATGGATCAAAGGAGGCCTAATAGTGGAGGCAATAGAGGACCACATCTTGTGCTTGAATCACCATAATATTTGTTTCAAAAACCAGAGGCCCCATACACACATGGTCAAGCATATGATACTCACCTTCACAGACCATTATGGAAGTCTTATGCAGAAAAATATGCTCAACCACATACCAATGCTAAGGATCAACCACCAAAGCAATTGGATATTCAAAGGCATGCTCAAAATTTGGACACAAGGAAACCTCAATTTGGGGGCAACACAATAGAACGAACTCATGACATGCCTATAGAGTATGGTATACATGGACAAAGCAGATATTCCATTCCTCATCATGACTCTATACCAAGTGGTCCTTATACGTAGCATCATTATAGACCTCCTCCATATGAACATGTGTATGATCAATATCATCCATATATGCAACATGCTTCTCCTCCACCCAGTGGTTCAGGCATGGGGTATGGTCCAAGAAGTCGGTCTCCACCAAAGAACAATTTGGAGCAACAAATCAGGGACTTACAAAAGAAAATGGAGGACATAAATACACTGAAGCCAACTTACACAATGAGAGACATATGTCCCTATCCATTTGACAAAAGCATTCCAATGCCTCCTTTTCCTGCACACTTTGTGACACCTAAGTTTGATAAGTATAGAGGAAAAGGGGATCCTAAGGCACACATAAGACAATTTTTCATAGCTTGCATTGAGGTAGCAACAGAAGAGACATATTTGATGAGATTATTCCCATAGAGCTTAGGTGATCAAGCGCTATCGAATGATTCTTCCAACTCCCACTTGGAATTAACTCTTGGGATGATCTAGCAGAGGCATTTATCCAACATTTCTCCTACAACATAGAGACAGACATATCAGTCACTACTTTGTGCAACACCAAGCAAAGGGATGGAGAATCTTTTTCATCATTTTTACAAAGATGGAGAAATCTAGCCAGCAGATGCTCTTGTGAAATTCCACAAAAATAAATGGTAGAAATGTTCACCCAGAATGTTAACAACGACATTGGTTATGACCTAAGAAAAGCTTGTTTGTCCAATTTTAAGGACGTCATTGAAAAAGGATTAGCGATAGAAAAGGTCCTAATTGAGCAAGGAGTCATCAAGATATTCAAGGAAAATAAAGATGACTTTAAAGGGAAAGATAAGCCAAGATTTTGGAACAAAAACAAGAACACAATCAATGATGGTGTTGTTGATGCCAATATAGTGCGACCCAAAATTATTTTTTTGGGATCAAACTCTACAAACAATCAAGTGAATACTCAAACAACTTCCAGATCACGAAGGAAGTACACCCCATTGGGAGAAACACTTGAGTCAGTTTTCAAGAAGCTAGTGGCAAACAAAGTAATCACCATTCTAGATTTTCCTCCATATGAACCAAAGGTTAAACCAAATTGGTGGAATGATGATGAGTATTGCGAGTTCCATAAGGGCAAGGGTCATAAGACAGGAAATTGTCATCGACTGAAGAGCATCATACAAGATCTCATTGATAGAGGTGACATTGAGATTGAGGGACACTCATCCAATCAAGAACATGAGATGTTTAAGGAACCATTCCCAAAGCATGACAAGGGAAAAGCTGCAGCCACAAATGACCAAACCAACTATACAAGAGCATCCTATAACTACGATTCAACTATCAATCACATCTTGATGGACAATTATGTCTCTACAATTATCATCAAGGACAAAACGCTAGAGAATTCTACCCAAAGACCCAAAATTGTCCTAAAAGGCATTGGATCTTCTTTCGAACCTACCTCTGAATGTCATGTTACAACCCATCGAGGTAAATTCACTTTGCAAGGTGCTCCAACTAAAATCAGAACTTCCTCATTAACCAAGCCTGAGTATGACCTTGTAGAACAGTTAGGGAAGACACCCGCGCTAATCTCCATCCTTGAGCTCTTACGTATATCCCCCACACATAAAGCTATTCTTGACAAAATCTTGAGAGACACTGTTGTCCCTACTGATCTAAACGTGGACCAGTTTCAAGCCATGGTGGGATACCTTTCCGTTCCTCACTCCCTTACATTCACAGAAGTCGATGACGCCTCTGTAAGTCAGCCACATAATGCACCATTACACATTGAAGCCTTCATACACAAACATCGAATAAAACAAGTCCTGATATATGGAAGAGAAGGTCTAAACATTTGTACATTGAGCACTATTAAACAATTGGGATATTCTGATAAAGTTGTGAATTCTACAAACAAAATTACCATCAAGGCATATGATGATGAAGAGCATTCATCCAAAGGCACAGTCACCTTACCTCTCAGAGTTGGGCCAGTTACAAAGGATGTGGTTTGTCAAGTCCTAGACCTAGATCTCACATACAATATATTACTAGGACATCCTTGGATTCATGAAATGAGGGCAGTCCCATCTACATATCACCAATGCATCAAGTTTCCTCACAATGGAGTTGAAATAACAGTTACTGGAGATCCTAATCCATTCATATACTGCAATAACTTGAGACTGAAAACTGAAACGATCATCCCAAGTAATAGGGAAGTCGTTCCTTCTTCTACATACATTGATCCTGAGTCATTAAAACCTTCAACATCAAAACAAGGTGAGTTTAAAGGGAAATTCCAGGACAAGGGTATGGGTGAATACACTTTGAATCAAACCATGTATTTACGACAAGTGATGAGTTCACCAAAAGAATATGGAAGACCACATCCTAATAAGCGGGTATCCATCATTACACTTAAATGGGATCCTACAATCTTCCAAAAATGGGGAGAAGTGGAAGAGGAAGACTTATACAAAATTCTTTACAAAGACCTTGAAAATGATACACAAGATCACATCAGCATACCATGTGAAAAGTATGGCAAAGGATTCAAGATCCTACAAAAATTTGGGTATGATGGCAAAAGTCCTCTTGGCTTAAGGAAGGAAGGCATCATTGAACCCTTACAACCTGAATTGAAATTCAAAAAGGAATGCTTGAAGGGACTTGGTTTCGTGACTTCCAAGGTCCACATTCAAAGGACAGAAGAAGCATTACAAAACAAAGCTGCCAAAATTCAACAAGAGAATCGATATTCCACAGACTCCAACGAATGGGAATGGGGTTCAGACAAATCCTCCAGTGACTATGAGCTCACTGAGAAATTCAGAGAGGCAGATGAACCCACAGAAGAAGAGGAATTTTATGAAAAATTCAAAGTTGGTCAAGAAACAACACCGGAGGATCCCATATAGTCCTTGCCTCTAGGTCCTAGGTTGAAATCACATAGAATGAGAACACCTGTCCCAGAATGCGCTACTAGTGATGATAATTTGGATTCATTCACGATCGAGACTGATGAGGCGAGTGCCAATGAGGACCTTGATAACTACCTCGACATACCAGAATATAACTGCATCTTCACTCTTAGCCCTGCTAACTTCGAAGAAATCAAAGGCCTTCCCCTTGTTCACCACCAACTTATTGACTGGGACCATGAAGGACCTGCACAGTTTGACACATTCCAAAATGATGAAGCTTTTATTGACTATCTTGGCATACGAGATGATCTTTCCCCTGGGGACCATAAAGTGGGATACACTATAGAACTCAATAGCGTGACATATTTTGGTGAGGGTGTCGGGCCTTCCAGTTGCAAAAATATAAAAATAAAAACAAATCAAGGGTCTTATGGCGAAAACCACATTGTGGCGCTGTCTGACCCTAAAAAAGTAAAAAGAAAGGACGTATCCGAGGGCGAAAACCTCTTTGAGGCACCTGAAGATGGAAGTCTCGACATCCTCCCAGCAACATATGAGGAAAACAAACATTGGCAAAGAAGAAGTTCCACACAACATATTCCTGGCTCAATCTTTGACAAAGTCAGAAAGGTCAAAATTCATAAGTTTCTTCACGGAACGACAAATCAACTTTGCATGGTCATACGTTGATATGCCTGGATTGGATCCAGATTTGGTAATGCACCATTTGACAGTTAAACCGAGGGCAAAACCAGTGAAACATAAATTAAGAAAGATGCATCCACAAGTCGCATTATTAGTCAAAGCAGAGCTTGAGAAATTATTGGATGTCGAATTCATACGCCCAATTGATTATCCTGAATGGATCTCCAACTTAGTGCCTGTCAGTAAACCAGATCATAGTATTAGAATATGTACAGATTTCAGAGACATCAACAAAGCTTGTCGTAAGGATGATTTTCCATTACCAAATATTGACTTGATTGTTGATCTCACGATAGGTCATGCGATGTTATCTTTGATGGATGGATTCTCTGGCTACAATCAAATAAAAATCACATCTGAGGACCAGCACAAAACAACATTCACTTGTCCTTGGGGAACTTTCTTCTAGAATGTCATGCCCTTTGGGCTAAAAAATGCAGGTGCTACATATCAAAGAGCCATGACTATCTTTCATGATCTCATGCACGTTACTGTGGAAGATTATGTTGAAGACCTCTTGGGCTTATCAATAGATAGAGATACACATTTGGACATACTTTTAGTTGTCTTTGATCGGTTGGAAAATATAAAGTAAGATTAAACCTCCAAAAATGTGTCTTTGGAGTGACCTCAAGGAAGCTCCTGGGATTTATTGTCTCAAAAAGAAGAATCGAAGCCGATCCAGCAAAAGTCAAGGCCATCCTAGAGATACAACCACCAAGAAATATCAGTCAACTTCGATCTTTGCAAGGGAGACTCCAGTCCATACGAAGGTTCATAGCACAACTTGCAGATAAGTGTAATCCCTTTCAACACTTGCTACATAAAAACATCAAATTCAAATGGGATGATAATTGTCAACGAGCTTTCCAGACACTCAAAGATTATCTTCTGAATCTGCCAATTTTGATGCCACCAGTTCCAGATCAACCTTTATTACTATACATATCAGCTACTTCAACAGCACTGGGGGCACTCTTAGCACAACAGGTTGCTGAGGGTAAAGAAAAGCTAGTATACTATATCCATCGCACATTGGTGGGATATGAACTAAATTACACACCAATTGAGCGTGCATGTCTCGTTGTGGTCTTTGCTTCACAAAAATTATGACATTACATGCTAACTCATAAGACTAAGTTGGTTTTAAGGATTGATCCTTTGAAATACCTTCTCAATAAAGCAACACTTACTGGGCGACTAGCCAAATGGGTGATGATCCTGCGTGAATACGACATCGAGTATGTGGACAGAAAAGCAATAAAAGGACAAGCTATCGCAGATCAGTTAATAGATGCTCCCATGATAGATGATGTTCCTCTAATTTCAAAATTTTCAGATGAATCTATTTTAACAGTGTCGCATGTAAAGCCTTGGCAACCAAAATCATATATATTATCATTTCCCTGCACTAATAACATAGCGGAATATGAGGCATTAACAACTGGATTACGGATTGCAGTTCAGTGGAAGATCCAGGAACTTCATGTTTTTGGGGACTCTCAACTCGTGATTCATCAGGCAATTGATGACTACCAAACAAAGGATGAGAAATTAATGCCTTACAAAAGAATGGTGGATGACTTGAAACAACATTTCATGAAGTTAGACTTTGAGCAGATACCAAGAGAGTAGAATCGAGCCACAGATGCCATGGCTACAATTTCTTTACTGATCAATCTACCCCCGAATGAGACCCGCTATGAGTTCTTGGTGGATAACCTTTTGGTTCCTTCATATGAAATCACTCCTACTGAGATAATATGTGTCGTCGGTCCTGAGTCCCAGTTATATGGTTCCATTTTCACATACCTTCATGATAATACCTTTCCTCCTGACCTATCCAATAACCAATGTCGCACTTTCATTCGCCAATCTTCTCGATACGTCATTTTAGCCGATATCCTATATCGTCAAGGTCTAGATGGCACTCTTCTTAGATGTTTAGAAAGCAACGAAGCTCAGATTGTATTACGTGAAGTACATGAAGGGATATGTGGTCCACATTCTAGTGGTCCTACCTTAGCCAAGAAACTCATCAGGACTGGATATTACTGGCCCAATACGAAAAAAGACTCATATCAATTTGTCAAGAAATGTAAGCAGTGTCAACTTCATGGAGACCTCATTCATGCGCTAGCGCAAGAACTTCAACCAATTGCGACTCCTTGGCCCTTTTGTCAGTGGGGACTCGATCTCATAGGCAAGATTCACCCTCCATCTTCCAACGGTCATAAATTCATAATCATTGCCATAGAGTATTTCACAAAATGGATTGAAGCCGTGCCTCTCACACAAGTCATTGGAAAACAAATTGCTACATTCATTCTCAATTATATCATTTGTCGATACGGTATTCCTGTTTCCATTACCACCGATAACGAGCGTCCCTTCAAAAATCAGGATGTTCGTGAACTTTGTGACCGCTTCCATATTTCCCATCATTTCTCCACTCCATATTACCCCCAAGGTAATGGTCAAGCTGAGGCGTCTAATAAAACAATCCTTAAAATCTTAAAAAAGACAATCGACGATTCTGGTCGTAATTGGCATATCCAACTTAATCCTGTACTTTGAGCCTACCGCACAAACGTCCGTACACCTACAGGAGCTACACCCTATTCACTTGTCTATGGCACTGAAGCTATCTTGCCTATTGAGGTCGAGTTACCCTCTTTACGAGTCTCTTTGCAAAACATTATCCGTGATGAAGACTACAGGGTCTCTCGCTTACAAGAACTTGAACTATTGGATGAACGAGACAAACTGCTTTTAATCATCTCAAGGCTTATCAACAATGAATGAGTCACAGCTACAATCATAAAGTCAAGCCTCACACATTTGAGGTAGGTGACTTGGTTCTCAAAGAAAATCCTAAAAATCAGCAAGACAGAGAGAAGGGAAAGTTTGAATCAAATTGGCTTGGTTCTTACATCATCACAACAACATATGGATCTGGTGCATATCAGCTCTCAACCACAAAGGGTGAATCCTTGGAGGATCCTATCAACAACATGCACCTTCGTAGGTTTTACACATAGCTCTTCAGAGTATCCCAATTCAAAAATACAAAAAAAAAAACAAAAATACAAAAATACAAAAAATAATAATAATCATAAAACATAAAAATCATTACTTGGTGAAAACCTAGCAAACAGGCGTCTTGTGACAACAAAAAAAATAAAAAATAAAAAATAAAATCAAAAAATAAATAAAAATTTTGTCCAATGGTGAAAACCACTTCGGTGGCGCCCTGGGCAAGTACCATGGTGAAAACCGGGTCACTGGCGCCATGTGTAGAGACATTGCTCCTCCCTCCTTCAGGATTCCATTTCCCTCATTCTTCACTTTGCACACACTCACAACCTATCTATCCATAATAAACTTACCCATTCCCATCATGGCTTGTTATTGATCTACCCACGATTGGTTAGCCATTCCTAATAATCCCTCTTTTTCACCCCTTTCCATCCATAATAAATCAGCTCCTATCTGTGGCTAAGGCAAATCCTACGTCTAGTAATGGGTGTGGAACTAAGAACATCACATGTTTCGAGGAGTACAGTTTCTTCCACTTTTCTTCAGTCTATACATGCACAATCCGCAATAAAGCAACACTTGCATCGCCAGTCCGCAATAAAGTTTCATCTTCTCCACAATAAAGTATCAGTTGCATGGATTCAATCAGTTTCAGATGAGACACAACAACAATAATGGGCTTCAACAAATCAAATATTTCAATAGACTCAGACAACATTATGGTTCAGTGCTATCTATCCTTTTGTGAAAATAAACATTGTGACCACAATCAAATAAGACTTATACAAGTGACAAGAGACACTAAACTTGAGGACTACAGTGGATGTTGGTGTCGAGTCTTGGTTTTCTTTTGATTTTATCTTTTGGTGACATGTCTTTTAGCTTTTCCAGGATGTCTCTGACTAGAGATTCTATCTCCAGGATGTCTTTGACTAGAAAGGCGAGGATGGGGTATCGTCGCCTATTTTTCTTTTGCTGTCTGTGGATTGTCTCTTAGTAATGCTATGACTTGTTCAAGGATATGAGGACACTAAGAGTCTAGTATGAACTGGGGCATTCCTTGTTTGTGACTCTCTTATCTCCATGCAAACAGGTACAATGACTTTCTGGGTCGAACATATGCCTCGATTGTCATAACCTATTTTGCCATAATAAAGCTCAATGATGATAACGCACAAGAAGCTCTTTCACTTTCATATCTTCTATCTTTCATCCCCCTTTCTTGATTGACTTCCATCATCCTTCTTGAGTCCGTGTAGCCCGCTATCACATGACTGAGTATAATGACACACCAAAAATATCTGCATTTCATGTAGTCGCCCTTGCATTACCACATATTAAGAATTTCATACATACATATAGATATCACAATTGCATCACATCCTGCACACAACACATATTAGCACATTTTACATTTTCATCATGTAAATAATCATTTGCATTATCATATTCATTTGCATTTCATACATTCACATTTGCATTATGCATAACATATAAAACATAAAAGAACAAAAATATTGCATTTCATCATATACATATTTGCATCCATATCATAATCATCACATAGAAACATACATCATAAAACATCTCATCACATAGGTACACATGCATATAGCTGTCGCAAAGATGAATCATCTCATATATATATATAATCAAAAGTGTCATGATACAATGATGTCAACATACATATGGCTACAAAATCACCCGAAGGTGTCTACATCATCATACAAAATAGTACAAAACTGATACATAGGGAGCCCTCTATGGCTATGATGAACTCCCTCCCTCGGAGCCGCCTGGCCTCGACGGAGTCTGAGCCCTAGAAGGACCCGCCCCAGGATCATCTCTCTTGCCCCCTCTATCTGGTGGTGGTGGAGGACCCATAACCCCACCGCTGGACGCTTGTCTCCTCTGGCTCCCTCCCGTAGCCATCGCTGTCCGTGATGGTCTGCGGAAACTCCTCGCCCGCTGCTTTGGTGGCACTGCCCCGTAGTATAGGTCTCGCCAGTAACCTATCTCCTCCCCTGCCCATAGAACATAGGCATATCCAGCCCCTGTGTCCTCTGCCACCTGCCTCCTAGCCCTCAGTGTTGTCTCAGCTTCAGTATAGCACTGGATAGCCTAATCCCGCTCATGCTCTATCTCCCTCAGTCGCCTCTTGAGCCTAGCTATCTCTTTCTCCAGGTCCTGGATCATTTGCCTATCCCTGGTAGATCTCCCTCAGCTCAAGCAGCTCATCCTCCTCCTCCTCAGCCCCCTATGCCTCTGTCTATAGCTCCCCCTGTATTGGTACCTGTACCTCTGCCTGTACCTGCCTCTGCCCCTGTCCCTGCACCTGTCTAGGACCCTGTGCTGCTGGAACCTGTAGTGGCAATCCACCGCGACCCCTCACCACCCGAGCCTATCTCTCCTCCCCACCCTCTCTCCATGGAGCCACCCTCCTCTCTCCAACAACACCTCGTCTCCTCCGTTGGCCTCTCCCCCCACCATCTCCATCATCATCCCCATCCCCACCACCATCTCCATCTAGAGGCTCCCCTGGGTCTGTCAGTCGTGGAAAGGGATGCTTAGCCCAATACGCCGTGTACTCTGCATCCATGCTTGCATTCTCAATCTCTGGCCACATATCCCATGGCATCGACACCATCTCTACTAGCTACATCACGACCTGATCATACGACAACAATGGCCCAAAGTGTGCTTGATCCCTGATTGTCTGAGCATACATCCCGGAACCCCGTGGCATCTGCTGAATACGGCCAAATTGCCTGCATACCCTGTCAACTAGCTATCTCTCCAATACATAGGGCATCCGCCCAATCAGATATCTGCTCCAGAAGGTATAAAGTAGATCTACTGCGTCCTCCTCCCACTACTCGCACTCACGGTACGACCTCCATATCACAGTGTCAATCTCATCTAGGACTCGACGCCAATGCTCCAACCTGCCAATCCATGGTTGTGAGGTAATCATATCATATAGATGCACAAAGCTGCATCCATGACCCCTGCCCTTGAAATGTATTGGTCGGGGAACCGACAGATGCTCATATGCCCACACCTGCAACAAGGTAACTCCGCAGCCCAATCCTACAGATCCATGATACACAAACTGATGCAACTCATAGTACAAGTGTGCCAGCACACACGGTCCCCAGGCATATCTGGTATGTTGTGTAATCAGTGTCTCCAAGGTGCTCCCCCAACCCACAACCAACCCTCATGTCGCCCTGTCTAGACACAGGAACCCACTGATCACTCCTCCTAGCACTGCTAGTAGTGCCAGTCCTGTTGCGGTCATCGTGTCTCATGCCACGTGTCCAGCTCTCATCTTTAGTCTGGGATCCTGGAACACTCGTCTTAGGGCCTCCCTATCTCCATCTCGATCATAGGGTATCAGCTCCCCATCGATCGGTATCCTCAGTATCCTGTATACATCCTCTAAGGTGACTGTCATCTCACCCATCGGCAAATGAAATGTACAAGTCTCAGAATGCCACCTCTCAGCAAGCGAAGTCAGCAAACCCATGTTCACCCAAAACTCAAGCACATACAGAATGTATCTCAGACCCATACCCTCAATAGCAACTCGGTCCTCGAATGTCAGCTCTGGTCGTAATCTCTGCGTCGACGGGAATCTCTCTCGTGACTCCAGCATAGGCAAATACTCCTGTAGTCAAGCAAAACAATCATGTTAGTCAAAGTGACACTCACTGTTCATCACAAAGTGTTGCTTCTATCCTAGTGACACTCACTATTCATCACAAAGTGTTGCTATCTATCCCAGTGATACTTACTATTCATCACAAAGTGTTGCTATCTATCCTAGTGGTACTCCCTGTTCATCACAAAGTACTACGAGTTTTGCACTCCCTGTTCATCACAAAGTGCTACTCATATTTGTACTCACTGTTCATCACAAAGTGCTGCACCTATTGGTACTCCCTGTTCATCACAAAGTACTATGTCTTGGTACTCACTGTTTATCACAAAGTGCCTTGATCTATCCTATCCTAGGGCCTCTGCTTGAGTGTATCCTCTTGAGTAGTTTCCTAATTGGCAACGTGTTTTCTATCACAAAATTGTCAAACCTAGCCCTATCTGCTATTCTAGTCTTCCCTAGAGGACCTGCTTGGGTGTATCCTCTCAGCAGCTTATCCAATCGACAGTGTATGTTCATCATAGAACTGCCAATTTGACCTTGAAGACACAAACACGCCTTCATGACATAAACGCACTTACAGACTGCACAGACGCGCCTATCCTGCACAAATGTGCCCACATTTCACAAACGCACCTGAACACCGTAGATGCGATCGCATTTGACATAGATGCTTTTCCCAAAATAGACGTGTCTGGCACAAACATAGACACGCCTAGCCAACATAGACGCGCCTAGCACCAACGCAAACACGCCTACATGTTTTTGACATTTTTGACATTATCCTAAAAGTGTATTTCTTGCACTACCTATAATGCATTTATGACAATAATTAATGCGACAAAGTACAAGGAGGTTTTGAGGTACTTACTGGCTCTCTTGCATCTGCTGGTCTTTGATATCGGTGAACACGATTGAATCTGTGAACCAATGCCATCGCTGCTGATTGTTGCTGCTCTATTTTCACTCTGCACTCTGATCTCTTGGATGTGTGGATGACAATGAGGATGCATTCTCCTCGTGGTCTATTTTATAGACTACCCTAGCCCTAGCCCTAACCCTCGTCTCCCGAGTCAGTCTTCATTATCCCATGACTCTGTCACTCTATCCTATCTTGTCAGTCCATTCTAGCCTTTCTTTCTTATTGAGAGATTGTTTGCGACCTTTCCAGACATTTTCATTCAATCTCTCGAGGGGGCATATCATTCCCATCTTGGGGCAACTTTGTATCAGTTCATCTTATCTTCTTTGAAACAACGCGACAAGCCGCATTGTCTCAAAGAGGGGAAAAATGTAGACACCTAAAATTGTCATGTCTAGTTAAATAAATATCTTTATTTATTTAATTACATTAGCCTAATTCTTCTATTAATTAAATAAATCTTTATTTATTTAATTAATTCATTTATCCTCTTCTAGCCTTATTTCTCATTTAAATAAATACATTTATTTATTTAAATTATCCTTTTCTCTAAATTAAATAAATATTTTATTTATTTAATTGATCCCACTTTTTCTATTAATTAAATGAATCTTTATTTATTTAATTAGTTCATGTTATCTTGTCATTCGTCCCTCATAACAAGAGTGTCGCCTTGCAAAATTTTTAGTTGAGTCCTTGTCTTATTAAAAATTTGTTGGTTCTATCCCTAATCCACCTGTAAATCATTTCTAAATCCTTAGCGTTAAGTTTCAATGGTCTGTTGAACCTCATGAACCTCATGAACCCCTTGAACCATCTTTAACAAAGTTCATAGTGTTCGTTTAGGTACCGCAGGTTCTAAGTTGTGTCTAAGACATTTTCGGGCTAATGTTCACTTAAGTGTTTTGCCACAACTCTATTTCACGATCACGGATGATGTATCATATATTCTTTCTCCAAACTCTGAACCATTTGAACCTAGTTCAAATAGTTCAGTGATGTTCAAACTGTTCGATGAAGTTCAAGGTTCAAGCTCTGTAGGTCTGATTTTATGACAGTCATATAGACCCGCACACAATAGCTCATATCTTTTTACTCAGAAATTATTTTTTAAATCGCTTTGGTCAGAATGGAGAAATTTAGGTTTCAGCCAACATATCCAAAATTGAGAAAGATCCAATGGTGGAAACAAAAGTTATGGTCTTCATACCGAGATAGACTTTGACTATCACAAATATTTTCAGTCCGCCCAGCATAATGAATTTTTTCATTTTGGTTTAAAATATTCAAGTACCACCTGTCCAAATATTTAATAAACTTTAGAGAATTATAGTTCTAATGTTTACAAATATTTGATGTTATAAATAAGAGTAATGGGGAAAGTTAAAAGTAGAAGTTAAAAAGTTTTTCAAGATTCGGTTATAAAAATCGAATAAAGATTTCATGTAACTATTTATTGTGAAAGGATTGAAAGGTGTGGGGTTCTTCTTCTTTTTCTTTGCTTCCAGTAGCTTGTGGGGGAGAGAGAGTAGATTTTTATTTGTAAGGGAGGAGTTGAAGCTTTTCTAAGCAATGCTTTGTACAGAAAATATCAATCTTTGAATTGATTTCTAGACATGAATAGAATGCAGAAGATATCTTCAATCTTTGTGTTGCTGATATTCTTCTCATGGCTGTAGCTGGACTTTGAGTCTTTGCAGTTGTTTATTAATGTCTTTTCTATTATAATCAATTGTGTATATGGATTTATTACAAGTCCATGTGCTTGAAAATAAGCCATATTGGAGCAACGACTTTCTCTCTTAGTTTTAGTTCAAATGCTATCCATAAGTGCAGAAAATTAAACTTTGATTTAATGATCTTCATTTATATCTATTTTGTAAGTCTTTGGCATTCATTTTCATGGCTATGGATGAATGTTATTTTCCCTTATTGCTTTATGGTTAAAAGTATATCAACAATTTAATTCCTTGTAAATCTTCTAAGAGCGAGCTGTACCTCTCAATTCAGAGGAAGATTATCACTTCAATGATAATCTATCCAACTGTTAGTACTTTTTGTCCTTCATTCTGGGCATTTTGAGTTTATTTGTATAGTTATCTTCGAAGGACAAATCTGTTCACTAACAGATTTTTGACGACTCTGCTGGGGATTCGGAATCAAAGACAAGTGCATTTTGTTTCCTCAGATTTTCAAATTTATCTCTGTGCAGGAGATTGGCGACTTTGTATATAAACAGCATGCTCAAGGCAAGAGAAATGAGAAAAGGGAAAAGACTAGATCCTTCGATCTTGGAAATTGTTGCAATAGATGATAAAATACTGCATGACTTCTTGGAGCATTACAAAGAAAGTATTTCTCGTGTTGTTAGAAATAATATAAGTGTGGAAGATGATCATGCATCCACTCTTCTATGGAGAAGTCTTTGCATCAGATTTCACAAATTGAAAGAAAAGACAAGAATCTTGCAAGTTTATGCAAAGAAAATATTGCAGCTGAAAGAAGAATTAAAATTTGATGATGATGAGGTTCTAGTCATCTCAGTTTCATCTCACTCCTACAATTACCTTGTCTTGAATGAGCGAGAAGTTTACCAAGAAACAATTCAGTCTCATGAAAGTCAAACAATGGTAAGTGATAATAATCAAGACAACATTGGAGAACCTGCGAACTTGAATGAAAAAAGTTTTTTGAGATCTTTCTCTTACCCGGAAATAGAAACTTTCAGTTTTGATAGTATGGAAAGTTATCTTGTTCCAAAAAGTATAAAAGATGAAAATTTTCAGATTTACATGCAACCAGAGTATGAAGCTTTCACACTTATACATGAAATTAATGAAAATGATTATTTATGTTTCAAAGCTTGTGATGAGTCCTTCGTAGAATCATTTCATTTTGACAGTAAAACAATATTGTGTCTTCCTAATGAAGAGTTGCAGTCCCAAGAACTGTTGACCGGTTTGGACAGTACTTCTTTTTGGGAAGAAGAGATCATAGAGGAGTTCTTGTCATCCATTGAAGAAGGGGATTTCAAGGAGAAGGATTAAGGTATTAATTCATTTCATGCATTAAGTTTGGAGAGGGAATTTGCAGATTTAATTTCAGTAAAAGATGTTGAAGTTGTTTCAACTAAGTTGGATCCCATGCATGATGAAGTGTCTCTCTATTCCAAGATTAGTTCAAATGCTCAAAATTATTTTAAGAATGATGGTCTTAATAGTGGTGATTGTGAGAATGATGCAGCCTTTTCCCTAGGAATTTTTGAGCATTACTTTTTTCAACAAGAAATAGAACATTATTTGAGAAGTACTGTGCAGATGTTTCCAGAAAATTCAAAAGTTCATGATGAAACATGGCTTTTTGGGCATGAATGTGTATTCACAAAGTTCTTGCATATTGTTAGCTTAGTGTTCAACATTGAAGAAGTTACCACAAGAGCATGGTTTTGGGTTGCTTCATTTCAACACAAGCCATTTTTCAGAAAAGACTCCTTCTTCTCCCAACTGGTGGATGGTTTTGTGTAAGAAGTCCTTGGCTCCAGTTCTCATGGTGGGACTTTTCTACCTGTATATTTTTGGTGTGATCTAGGTGTAGCTTGTCTTAATTTTCAGCCTTGGTTTAGTGTGGGTTTTTGGCTTGTTAGTTTTTCCTTGTTGCTTCCGCCCTTTGCAAGAAGCTCCATGTGCTTTGTTTTTCTTGACTCTGTTGCCCAATGGTTAGGCGCTGATATTTTCCAAAGCCATTCTGGATTCTTCTAGTCTTTTACAGTCTCGGTCCCCAGTCAGAGCCAATGTTATCTTGTCATTCGTCCCTCATAACAAGAGTGAGTCGCCTTGCAAAATTTTTAGTTGAGTCCTTGTCTTATTAAAAAATTGTTGGTTCAATCCCTAATCCACCTATAAATCATTTCTAAATCCTTAGCGTTAAGTTTCAATGGTCTGTTGAACCTCATGAACCTCATGAACCCCTTGAACCATCTTGAACAGAGTTCATAGTGTTCGTTTAGGTACTGTAGGTTCTAAGTTGTGTCTAAGACATTTTTGGGCTAACATTCACTTAAGTGTTTTGCAGCAACTCTATTTCACGATCACGGATGATGTATCATATATTATTTCTCCAAACTGTGAACTGTTTGAACCTAGTTCAAACAGTTCAGTGATGTTCAAACTGTTCGATGAAGTTCAAGGTTCAAGCTCTGTAGGTCTGATTTTATGACAGTCATATAGACCCACACACAATAGCTCATATCTTTTTACTCAGACATTATTTTTCAAATTGCTTCAGTCAGAATGGAGAAAACTAGGTTGCAGCCAACATATCCAAAATTGAGAAAGATCCAACAGTGGAAACAAAAGTTATGGTCTTCGTACTGAGACAGACTTTGACTATCACAAATATTTTCAATCCGCCTAGCATAATGAATTTTTTCATTTTGGTTTAAAATATTCAAGTGCCACCTGTCCAAATATTTTATAAACTTTAGAGAATTATATTTATAATGTTTACAAATATTTGATGTTATAAATAAGAGTAATGGGGAAAGTAAAAAGTAGAAGTTAAAAAGTTTTTCAAGATAAAACCGAATAAAGATTTCATGTAACTATTTATTGTGAAAGGATTGAAAGGTGTGGGGTTCTTCTTTTTATTTGCTTCCAACAACTTGTGGGGGAGAGAGAGTAGATTTTTATTTGTAAGGGAGGAGTTGAAGCTTTTCTAAACAATGCTTTGTACAGAAAATATCAATCTTTGAATTGATTTCCAGACATGAATAGAATGCAGATGATATCTTCAATCTTTGTGTTGCTGATATTCTTCTCATGGTTGTAGCTGAACTTTGAGCCTTTACAGTTGTTTATTAATGTCTTTTCTATTATAATCAATTGTGTATGTGGATTTATTACAAGTCTGTGTGCTTGAAAGTAAGCCATATTGGAGCAACGACTTTCTCTCTTAGTTTTAGTCCAAATGCTATCCATAAGTGCAGAAAATTAAACTTTGATTTAATGATCTTCATTTATATCTATTTTGTAAGTCTTTGGCATTCATTTTCATGGCTATGGATGAATGATATTTTCCTTTATTGCTTTCTGGTTAAAAGTATATCAGCAGTTTAATTCCTTGTAAATCTTCTAAGAGGGAGCTGTACCTCTCAATTCAGAGGAAGATTATCACTTCAATGATAATCTATCCAACTGTTAGTACTTTTTGTCCTTCATTTTGGGCATTTTGAGTTTATTTGTATAGTTATCTTCGAAGGACAAATCTGTTCACTAACAATTCATTAGCCTTTTCTACCCATGACACATGCCATTCATCTCTTAATTCCTATACTACTTACCCTCTCATTATTTTCTTATTTCCTCTACCTACCCTCTAATCATAGCCGACCTTTTTCACACCTCTCAATCTTATCCCTCCATTTCATATAGTGTCTTCTATATAAGGAGATGCTTCCTTCATTATCAAACCCTAACTCAATTACGCACTCGACTACACTACGCTTTACAATTTCATATACGATCCTACTTGCAACCACATTTCCGCTCTTTGTTGAGCTCTTGTGCACATAAAATCTGAGAGCAAATATATCAAGCAAGATCAATGGAGATAGGAAGAATGGAGATTCAAACCCTATTGGACATGTGATGGTATAATATTTGTGATTTCATTTGATTTGCATTGTCTTAGGTAATCTTCATATGTTATGGTGGATCTTTGTTGTTGTTAGGCTAGGGTTTTTGTGGTTGAATCTATTTAGTCTTTCATCATTATTGTTATCCATTTTCACCGTATACACAGGTAATTGGCAATATTAGCGAACCATGGGCTCTTTGCTGAGATAGAAAAGAGGTGCTCATCTGTAAAGGTGTCATCAACTGGAGTTGGTTCATTGTCTAGCTGCTATAACTTGGATAAAAAGTCCGCAACCACATTTTATTGACCAGGCTTATCAAGTATAGTTACATTAAATTCTTGTAATAAAAGCAACCATCTAATAACTCGACCAATTACAATAGGTTTATTCATTAAGAAATGAATAGCCGAATGATCTGTATGAAAAAACACATTATATCCAGTAATGTAATGACAAAATTTATTAATTGCATATACAACAGCTAAAAACTCTTTTTCAGTTACTGTGTAGTTTATCTTTGTGCTTGTGAAGTTCTTGCTGATGTAGTAGATATAATAGAAGAGATTATCTTATTTTTGTCCAAGCACAACTCCCATAGAAGAATCAGAGGCATCAGTATGGATATGGAAAGGTAATGCTCGATTCGGACCTCTAAGGACAGGTGTGGTCATAAGTTTTGTTTTGATAGTCTCAAAGGCTTCTTGACACTCAGGTGTCCACAAGAAGGTAACATCTTTAGCAAGTAAAGAAAATAAGGGAGAGGCAAGCTTGCTGAAATTTTGGATAAACCTTTGGTAATACCCAACATGACCAAGAAAACTATGAACATCCTTTTGGCTAGATGATGTGGGCAAATTTTGGATAATTTGGATTTTTGTAGGATCCACTTGAATACCTTGAGAAGATATATAATGTCCCAACATGATTCCTTTTGTCATAACAATGTGACATTTTTCATGGCTGAAAGACAAGTTAGTATCTATACATCTCTTAAGCACCTTTTCCAAGTTTGTTTTTGCCTCTTCATAAGTGTTACCATGCACAGCAAAATCATCCATATAAACTTCAACACAATCATTAAAAAGGTCAGAAAAAATACTTAACACTGCCTTTTGGAAAGTAGTGGGGGCATTGCACAACCTAAAAGGTAGAACATTATAAGTGAAGGTACCCCAAGGATATGTGAAGTTAGTTTTGTCCTGATCCTCCTATGTTATGCAAATTTGGTTGTATCCACTAAATCCATCCAAGAAAGAGAAGAAGTGTTTCCTTGCAAGAGTATCCAGCACTTGGTCAATAAATGGCAATGAGAAATGATCCTTTTTAGTTGCTTTATTAAGAGATCTATAATCAACACAAATCTGCCACTTACCATTTTTCTTTGGGACCACAACTAGAGGAGAAACCCATCAACTATTTGAGATGGGATACATAAAACCAACATTTAACAATTTTTGTAATTTCTCCTTGACTATTTCTCGCAAAGCGGGGTTAAGTCTTCATTGTGGTTGTCTAACTGGACAACTTCCTTCCTCTATGTAAATATGGTGTGTGCATGTGTCTGGATGGATACCACACATGTCTTGGTATTCCCAAGCAAATGTAGATTTATTATCTCTAAGCATGGCAATAAGGTCCTGCACTTGTTCAGGGTTCAAATGTGGATTGATGTTAAGTGTGCGACCTGGTAAGATTTCCATAGGTTTGGATTGTGTTGGTGAATCAAGGGCAAGAACTTGTGAAGGAATAGGACTTTCTAAAGATAATAATGAGCTATATAAACATTGGTGAGGTAACAACTGATGTAATGTTAAAAAGTGTTGAACAGACCGAGAACTACCCACCAAAGGAAAATTCCCAAAAGGATAACTAGTATTCATATCTGAAGGAGGGACCAAGTTCTCTAGAATGTCATTTAATTCATACCTATTCTGAAGGAAACTAACAAGAATATTATCCTCAGTCAGTTTGTCAAGGTCTTGTGCCCGATCAATTATTAAGATTGGGAGTGAATCTTCTAAGTCATTATCAACCTAAACTGGGTCTTCTGTTTCTAGCAAAGGTTGTGCTGGTGGGTATAATGTTAGCTACTTTGTTTGTTCCCCATTAGAAATAACCATATTACTTGATCGACAATTGATCAAAGCATTGGTGATAGCTAGCCAAGGTCATCCCAAAATCAAGGGGTATCCCCCTAGCTTAACTTTAGGCTGCAAGATCATAAAGTCAGTTGGATAGTCCCACAAATCAATGGAAATAATTACATCCTCTATAACCCCCTCAGGCTTGACCAAGGAACGGTTTTCCATCTGGAGGACCGTGGGAGTAGGCCTAAGTCCCCCAAGTGATAATTTTGCCTTTGTTTCTTTTGTCATTACATTGATTGCAACACCTAAATCAACAAGTGTATTGTGAATACTGACCTTACCAATACTTACCTTGATGACATGACTCCCTGGGTCTAAATATTTTGGAATGGTCAAGTTCCCAAGCATAAGGTCAACTAGTTGCCCGATAACCTGGACTGTCTTTGGGTCTTCCTTCTTCTTCTGCTTCCTTGTGCATAACTCACGGACGGTCTTGTTGTACACTGGAATATCCTTTATGGCCTGCAACAAAGGAATCTTGATGTTAACATTACAAAGTTCATTTGCAAAATCAAATTTTGTTTGTGGTACCTCCTTTTGTACAGGTTTTGAAAGAAATTGGTTGGGAAATGACGATTCTTTTTCAGCCTCCTCCTCAGGTACATCATTTACTTCTGTGATGGTAGGGCCTTGGAGGGCTTTCCTTGACCTTAATTGTACTCCTTTAAGTTCCACTGCATTGATTGGATAAGTAGGATATCTTGCCACCTCATTATTGTACACAGGTTGTGTTGCCTTATTGTCGGGATTGGGATTTAGTTGTGTTGGCATTGACATTGATTTTGACGGTTGTGTAGGCCGAGGCAACTGATTATTTGGAGGAGGCAGAAGAAGTTGTTTTTGTTGCTGATATGGATGAACCATACGAGATGGATGATAAGGTGGAAATTGTTGGGGATACCGAGGGTGTTGTGGTTGTGATCACCAAGGTTGTTGCCATGGTTGGGATGCGGGTTGATTAGGCCATGGTGGATAATAGGGCATAGGTTGTTGCCAACCATCATCCCATCCTGATTGATTTACAAAAGAAGGTTGACTTGGTCCAGCTGGAGAATAATTATTAATCATTCCAGGTTATATGGGTCTAGGTGGCCAAGGACGTCTAGGGGCCATAAAGTAAATAGGTTCCTCAGGATATTCAACTTCTGCGCCATATCTATAGGAAGGGGTCGTAAGATGGAATGCCTACTAGCATCTTCTAAGGATGAGATTTTGGTTTGATTATAGGGGCATTCCTCACTACTATGCTTCTTCCTGCAAGTTGGACAAAAGACTGCTAATGCTTTTTTAGCATCTTCTTGTTTCTTTTGAGTATAAAGCGTATCTATCTGTTTACCCATATGACTCAGTAAATCAGTTTTAAGTTCTTCAAGTAATGTACCAAGTTCCCGTTTAGTGACTCCCGACATACCTCCTCCCACCAAATTGTTTCTTCTCGTATATCCACAAACCGATCGAGCAAACCTTGAATAATTCCTGCATGCTTCACAAATATCATCAAAACGTGCTTTAGAAATATCACCCTACCCATGAGATTCAATATTTCCATGCAATCGTCTCAAATTCCCCTTAAAAATAACAGTTAATTAGTATCATTATTCAAACCATTTTGTCACGCCCTTTAAAGACTGATCAAGAATCTCTCCAAATAGTCTTCCAGTGTTTCTTCCTCGCGTTGTGTCATCTGAAAGATCTCATATCGTACCTCTTTGGTCTTGCAATACTCTTGATATTTTGCAAGAAAATTTTCCTTCATGTTGTCACAGGTATGGACTGATTGCATCCCGAGACTCATTAACCATCAGAGTGCTGCATCTTTCAGGGTGGCAGGGAACAACTTGAGTTTGTGTGCATCATTGCGATAGTCATAGCTGCTACACAAAACTTCAAATTCAAATAAAAACACATTAGGATTTTCCACAGTCAATCCCCTAAAAACTGACAAAAAAGAGTGAGGAATATTTTTCATTGGAGCGTCTTCTGTAGGATCAAAAATAGGGAACTCAAAAGTTATAGGATTATTATTTGCAAGTATCCCATTATTGTTGTTATTATTGTTATCACCCATATTGTCTTCAAATGCCCAAGGAGTGTAAACAATTGTATATGGTTTTTCTTCAGGCTTCCCACTACGTGTTTCGAAAGAATTGACAAATTGCTGGGCAAATTTCGGGGTAATTAGTGGATCTTGAAGGAACTCGGGAATTGTTTGTGATATGCTGGGAGGTGAGACAACAAAGGGTTCTATAACACACTTTTCTAGATCAGGTTCGATGACAACTTGTTCAATCAATGGTTTTTTTCATGACTTTGATTTTTCTTGTTGAGAACTACTTGTTGTGTCTTTTCTGACAAATCCATCTTTACTATCCCTATTACGATTCATGCACCTATATGATCTATAACAATGCAAACCAAAGTTAATCACCTAGGCAATGTCGACAATTGCATGGACTTTCGCCTTGGTGCACTGGTCCTAACTTAATTCACTATGGTTTTGTGCCTCTAATACCTTCCCCGACAACGATGCCAAAAATGTTGGGCAAAACTGAGGGTTTCAATGTGAATAATTTCTATTTTATGTTTCACTTGAATATCAGTTTCTTCAATTTCTTCCTAATTGTGTCAATTCAGGATCTGTAGACTTGTGAAGGATATTGTGGTTGTTTACCTCAGGGACGAAAATCATGAATTAAGTGGGGATGAATGTAGCTTTAATTTAAATGGAAACTCACACTCTCCACAAATCAACCACACACTCTAATGAAATTAAAACATACTTCCTACTCTAAGAATTAAATTATAACACACTTTTTAATCTAAGGTTCTATTTGAGACACACTTTGTAAATAGACAAACTCCTCCTTTTAACCTAACACACAACTAATTATATTTTCAATAACCTTATTAAGAAAAGATTCAATTAAACTCTGAGTTGTGCAGTCAAAGTTATATTCAATAGAATAAAGCAATCTTTATGATTTATTTTATTGGAGTTGAGGAAAAATCAACTCTACTGCGCCCAAAGATCACCTGCATGCAAACCTGTCACAGAAGGAGAGAAGCAAAAAAGCTATGGAGGCCAGAATTCAGAGATCCAGAAAAGAGGAGTCATATTGATTGTGCAAGAAGAATGCAATTCAATAATTGCAGTTATGAAAATATAAAGAGAGAATCCTTATAAGAGGATACTCAAAACCCTAAAGGTGAAAACCCTAAAGAATTACAAGATTCCTAAGTTTATCTTAAGCATAGAGTATAATAGACTAATAATTAAAATAAAAGATAACTCTAACACCCCCCCTTAAGATGAACTTAGGGAGTAGCTAAAAACCACTAAGAACTTAAAAAACATGTAAAAAATGCAGGAAAGCAACAATGGGTCTCGACAACTAGGCCTGATAAGGTACCCAAGTACAATAAAATCTCTGTAAAGTGGAGAAAAAGGAGAAAATCCTGTGGGAACAAAACTCCTCTCCAAGAAGAGATGAAAGTTCAAGTGAAGGACTAAGAAGCCTCCAAAGAAGAGTGTTCTAGAAGATAGGAACAAAAAAAAGAGAATGAAGAACACCACTAAAGCATGAAATAGCTGCAAACACTGTCTAAGAGTAACTGTTGATCTGAAGAACCTTCACTGAAATAGAACATGACCAGGTAGAGAAGATTGTAATCTGCATGAGTGCCCTCAAATGACACTACTCGAATCAGATGGCAAACAAAGGCAAACAATTGAACTTGAAGATACAGATGGCATGAAACATCAAAGCCTAAACAATTGATCAATCGAACCAAGGAAGCATTAGAACAACAGGACAAACCTCCCCTAATGTTGAAAAGGGAGAGGGATAGGTACACTGAAAAGAATGACCAACAAGAACTACATGATGAAGAACCAGGAACATCGAAGGTGTAGAGAAAGTACATAGTGTCGTGGAAGGAACACTCACTTGACACATGTCATGAGGCTAATATCATGGAAGGAACACTCATGTGATAAAGATATATGGAAAACAAAGGAAAACATCAACCCCCCATGTCTTTATAAGTAGTGCATGTACAATAAGGCACAAGATGTGCAAGATCCCAAGTATACAATGCATGATGGCACTTTATCTCAGTCGTTTACATAAATAAAATGCTACAATGATCAGAAGAGACAAAAGACTGGAAATAGAAAGAAAAGCCAAATACGAGACATCCTACTTAAAGAAAGAGATCCTAGGACCTAAAACAACCAAGATATTCACTAGAGTGCTAAAAAGCAAAAAACTGAATAAAATATACCTGGAGAAGAATTTGAAAAAAAAATCATATGAATGGAAAGAACATAGAACAAGCTTTCCAACGATATAAAGTTTTCTAAAAACGAAGTTCAGATGCTCAAGTTATGTCTCCCGAAGTGCAAAAATGAACCACTTGCTTTGACAGCAAAAAAACGACATCAAAAAAGCAAAATCAAAATTTCAAACTTCCAGATCTGGATAGAGCTTGGAAAGAGATTTCCGACGATATAAAATTTGTCGAAAAATGCCTCCGTATGACCAAGTTACAACCAAAAGAAAAAAACCCTCTTGTGGGGCATAAAGAGGGTAAAAAAAAAAAAAAATAGACGAAAATTTTCTGACGCATTTGCAGGTATAGTCGTACGGATTTTTGTGCCTCGCAAAATGTGGCAATAAAAAATCATGCCCTGGATGCCCTTGTCACCTAAAATAGGCAAATTATATATCAAAATTCATGGAATCAGCCTTCTAAATCCAACAGTGAGGCCCTTTTGGCACCAAAATGTACCAAAAAATCAGCTACCCCCAGAAATGAAAAAAAAACTGCACAAACCCCCAAATACACAAATCTTGAAGAACAAGGCCCAAAATCTCTCATGAAGAGAACAAGGGCATGCAGATCTTGAGCTTTGATACCATATTGGAGTTGAGGAAAAATCAACTCTACAGCACCGAAAGATCACCTGCATGCAAACCTGTCATAGAAGAAGAGAAGCAAAAAAGCTATGGAGGCCAGAATTTAGAGATCCAGAAAAGAGGAGTCATATTGATTGTGCAAGAAGAATGCAATAATTATAGTTGTTATGGAAATATAAAGAGAGAATCCTTATAAGAGGATACTCAAAACCCTAAAGGTGAAAACCCTAAAGAATTATAAGATTCCTAAGTTTAGCTTAAGCATAGAGTATAATAGACTAATAATTAAATAAATAATTATTAGCTAATAAAAGATAACACTAACATATTTCATACAAAATACTTAATATTGTTCTGGCAACAAGACAACAACAGTGCTGTGCTGGCGATAAGACAAAGAATTTCTTTTGGCAATCAATCAACAGAATGCTAAAACTTTATTCAGATCTTGATCATTTCCACACATAGCAATTGTTGAAGTGTTCTTGAATAGTTCCAATTACCAAACCAGTATATGAATGAGAATTAGAAATTAATAAATCATGGAATAAAATAAAGAAAAAACTATAATTATATAATCATACCACACTTACAGATCTATTGAATGCATTTGATACACAATCCACACGAAAGTAAAACGATAAACCAATTGATGACCAGAGAGAGCGGATCCTTTCTCCAACAATGAGTCGGTTAGTCAAAGAACTCAAATATGGCACAAAACTTGTATTGTTTCTAGCAGATTTGTATTAAGAACATAAAGCAATAGATGTTTACTAAATAAATTAGTCTATATATATAGACTAGATTATCAACGAGAATAGTAACAATTATCCAAGTTTAGTTAACAAAATAACAGAGTAAACTCGAACCACTAATTTAAAGTCTTTACAACTAATTTAAAACATAATAACAAAACAAAACATGATGCCAAAAACCGGTTCCCTTGCAGATTTGCAAATACATCCAAGCTTCCCATTACACACTTTTACCACCAAGAGACCCTTGCTCACATAAGCACCCGAATTAGTACTTATTATTAGGTTAAATGCCAAAGAATTTGTATTATTCCAGTCATGTTTATTATCAATTATTTCATAATAACTATAGTAAATCAGAGGACAATTTGTAAAAGTGGGTAATAAAATAGGCACAAATTCAAATGAAATTATAGGACACATTCTTCACCCATCACTCTTGATTTTTCATGTATAGACACAAAGTTGCCAATGGATTTTTGTAACAGTTGCAAAACCTGATTTAAACCTATATGAAAGGGAAGAATTGAGATACGAGCCTAGATCAACATGATTGAAAATGTCTCAGAAGACATATTAAAGTTTGGATGCCAAGATTTTAGTAGCAACATACTCTCTCTCCATAACCAAACATAACTGAGAATGGCATTTCTATCTTTCTTGCTATAAAAAACCGCAGTAAAATATCCCCTAGCACTTGGGTAGATCTCTAATTTTTCTTCCATTAAAGCAAGCCATGATTTTGAAATCCAGTCATTAAGTTCTAGAAGACTGGGTGAGAAATGGCTAAACTTTCCAATTAACCAATGTTGAGCATAAAACTCTTCATTATTACAGAGCTCCTTCATCAATGTAGTATCAAAATTAAAGTGCATGGGTTTATCAGATCAATGGACAACCCTCTTGTTGCCAAAATCAAAGTGATTCAAAATCTATGACAAAGCAAAGGATGAAATAGCATCGAAACAAGCGGCCGCTAGGAAGGAAGCCCTAGCTAGGATGGTGCCCTTTCCTGGCAACGAATTTGTGGCCACTGCAGTAGGGAAATGCATGAATCCATCTTGAGTTTCCACGAACACACCCAAGAGAAACCCATCCACTAGTAGGCAAGGGATCACCTGATATGGTGACCAGTATAATATGCATGTGACTAATTTTTAGATTTGACTCCATTTTTTTGAAATTAAAATTTTCATAGATTTTGCTACATAATTTTCATTTTCAGATCTATGGAGGGCCATCTTATACAAATGGACTAATTTTTGGGTTCCTTTTTTAAAAGGTGTGTTTTTTTATTCACAATGAAACTCTCTATTCTTTCATATTGTATCTACTAGCAATTGCATCTTGGCGTGCAATGGGTATGCCGAACAAATTTGATTAGGAAAAATTTTAGTCTATTTTTTGCATACACTTGTGCAATAAATGAGGTGAAATGCTTGATTCATTATGAGAATTATACATGAGGTCAATTGATAGGCTATAAAGCAAATGATGTTGATTGTGCAACATAGCTCTCAAAGGAGAAGTGATAGCTTTAAATCAATCATGCATCCACTTACATGGATACAAACATGCCTCAAATGAAAATTCTAAATAAAGAAGATAATTAGGCTCCATTATCAATAGACCGATGTTATGTATGCAATAGGGAGAGAGGGAGTGATAGGGATAGAAAGAGGGAGAGATGGAGGGAGGAAGAGTAAGAGAAAGAGGTAAGGACATAGAGGAAGATAGATATATAAATCATAAAGATGGATAGGGATGTGGAGAGGAGAGAGAGAGAGAGAGAGAGAGAGAGAGAGAGAGAGAGAGAGAGAGAGAGAGAGAGAGAGAGGAGGGGTGGGGTGGAGGGAGGGAGAGATACAATAAATAGACTAATAGAGAGTAGTAGATATAAAAAAATCGAGATGGAGAGAGGGAGAATTAATTAGGGGGAAGAGAGATAGGAAGAGATAGAAATATATGGGGAAAAAGAGATTGAGATAGAGATATATGGGAAGAGAAAAGGAGAAATAAGTAGAGATAGAGCAACAGGTAGGGGTTAAGGAGAGAGAAACAAAGAGAGAGATGTGGAGAGATAGAGAGAGGAGGGAGAGGAAGGGAGAAAAAGGAAGAGAGAGATAGAGAATAGTGGGAGAGAGGGATCCTTCAAATAAAATATTAAAAATCAAAATAAGCCATATTGAAATGTTAAAGCTAAAATTTTAACTCTCAAATAAAACAAATAATTATAAATAGGGTTGGGGGCTTGACTCTATTGGTGAACACTTCCTATGGTATTATTGGGGCTCCACTTCATTTGTCATTATTAGTCCACTAAAATATAGGTTAACTTATAATTGTTGTTGATTTCTCATGAGGGTTCCATAACCAGAGAATCAATCTTATTTTTGTTATTATGTTTATTTCTTGGCCAAAGTATCATAACCTCTATCAACATGTCTTGGTTTTATTGACATGCACTCGTGATATTTTTTAACTTTTCTACAGTATTATTCTAATAATAAAAATTGCAAAAAAGATGTACAACAATTAAGATTTGTTTGAGATGTAACTATTCTTTTAACAAGCATTTGTCTGTGGCGGCTTTTTGGAGGAGGGGAGATGTGTTTTCTGACCTTGCTTGATGGGTGTTCTAGATGAATCTTGGCTGTTCATTTTGGAAAATATCGATGACTCTCATATTGAGCAAAACCTAAAGTTGTTATGTACTATGTTTTTGGTGACCTAGGAACATAGATGAAAATATTAATGTTTTGCTTACAATTATTACACCTTTTTTTTACCTTGAACTTTGAAATGACTTCCTTCCTTTTACATTCCCCATATGGGAACTTATTTTTCTTGTATTGGAAAGTATTCATAGGGTGTTTGTCTTCATTGTCATATATTAAAACAACCATAGATAAAACAACAAAACTAATGCCTTCATTTAACATATAACAATATAATTATTTTTGAATGAAAAAAAAGCAATAGAAAATGTATCTATGCATGAATATTCTTGAAGAGGATGAAAAATCTTCATTGAAACCATACCAAGTAACCTACCTCAAGATTTTGGGCTAATTGTGTTTTGCTGTCAATGATTCCAGTGAGAGAATACGACACAGATTGGAAAAGCCGGCCTGGCCTATTGTCTTTGGTGCTTGTATGGCTGTGAGTTGTGGTTTTCCTTTTGGCTTTGATTTGAAGTCACTTGAGTTGGTGCTTAGAAGGTGGTGCAAGCAATGCATTTATTAGCATTTATTGACCTTCGTTAATAGTTCTAATTATATTCCATTTTGAATTTTGCATCGTACAAATCAATAAAATTGTGCTCCACAAATATTAATTGTCCACGAGATTCTGACTCCAGAATGCGTCATTTATCCCTTGCACCGTATCATGATTTGACTGCCTCATGGTATCGCGATTTTACTACCTAACATTTGTCAGAGCAGGGGATGGAGATTGGCATGCACAGACAATCAACGGTTCATATGGTTTACATCATCTTGCAAGCTCATCCTAAACTTTCAGCCACTGATTTTAAAAAATAGCTTGTCCATCTCATATAAGGAGACGCCTTCAGTGTAAAAATACACTTCCAACATTTTGCCCACTTTTGGGCCTTGGAAAGCTCCACATGCTTGTATTTAATTGTAACACACACTAATCATAATGTCAAACATTGCAATTGTTGGGGAGTCATTTCAATAACTTGGAGTAGGGTTGGTTTTTTTTTTCATTGTTACATCTCTTTATTTCATTTTCAATTTCTCTATTTACACCATACAACTATTATATATAGAAATATAAAATGATAATAATGTTAAAAACTAAGAGATTATTCATAATCAGTATGGGTAGAGAGATACAACCCATTATAGATGTAGAGAGAATCAATTGACTCAAGAAAATGTAATGATGCATATGGGTCATTTTGTTTGTTTGTCTCTTGCTCTTCTCTATCATATTGAGTCCTTCGATCCACCCAATCAGATTTGAACTAATCCAACTAGTTTCTTTGAAATTCAGGATGTCATGAGAGGTCATTAATTAGATAATGAATTTATTATTTTGAGTCTTAGCAATTTTGTCTCAATTAAATACTTCTTTACCAAATTGAAAAAAAGACTCCCAATTGATCCTTAACATTCTCTTCAAACTTGGTTTAGATTGTCTAGCAATTGTTTCTACCTATTATACCATAAAGAGTGCCTTAGGAGCTCAATTGATTGTAATGTAATCTTTGGATGAATTTTCCATAGTCTAACCAAGGAGAAAGATAAACTGATTTAGATGGGTACTATCGAATCCTAATTAAGTCATGTGACTTGGTTTCCAATCAAAACACAAAAAGAACAAAAAGATTGAGCAATAAGGATAAGAAATAGAAAAATAGGGATAAGAAAGAGAATGACTAGAAATCCCTACTTCCAACTAAAATTCAAAGATGCTATCATCTTAGATAACAAACCTTAAATAGAGAGGTCAAATGTTCCTGTTGCAAAATACCTAGTCATTACAAATAAAAGTGTTTAAAGAAACAAATTGATCACTTGATAAATATTCTATAAAATAATAACATTGATATTTTTGAGCTATCAAAAAAAAGTTATTCATGTCTTCCAAGGCAAAAATTTAACAAGGGGAAAGGGCAAGTGATGGGTTGGTGCTTGGGATAGACTAGCCTAGTCTATGCTCTTGGATCCTTTCCTTGGATCACCTGGTGTTCTCTACACACCCTAGGGTCTCTAGGACTTCCCTTTACTTGAGGAATCCCCTGACCATGCCCAATTCACCCACCAATGAGTTGCAATATTGCTCCTAAGGTCTCACCTACTCATGAGACTCAAAACCCCTTACTATGGCTAATAAGGGCTAGGCTTGTTCCAAACCTTCCAAGGTCTTAGCAAGGTTGTATCAAGTCTATTCCATGGTCTTTTCACCCATTCATGTTCCCCCAAGAGGTTTCAAGATACTAACCCCTTACCGATTTCACAAATTTGGGTTTTTGCCTTCAAATAGGGCTACAAGGATTAGGACCAATTAGGCCTCCTACCCGGTTCTTTAGGGCTCCCTCTCACAAACGATGCACAAACAACCCAATCTCCCAAAAAGGACTATCATTCATTTGGCAAGGACTCACAGATTTTCTATGTTTTAGGCCTCCAAGTGTCCGTACACTGTCCTAGGTGGATTTTAAGGTTTTCAAGGGTTTTTGTGAGGGTTTTTAGGGTCTGCCTGGGTCACAGTGAGTGTTTTGAGTTTTAGCCACCTTGTTTGGATTGGTGGAGGCTCCTCCTTCACACCAATGATGCTTCACTCACTCCTCTGCACTTCCTCCAAAGGATGCACTCTCCACTAACCAACCTTTCTCTCCAAGACCTCTGCAATTTGACCTCTCCTAACCGGGCACTGTCCAGTCTCGCCTAGGAGTGGGTATTTGCTTGGCCTCCATGCATTTTTAAGGGCCCTGCTTGCATGGGACTATAGTAAAGGGTCTTCACTTCCATTCCCCATGGTTTCATGGTGATTCCACAATGGCGAATGGAGTTATGACTTCATTTGCACAAACCAGTCCAAAACTGGACAATGAGACTGCAACTTACAAATTATTTACAAACACACTCAACCGGTAAACAAAAAGCTAATCTAATCACTCACAATGAAGATATATACACCAAATAAGACATTTCACATAGGTTTTCTCACAAATCAATCCATTAGTTTGCTCGATAACTTCATTCAAACTGACTAGTAACTCAAGAACAGTCACAATCAAGCTTTTCTTCCCTGGGTCGTACAATGTCTGACATTCAACCCTTTAACTTAGGGTTTGTAACATCTTATACTACCCATACCTCGAACGGTGTGCCAAATTTAGGGTTGTCCATGCCAACCTAAGGATTTTGGCCTCCTGGTGGAAAAGTTGCTTGACAACTTTTAAAAGTTGTCATGCAACTTTTGAGCAACTTTCCCAATGTTGCTCTTCATGACTCCTAGACCCACAATGGGCCAACCTAAGGACACCACCATGCAATGAAGGACCCCTAAACACCATAAAGACACACATACCCTCCATTTTCAAGAATATCACAATCTTGACTTATCACCCCTAAGATCTCCTTTAGGACCCTAACTAGGACCTATGAGCACTTGGCTCATTATTTTATATACAATGGCTTCATAAGAAGCATAATACCAACAAAACAAGAAAGAGGGAGAGCTTGGAAGGGTGCTCCTGCACCATACTCCCCCTCTGCGCACAATTAAGAAATAGAAGAAGAGATGAGAGCCGGGTCTATTCCAAGTGTCTTGAACCTGCTCTCCTCCACCCATGTAGCTTCAAATACTGGTTGATCTGCCCATTTCACTAAGTGCTCCATGTAGACCTGGTGTCTGGTAGACTTCTTCACTCTTGATTCCAAGATCTCCTCTGCTTTAGGCTGCTTAACTTGAGGTAAGGTATTTACATCCAAGTCTTGTAATACCTTAGCTTGGTTCTCAGTCTGCCCTGCTATCTCTCCCTTGTACATTACCAGATCAACAACATTAAAGACTGGTGAAATGGCTAAGTCTGAAGGTAAATCAACCTTATAGGCATTCTCACCATATTTTGCCAGCATTTGACAAGGTCCTACTCTCTTCATCTGCAATTTGGTAGGCTTACCACTTTGCATCCCAACTTTGCTCAAATGTACCATCACATAGTCACCCACCTTGAACTGAACTTCTTTCCTTCTCTCATCCACTTTGGCCTTCATTTTTTGAGTGGATTCAAGGATGGCCTTCTTAACTTGCTCTTGAACTTCCTTGATGGTTTGAGTGAAGTCCTCTGCTTGCCCGCTCTTCATCTCCAAAGTACTAAGGTCTCTCAACTCACATACTCCCCTTGGATGTCTGCCATACACAATCTCAAAAGGGCTTCTACCAGTGGTCCTATTCACACTGTCATTATATGCATACTCTGCTTGAGGAATGATTAGGTCCCATGTCTGACCATATTCCTTAGTTAGACACCTCAACAAATTGCCTAACACTCTATTGATGACTTCAATTTGACCATCTATTTGTGGATGGTAAGCTGAGCTAAATGACAAGTTAGTTCCTAGTCTCTTCCATAATGTTTGCCAAAAATGACCCAAGTACTTGTTGTCCCTGTCCGAAACAATGCTTAAAGGGAGTCCATGAATCCTAACAATCTCTTTGAAGAAGAGATGTGCAACATAGCTAGCATCATGTGTAGTCTTACATGGTATGAAATGACTCATCTTGGAAAATCTATCTACTACTACATAGATGTTGTCCATACCTGTTTTAGTCTTGGGCAGTCCTACTATAAAGTCCATGCTTATACATTCCCAAGGTCTATTAGGGACCGGCAATGGTTGATAGAGACTAGCATTTCTTGATCCCCCTTTTTCTCTTTGGCATACTCCACATTGCTCTACATACCTCTTTACATCTCTTGGCAACTTTGGCCAGTAGTAGTACCTCTGTACTAAATCCAAGGTTTTGTTGACTCCAAAGTGTCCACTTAAACTACCATTATGTTTTTCTTGGATGAGGTTCTCCCTCATGGATCCTCTAGGTACACACAACTGGTTACCCTTGAACAAGAGACCATTTTGGAGAGTGTAATCTGCATACTCACCATGGAAATGGTTTTCAAACTCTTTTCAAACCTTGTAAGCTAATGAGAAGTCTTCATCTCCTTCATAGAGGTCTTTGAAACCTTCTATTCCTATGCTCTACAACTGTAATTCTTGCACTGTCAACAACTTTCTGCTTAATGCATCTGCCACCTTATTAAGTTGCCCCTTCTTATGCTTGATGGTGAAGGTGAAGGATTGGAGGTATTCCATCCATTTCAGATGTCTATTGTTGAGTTTCTCTTGAGTGTTAATGTAACTCAATGCATGGTTGTCTGTGAACACTACAAATTCCTTTGGGAGTAGGTAATGCCTCCATTTCTTTAGTGACTACACTAATGCATACAACTCTAGGTCATAGGCTGAGTACTTCCTCTTTGCTTCATTAAGCTTCTCACTGAAAAATGCCACAAGTCTTCCCTCTTGACTCAACACACCACCTACTACAATTCCACTTACATCACACTCCAAAGTGAATAGCTTATCAAACGTAGGTAGGAGAAGGATAGGTTTTGTGGCTACTTCCTGTTTCAACAATTGAAATGCTTTGTCAGCCTGCTCAGTCCATTTAAACTTAGTTTTAAGGCCTCCTTTGATGGTGTCAAGGACTGGTGCACATATGCCACTGAAGTTCCTCACAAATTTCCTATAGAATTGAGCTAATCCATGGAAACTTCTATCCTTTGTCCCTGTTTTAGGTGCAGGCCAATTTAAGATTGCCTCCACTTTGCTTGGATCCATCTTCAAGGTTCCTTTATACACCACAAATCCTAAGTAGATCAGCTCTTGCTTCAAGAAGTCACACTTCTCTAAGTTGATGGATAGCTTCTCCTCATGCAACCTCTCTAAGACTAACCTCAAATGCTCAAGGTGCTCCTCTTTGGTTCTACTATAGATGAGAATGTCATCTCGGTACACCACCACAAATCTACCTGTGAAATCCTTCAACACCTCCTTCATCAACCTCATGAAGGTGCTTGGAGCATTGGTGAGTCCAAATGGCATCACAAGCCATTCATACAATCCCTCTGTGGTCTTGAAATCAGTCTTCCACTCATCACCCTCCTTAATTCTTATCTAGTGATAACCACTTTTAAGGTCTAGCTTAGTAAAATACATAGCCCCTCCTAAACCGTCAATTAGATCCTCTATTCTAGGAATAGGAAACCTATACCTTATGGTGATCCTATTGATTGCTCTTGAGTAAGTGCAAAGTCTCCACTTACCTCCTTTTTTTGATGCTAGCACTACCGGAACTGCACATGGGCTGATGCTCTTCTTAATCAGTCCTTGTTCCAATAACTCCTGCACTTGCCTTGCTACCTCCTTATTCTGATCAGGTGTAAGGTTATATGCAGCCTTGTTAGGTAAGGATGCACTGGGAACAAAGTCTATTTGATGACTTATAGACCTTCTTGGTGGGAGTGTTGCAGGTGTTCCATCACTCACTATGTCCTTATACTCTTGCAACATTTGCTTTACCTCCTTGGGTATTTCTGTATGCAACTTGTCTTCTTCCTCCTTTGGCTTCACAAAGATGGCACACTTCACTATCTCCTCCTCATGTAGCAAGTTTAAAAACTCTTTACCGGTAGCCAATAAAACACTAGGTGTTCTTGAAGTTCCCTCTTCATTCTCTGTCAAAGACTGAATCTTGAAGGTCTTGCTGTCCTTCTTAAAGGAAATGGAGTTCTCCTCTCCATCATAGATCACCTTCCTATCAAATTGCTAGGGTCTTCCTAGCAATAAGTGACATGCATCCATAGGTAACACATCACAAAGGATTTTATCCTTGTATCCTCCAATAGAAAACTCTACCCAAGTCTGCTAATTGACTAGCACACTCTGCTCATGATTCAACCATGTCACCTTGTATGGGTTTGTGTGGGGTATCCTTGTGAGTTTCAACTTCCTAATTGCCTCTTCTGATATGATATTGTTAGTTGAGCCTGAATCAACTATCACCTTGCACACTTTACCAAGAATCTTGCATCTCACCCTAAACAATGCTCTCCTATGCTTAGGTTTATTCTTGACTGGCTGTCTTATCAAGACCCTATTGAACATCATATTTTCTCCAATCTCTGATTCAATATGGTCCACCTCAGGTGTCTTGCTGCTTGAAGAGTCTTCACGTGCATAGGCAACCCTCTTTCCACTGTTTGATGATGTAGGCTTGTCAAGGCATCTATATGTCGGGTGTCCCAATTGTCCACAATTGTAACACTTCATTGTTGCAAAATAGGAGTTACCTCTGCCGACACCTCTACCCCTATTTGGACCACCTTGTGCACCTCTTCCTCTAGAATGTCCTCCTCTGAGATTGGTTTCACTGCCATGCTCAGTCAACTTGGCTTCTCCTTGGTTTCTCTGCTCATTTTCTTTGCTTTGGTAACCACCTCAGTGATTCACTTGATCTCTACCTTTGCCTCTACCCCTATTATTGGAGTCTCCTTTCCTTTTATTCCTCTCTTCTACCTTGGTAGCAAGCTGATGACATTTATGGACAGTAGTAGGAGTCCATAGGCTTATCTCCTATTGAATGTTCCACTTTAGGCCGCTTAGATACCTAGCCACCTTAATGGATTCATCTTCTTGGACTTTGGATCTAAGACATAGCTTTTCAAATTCTTCGGTGTAGGAGGTTACATCAAGATCCTTCTGCTTCAATCCTTGTCTCTTCTTATGAAGTTGGACTTCATAATCCTCTGGTAAGTAGTTCCCCTTAATCTTACTCACCATGGCCTTCCAATTTGCAATAGGTAGCTTCCCCATACTAACTCTTTCTTCTTGTAGGTAGTTCCACCATGTCAAAGTTGCTCCCCTTAATCTTGATTTGGCAACTTTAACCTTTTGAGCCTCTGTCACTCCTTCACACTCAAAGTGGTTTTCCATGCCCTCAATCCATTCCATAACAGTGTCTATGTCCATTCTTCCACTGAAATGTGGCAATCCTTCAAAAGCCTTGGTGTTCAAGGCCTTAATAGCCTTCACAAAAGGTTCTTCATTGAACAACGGATCTGGTTCAGGGATAATGTCATCTATGTCTATAGTCTTCTTTCCTTTACCCTTGGTGTCTTCATCCCAAGGTCCTTGTGTCCTTTGATCCACCACTTCCTGCAGTTTATCCCTTATCTCACTCATAGCTTCTTCAAGGAGTATATTTTTCTCCTTTTGTTCTTCCACCTCTCTAGCCAGCTCTGCATTAGTAACCATTCTACTCTCCCCTACTAATTCACCAGTATATAGAGACATACACAGTCCAACAAGTCTTTTACTTGCTCTGATACCAATCTGATGGGTTGGTGCTTGGGATAGACTAGCCTAGTCTATGCTCTTGGATCCTTTCCTTGGATCACCTGGTGTTCTCTACACACCCTAGGGTATCTAGGACTTCCCTTTGCTTGAGGAATCCCCTGACCATGCCCAATCCACCCACCAATGAGTTGCAATACTGCGCCTAAGGTCTCACCTACTTATGAGACTCAAAACCCCTTACTATGGCTAATAAGGGCTAGGCTTGTTCCAAACCTTCCAAGGTCTTAGCAAGGTTGTATCAGGTCTATTCCATGGTCTTTTCACCCATTCATGTGCCCCCAAGAGGTTTCAAGATACTAACCCCTTACTGATTCCACAAATTTGGGTTTTTGGCTTCAAATAGGGCTACAAGGATTAGGACCAATTAGGCCTCCTAATCGGTCCTTTAGGGCTCCCTCTCACAAACGATGCACAAACAACCCAATCTCCCAAAAAGGACTGTCATTCATTTGGAAAGGACTCAAGGATTTTCTAGGTTTTAGGCCTCCAAGTGTTTGTACATTGTCCTAGGTGGATTTTAAGGTTTTCAAGGGTTTTTGTGAGGGTTTTTAGGGTCTGCCTGGGTCACAGTGAGTGTTTTGAGTTTTAGCCACCTTGTTTGGATTGGTGGAGGCTCCTCCTTCACACCAATGATGCTTCACTCACTCCTCTGCACTTCCTCCAAAGGATGCACTCTCCACTAACCAACCTTGCTCTCCAAGACCTCTGCAATTTGACCTCTCCTAACCGGGCACTGTCCAGTCTCGCCTAGGAGTGGGTCTTTGCTTGGCCTCCCTGGATTTTTAAGGGCCCTGCTTGCATGGGACTATAGTACAGGGTCTTCACTTCCATTCCCCATGGTTTCATGGTGATTCCACAATGGGGAATGGAGTTATGACTTCATTTGCACAAACCAATCCAAAACTGGACAATGAGACTGCAACTTACAAATTATTTACAAACACACCAACCGGTAAACAAAAAGCTAATCTAATCACTCACAATGAAGATATATACACCAAAGAAGATATTTCACATAGGTTTGTTCGCAAATCAATCCATTAGTTTGCTCGGTAACTTCATTCAAACTGACTGGTAACTCAAGAACAGTCACAGTCAAGCTTTTCTTCCCTGGGCCGTACAATGTCTGACATTCAACCCTTTAACTTAGGGTTTGTAACATATTATACTACCCATACCTCCGTCGGTGTGCCAAATTTAGGGTTGTCCATGCCAACCTAAGGATTTTGGCCTCCTGGTGGAAAAGTTGCTTGACAACTTTTAAAAGTTGTCATGCAACGTTTGAGCAACTTTCCCAATGTTGCTCTTCATGACTCCTAGACCCACAATGGGCCAACGGACACCACCATGCTATGAAGGACCCCTAAACACCATAAAGACACACATACCCTCCATTTTCAAGAAAATCACAATCTTGACTTATGACCCCTAAGATCTCCTTTAGGACCCTAACTAGGACCTATGAGCACTTGGCTCATTATTTTATATACAATGGCTTCATAAGAAGCATAATACCAACAAAACAAGAAGGAGGGAGAGCTTGGAAGGGTGCTCCTGCACCAGCAAGGCCTTGTAGCAATTGCATCTCTACCATTCACTCAGGTTATTCATCTACCTCCTTTGCACCACAGGGCTTCATCTTAGGATGATTTCACATCTTTGGAGCCTTATACTATGCTAACTATTTTGACGAATTATGACACTCTTGTTGAAGTGCGTAAGAGAAGGGGGGACAAGATATTTTTCACGATGTTCTTTGAGTGCTTTTATTATAAACTAATATTCTATCGGTTTATCAAATCACTCACAATAGTTCCAACAAGTTGAATTCACTACTGATTCAATAATTATGAGTGAAGTGCATCATAATTTGGATTATAAGTATGGAAACATAGTATCAATCTCAATTATCTCTTTTCTTACTTTGTTCTTGATCCTCCTTTGATTGTTCTACTCACTCATTCCAATGTAGTTATAAGATGAGCAATTTAATCATTCTAAGTACTATAATGTACAATGATTAGCTAGTAGGGCATAGTTACAAGGTTGCCTTTTGTTCATTTTTTGATGATTTTTACTAGGGTTGTATTCTTTTGTAATCATTCTAAAGATAAGTTTGACAAAGGTAAGGGATGGCGAACTTCACACATTTCAAAGTTAGACATAATGACTTGGCTGGTCCATTTTGCATCTTTCCTTTAGCAAGGCTGAATATGTTTTTACTTTTCTTGATGACTTTTCCTCGTGTACTTTCTTTGACAAAAGTTCAATTTTTTAAATTTTTTTCAAGAATTCAAATATTTTATAGAAAAATAATCAATGAAATCCATCAAGGTTTCGTGAATGGACAATGGTGGTGAATATGTTAAAAATTGTTTTGGGAATATTTTTACTTCAAAGGGGATTGATTTGCAACATACATTTCCACACAATCCTTGATAAATTGGTGTGGTAGAATGCAAGAATAGGTATTTGAAGGAAGTGGAAAACTATTTGTTACATTCTACCTCTCTTGCACCTCAATGTTGGGCAAAGGGCATTAAATGTGCTTGTTATATCCAAAACCATGTTCCTAATCAAGCCTTGAAGGGACTCACTTCTTTCAAAGCTTGGAGTAATAAGAAACCCATATTTAAGAACATTAGGATTTTTGGTTCTTTTGCATGGGCCCACACTCCTATAAAGAAACACAAGGCCATGGATCAATATAGTGGGCCTTACATATTTGTGAATTATCCAATTAATGTTAAGGGATATCATCTCCTCCAATCTATTGCACATGAGTTGTTCATTGAAATGTGTTCACTTTGAGGAAGGCTCTTCAAGATCCACTCTTAACACTTCTCATCCATCCATATTCACATTGCAGTCATTAGGCATGGAGAATAGTTCTAAGGTTTCATATACACCCAAGGAGATTCCCGATAATAAGGATTCTTCTCATCCACTTCAAATGTTGAGAGTGATAATGAGGATTCACCTCCCACCTCATGTAGCCATCAAGAAGAGGTTGATGTTTCTCTTAATTCTTTGACTTCAAGTTCACTTTATATTTGATAGACATTTTAGGTTGGAGTTGGTTGGGTTGAGGATCAATTGGATACTAGGTAGACATGTCCACAATTTTAGACATTCATATGTTTTTATTACTTTTGCATATGCTTCACAATCTTTCTAGGAGGCATTAAGCATTCTTGAGTGGAATGTATGGATACAAGAGTTGTATAGTTCCCTCGTAAGGAATTGTACTTGGGATCATGTCCCCTTTCCTAAGAGAAGAAAATTGTTTGATGTACTAGATCTATTGGATAAAATTTGTAGTAGATGGGTTAGTGTGTAAATTAAAGGCATAATTGATAGAAAATGCGTTTCCCTAGGTTTGTAGTGTTGATTACTCTAAGACCTTTGTTCCCATTGCAAAGGCAAACTTTATCCAAATCATACTTTCTATCACTACAACAAATTGTTGGGAGGTTTTTTAGATGGATGCGACAATTGCATTTCTACATGAAGACCTTGAGAAGGAGATATGCATGGAGCAACCACAATATTTTCTCTATGAATCTTCCTTAGTATGCAAACTAGTAAATCTATTTATGGTCTATAACAAGTTTGTTAGGTTTGGTATGTTGAGATGGACTCCTCTTTTCCTACATTTGGGTTTTCTCATTAACATTTGGATTTGAATGCCTATATTCTTCAACATTATTCATTTCTCATTCTAATTGTATATGTTGATGGCATATTGATTACATAGAATTCTTCCTCAATTATTGGTGAAAACTTCTTGCACAATCTAAACATGTTCTTGATTTTATCTTGCAAAATTTCACATGGTTGATTGCAAGCTTTCTTTGCTTCCTTTTCTTTATGAAGTCTGAATTGAGGCTTAGTTATCTTAACATTTGGTTGGTAGGACCTTGTATTGACAACTTTTTAGGATTCTCATCTATTTGACTTACACAAAACCTTTATATTTCATATGTTGTGGGTATTTTCTCTCAATTTATGCAAGAGCTCCATGACTCTCATTGATAGGAAAATAAGTAAATCTTCCATTACGTTTATACTACTCACCATTTTGGGGTTCAATATGCAATATATGGGGTATACAAATTCAAATTGGATTGGGGTTTTGCAAAATCACAAGTCCACTTTAGGATATAGCTTCTCACTTGATTTAGATCTTATATCTTGATCAAGAAAGAAGCAATTTTCTATTGCTTCATCTCCCATTAATGCCCATCATTCCATATTGTTAATGCTACCATTAAGGCCATTTAGCTTCATCACATTCTGGTTGAAATGACCATCTACCATATTTTGACAACTAGGATGCCATGTGATTTCACATAATTGTTCCACAATCAATTGACCAAGCATATAGAGGTTTATATGCACTACATCTAAGAGTGTAAAAATGAATAGGTCATTGATCTTTAATACTACATAACTTTTGAGTAGATTGCCAAGAACTTCACTAAACCCTTTAAAGAAAGAAAGCTTCTTAATTTAGTGGCTTTATTGGGGTGCACGAGGCTATTGGGTATTATGTATATTTGTAAACATTTAATTTAGCTTTCTTAGTTGTAGTGAATGGGTCATAACAAGAGTATATGATACCTTCCATGAGTGTAACTTCTACTTATTTTTTGTAGTTGGAGTTACTTTTTCTCATTGGTCAATTTTGCCTCCTTTCTTTCCTATATATGCATCCACTCTTCTATCTTGTTATTCTTTCATGCTATTGTGAGCTCTTGTAATGTTGTTTTGCTTCTTGCATATTTGCATCTCTTGATGGAAACTGCCTTTATTTTACTATTCTAATTCTAGTATCATTTGCTAGAATAGTTTCATTGTTTCTATTTCTTGCGCTAGGTTTTGGGTAGCTTCAATTTATTTTTGAATCTAATAATCACTTTCCAAAAGAGGGAACTTCACAAGTACCTGTTGATTTGTAAACTTGTATAATCACACCACACCAACTTCATCAATATATGGATTTCATATTAGTTAATGGAGGCCTCAAGACTGATATCATTTAGAATAAATAAGAAAGGAAATATAACAAGTGAGAAAACATCACAAAATAAGAGATAAATATACCTTAGGGAAACTCTTTTAGACTATCTACCTTGCCTCTATTGGTTATATTGGAGTTGAGAAAAAATCAACTCTACAACTCCCAAAGATCACCTGCATGCAAACCTGTCACAAAAAGAGAGAAGCAAAAAAGCTATGGAGGCCAAAATTCAAAGATCCAGAAAAAAGGAGTCATATTGATTGTGCAACAATAATGCAATTCAATAATTACAATTGTTATGAAAATACAAAGAGATAATCCTAATAAAACGATACTCGAAACCCTAAAGGAGAAAACCCTAAAGAATTATAAGATTCCTAAGTTTAGCTTAAGCATTGAGTATAATAGACTAATAAATAATTAAATAAATAATTATTAGCTAATAAAATATTACTCTAACACCCCCCTTAAGATGAGCTTAGGGAGTAGCTAAAAAACAACTAAGGACTAAAAAAACATGTAAAAAATGCATGAAAGCAACAATGGGTCCCGACAACTAACCTTGATGCTGTACCCAAGTACAATAAAAATCTCTGTAAAATGGAGAAAAAAGAGAAAACCTCGTGGGAACAAAAATCCTCTCCAAGAAGAGATGAAAGCTCAAGTGAAAGACTAAGAAACCTCCAAACAAGAGTGTTTTAGAAGATAGGAACAAAAAGAAGAGAATGAAGAACACCACTGAAACATGAAAAAACTGCAAACACTGTCGAAGAGTAACTACTGATCTGAAGAACCTCCACTGAAATAAAATATGACCAGGTAGAGAAGACTGTAATCTACACGAGTGCCCTCAAATGACACTACTTGAATAAGATGACAAACAAAAGCAAACAACTAAACTCGAAGATACAAATGGCATGAAACACTAAAGCCTGAAGAGTTGATCAATCGAACCAAGGAAACATTAGAACAACAGGACAAATCTCCCCATAATGTTGAAAATGGAGTGATAGGTACACTGAAAAGAACGACCAACAAGAACTGCATGAAGAAGAACCAAAAACATCGAAGGTGCAGAAAAAGTACATAATGTCGTGGAAGAAACACCCACTTGACACACATCATGAGGTTAATGTCGCGGAAGGAACACTCACTTGACAAAGACAAATAGCAAACAAAAAACAAACATCAACCCCCCCATGACACTTTATAAGTAGTGCATGTACAATAAGACACAAAATGTGCAAGATCCCAAGTATACAATGCATGGTGGCACTTTATCTCAGTGCGTTTGCATAAATAAAATGCTACAATGATAAGAAGAGACAAAAGACTGAAAACAGAAGGCCAAAGACGAGACATCCTACTCAAAGAAAGAGATCTCAGGACTTGAAACATCCAAGATGTTCACCAGAGTTTTGAAAAACAAAAAATTGAATAAAATATACCTGGAGCAGAATCTGGAAAAAACACTCATACGACTGGAAAGTACACAGAACAAGCTTTCCAACTGGAAAGTACACAGAACAAGCTTTCCAACAATATAAAGTTTTCGAAAAACGGAGTTCGGATGCTCAAGTGATGTCTCCTAGAGTGCAAAAAAGAACTCTTGGCTTTGAAACAAAAAACGCCATCAAAAAAGAAAAATCAAAAGTTCAAACCTCCCGATCTGGATAGAGCTCAGAAATAGCTTTTCGATGATATAAGGTTTGTCGAAAAATGCCTCCATATGACCAAGTTATGACCAAAAGAAAGAAAAAAAACCCTTTTTTAGGGCATAAAGAGGGTAAGAAAAAAAATAAAAATAAAAAATGACGCATTTGCAAGTACAACCATATAAATTTTTTGTGCCTCGAAAAATGTGTCAATAAAAATTCATGCCCCAAATGCCCATGTCAACGAAAATAGGCAAATTATATATCAAAATTCATGGAATCAACCTTTTGAATCCAACTATAAGGTCTTTTTGGCACCAAAATGTACCGAAAAAATCATCTGCCCCCAAAAATGAAAAAAAAATAACTTGACAAACCCCCGAATACACAGTTCTGAAGAACAAGACCCAAAATCTCTCATGAAGAGAACATGGGCATGCAAATCTAGAGCTTTGATACCGTATTGGAGTTGAGGAAAAATCAACTCTACAACTCCCAAAGATCACCTGCATGCAAACCTGTCACAGAAATAGAGTAGCAAAAAAACTATAGAGGCCAGAATTGAGAGATCAAGAAAAGAGGAGTCATATTGATTGTGCAACAAGAATGCAATTCAATAATTACAGTTGTTATGAAAATACAAAGAGAGAATCCTTATAAAAGGATACTCGAAACCCTAAATGAGAAAACCCTAAAGAATTATAAAAATCCCTAAGTTTAGCTTAAGCATAAAGTATAATAGACTAATAAAATCTAACAGGTTGCAATAGCCATACAACTCAAAGAAATACATGATGAAATATCTTAAGATAGATTACAAGACCCAAATGGCTATAATAGCCTTCCCTTGCATCTAAAAGTTGAAAATATTGTACAACCACCTCAAAAGAGGAGAAAACTAAGAACAAGATCACAAAAAAATTGTGATGAATTCATCACTTTGTATAGATAGGAAATTTCATTCTCACCCAAGCAATTTTGAAAATGCTATGATGATTTTGTTTCTACTACCTATTGCAAGTGGCAATTTCACTATAATGAGCAAAAAGCTTAGTTTCTAATCTCTTTCCTACAAAAACATAAATTGTGATGTCCCATACCATTTGATGAATTTTCCACATTCATAAAATTGTCCTATTTTCCAAAACATACCAAGTGCAAATCAAGCATTTGATGAATCATATAATAGTACTTGCTTATATAATCCTTGTTTAGATCCATGCCCTAATCAAAGCTCCATATCATAAATATCATTTAAACATGTAATTAGGACACATGATTACACCCCTTATATGCACATACAACTCCAAAAACGATTCCTATTTACAACAATAACCTCTCTGTGAACTTGGAACCATTTTTACCATTATAGCAAGCAATACACAAAAACAACTTTTCAAACAAAAATTCTTGTATAGTTCATAAAATATATAATATACTATCACAAATGCATTGTACAAAATAACTGATAAACAATTTATGATACAATTTTACAAATATAAATTGTAGAGATATAATATTTTACACTTTTTTAATAATACAAAAAATATACAAGAAACATCACGAAACCTTTTGTCACAATTGAGGACACAAAAGGCCATTTCAATTGTGAAAGATAAAACCTCTCTAATAATTAGAATCACCCGTCACCTTTTGTTTGTCACTTTGAAAGTATTGATAAAAAACACATTAACGTAAAGGCAAAGCATGTGGTGTTAGAGCTCCAAGCTCTTTGTTTTCACTCTGCAAAACAAACCATATATGAATTTTTCATTGAGAATCAACTGAAAAGGGTATGTAATATAAAAACTAATATATTATCTAGAACATGATTAGACACAATAGACTGTATTTATGAAAAAATATTTGTAACCTCTAACTTCAAACCTACTACTAGAAATACCTTAAGATGTCCTCTTTTGGATATAAATCACTCTTAATATATTTTTTAGATGAAAAAATTGATTTTTTTTCATGAAACACTAGCCATGATGGTGGATGGTTTAAATATTGTCATGGATAACAATTTCTTAAAGACCAAACACATGATGATTATGAGTACAATAGTTCACCGAGAAATATGAGGTTATCACAATTAATTCTTAAATTAGGGTAATACCTACATGGACTTGCCTAAGCAAGAAAATATTTTAGTGTACTCAAACTAGCAAATCATAGGAGGAACAACATGGGTCAACTCTTTGGGACAAGAGCACATGCCATTCCTATGAATTATGTATGGAAGTTAATGCTCATTACCAATACTTTTTATAGGGGAAGAGAAAATAACTTAGTTAGGATAAGTGGGTTGCATTTTACGAACATCTCATTTAGCTTCATAGAAAGTAACATAGACTAGACAGGCCCCAAGACAGGCCCCCCCTTTCTTTCCCTTGTTTTTTGTCTTGTTGTCTTCAGTCCTTTCACCCGGTTTTTTAAGAGAGTTTTGCCTTTAGGTCCTGCTAGCCTAAAGGTTGGTTAAGTCTTTGCCAATGTTTGAAGAGTAAAGTCATTGAAAATCCAATTGGAAAGGCTAGGAGTTGAGAAATGTTGTTTAAATTTGGGAAAATTTGATTCTCGGGAAACCTACATCTTTGTGGAACTCTGAAAATTCCTTCAAATTGCAAAAAACCTAACCTGATGCTAATCCGAAGTTTGCCCAAAGTTCCAGTATGGGCAAAAATTCCACACGTAGCTCGAAAGTTTGAAATCTGAGAATGAGTTGAAATCTTGGAAAATGTCAAAATGCTATTTTCTGAAGTGCTTGCCAAGTTGTCGTGTCAATACATTAATGAAGGCTCTTTAAAAAAAAATAAAAGTGAGTTTTGTCATGTCATTTTCACCACTCTACATTTAAATCTAAAACTCGATTGGATTGTGGTCTCTCATTGAATCGGTGGCGGCAAAGATCTTTGCTTTCCAAACGATTATAGATAGTCTAATCATCATCTGTGCTTGCACTTAAAATCCCTAAACGATAGGTAACTCAATTATTGACCTGTTTGCTGTCAAATTCTACCAATTTTCAGTTGAAATTATTAATCACATGAAATGCTTATGGTACTAGACGAAATCTTAGTGAAATTTCATGTCTAGGTTATGATTGTTATGCATTTGATAACCCTTGGTATTGTGTGTATGTGATGTTCAATTATTGGGCTTTAGGAAACTCCAACACAATTCAAATTTTTAGCTAGACATTAGGGTTTGAGAATAAGTGATTTGCTTACCATGCAAGATCCTAGTTGTTAAAATTGTGATATGAAGCAATGAGAGTCCATTTTGAATTGGCCCAAAATTTGTTCAAACCTTCAAAATGATAAGGTCATTTTTTTAAAAAATCTTTAGATATATCAAGTGCAAAAAGTCTGAATTTTGCATTTATGAAAAAGACTATATCAAAATCGACAAAATTTATGAAGGGTTTTGTGGAGAAATTCACAAGTGTCTCAAACCCCTTACAATCCTTTGTTCTCGAAGTTTCCTTTAACAAAATCAAAACAAACCTTAAAACTTTGGAAAATGCTTACATACCAAGAACGTTGAGAAATCCACAACCTTGTGGAATGCCCAACCAAGTTAAAGTGCCAACGATTTATCCATAAGGATAAAGACATTCAAAAGATTGAAAAGTGCTTGATTCCATGGAATGTTTGATTTAACGATTCAAAGCACTTGGATTAAGATCAAAGTTCAAAAAATGTAAAACGTTGGAGATTTACTATCTGCTTGTAAAACCCGATAAGTCACTTAAAGAGCAAAATAAGGAAGAGATGATTTTTTTTTTAAATGATGGCAATATCCAAGACAACGTCCAATCATTGACGAAATTAAAAACTTGACAAAATAGTTAAAAGGCCAAAACAATGAAGAAATTGAGGAAACGATGGCTATAAGAAAAATTTCCTAGTAGACCCCAATCCCCAAACTAGCCAAAAACTTGAAATCCATGAGAAGACCCAAACTCAGACAATGCATAAAATGCTCCAAACTTGATCGATTTGAGTTAGATTTTCACATATTGATGATTCTATTTTATGATGTGGACATGAGATTATGTGAACTCTTTCAAAATTTTGGGATTCATTGATAATGATTTAGTTCTGAAAGATTTGTTTATTTCTAACCCATTTTGGACTAATTTAAGTTAAACCCCTTTTTCAAAGTAGACGCCTCCTAAAGTTGAAAGATCATCAAAGGCAAGGAAGATGAAGTATGACTACAAAGGAATCATTCCAAAGACCAAGATTCTCTCATTTTCGCACGAAGTTGGGGACACCAACTTGGGACACACTGACATAGCGAATTTCAAGGAGAGAATGTATGGGTCAAAGCACTCTAACATGGCTAAGAAGATGGTGAGAAATGGGATAGCTCATGCAGTCGACTTCCTCCCTCTATTGAAAATCATGAATTAATAGTTGAATGTGCAAAACACTACCTACATGCATAGAGAAGAATAGTGACAAATGAAGGAAGAATACTTGCCAACCTTACTAAGGAGGGGATTGCAGAAGCATTTGAAATACCAATTCATCCCGCAATGATTTATGGCTCTAAAGGAATCTTCCCATCTTTGAAGATTGGATGTTTTAGTACATCGAGGAGGTTGCTATAGGAAAAAAAATGATTGATTGGGCACAAATAATAAGTGATAATTTACATGATCAACTAAAGAATTTGGAGAAAATACTATGACCTCTTATGTGGTGTACATGTTGGCAAGAAGCTTTAGATACAGAGGACAAACTTGTCTTGGGAGGTGTTGTGACCTTTTTCACACATCACTCCATTAAAGATGGGGACCCTCTCCTTCCCTGCTTTCTAGGGTTTTTGTTAGTGCCCCGTGGCCTTCCACTTCAGTTATGCTCAGTTCTGTCAAGTTTTGAATGGTTTGAGTCCTAAGGATTGGAAGTCAATTTTTGCAAGCCAAGTGATAGCAGGGTCCAGACACCGTCAAAGTGCCTAGAAAGGCCAAAGGACAAAGAACACAATTGATTTGAATGAATTTGCACAACTTTCTATTTTTATAAAGTTTGCTTTTTTGCTTTTTCCTATTTTTTAGGAAGTTTCATTTTTGTCATTTTTAGCCCGATCCCCAGTATGGCTATTTTTAGAAAGTTTTCCCTATATTTTAGGGATGTCTGATTTTTGCTTTTTCGAAGTGGGGACCTAGGGTTTGCACTGGTACCATCGACCTGCATCGATCATGATCAAAGATTCCAAGTTTTGACCCAAAAAGCTAAGTTCCTACATTTTAGGGGTCATGACACTTCAGACGCTTTACCTGAGTTTGGATTTCAAATATCATTCTAATCTGGCGAAAATTGGTGAAAATATCAAATTTTGAAGTTCTTCATGTTTTTTCTCTCTGACTGGCTAATCAATGTGTGATGGTGAATGTTATGACATGAAGTTCAAAAAGTCCGCCCTAAGGATAGATCAAAAAATCTGCCCATGATGAAGAAGGTGCTTAAGTCTCTCAAAGTCTGCCTTGATATGTGGTGCCTGAGATGGGAAAAGTTCGTCCTCTTAACATCATGGCCAGCTCAAACTCTACCCAAGCAAGGCCATGAAATCCAAAACTCCGCCCCCCTTGGTGCCTAGGAAGAGATAAGTCCGCCCAAGAAGAAGGCAAGGTCATGAACTTCAAAAAGTCCGCCCACGATGAAGTCTCTCCAAAGTCCGCCCTCCAAGCAAAGTAAATGGTGTTATGTTCTCCAAAGTCCGCCTTGGAACATGAGCCAAAACTCCGCCCTATTCTTGGTTGCATTGGAACATGTATGAAAAAGTTCGCCCATGATGGAAACTCTCAATAGTCCGCCTTCAATATGCACAAGTCTCTCAAAGTTCGCCATGAGGGAGAGATAAAAAGTCCACCCAAGGTGATGGAGAGGGAGTCCAAAGAAGTCTACCTTCCTAACATCATGGCCAACTCAAACTCTGCCCAAGGGGAAGGTGCACAAGACTCCAAAACTTCGCCTCATGGAGAAGGCTATGAACTCCAAAACTCTGCCCTCCTTGGTGCCTAGGAAACCAAAAGTCCGCCTAAGGTAAGGTATGGGAAGTCTGCCCTAAGGTCGGAAACAAGTGAAAAAGGCAAGGTAAAATCCACCGTGGTCATGAAGAGAGTGAAGTCCGTCTTCCTACTTGGAGATAAGACAAGCAAAATCCAACAAAGTCTGCCCTATGAAAGAGTTTTGAAGTGCACAAAGTCCGCCCTGAAGTTGAAGGTGTTTGGAAGAGAGAAAAGTCCGCCCTCCTAAGAGCATAACCAACCTAAAGTCCGCCTTGCAATAAAGGTTAAAGTTTTACAAGTCTCTCCAAAGTCTGCCCTAGGTGGAAAACACATGAGATGTACACATGAAGTAAAGTTTGCTTTAAAGGTTCCTAAGTGTGATAAACTCTGCCAAAAGTGATTAATGATAAGATCAAACTCAACAAAGTCCGCCTTGATGAAGGTCAACTAAGTTTGAAAATTGGAATATTCCGAATGATGTCAGCATGATCTTGGAGAATTCGAACTGAGTTTTGAAAATATAAAGTTTCTTAGAGGGATGAATTTTGGAGATTGAGTTGGTTTTGGAAATGGAATTCGAAAAAGAAAGTTGCATTCAAAGGAATTCAAGCTCAAGGATGATGACTATGCAACTTGAAGCTGAATTAGAAACTTCCTTCATAAACGTTTAAGACTGAAATCAAAATAGAAACAAATTTTAGAGAGGATCTGCGTGTTTCTAATTATGAAATTCAACTTCAATACAAATAAGACATTCTTTCCTTCATTATTTTTCACAAGAGTTCGAACTTTCAAGTGTTGAGAACAAAGTTAAGAGACATTCTTGCAGGTTGAAGGATATTCAAAGGATATTTCTGCAGATTGAACATATTTTTGGAGAAGTTAAGAGACATGAAGTATCATTTTCAACCTTATTCTCCCGCAACATACACAGATTTTAGAGATAAACCAACTGTTAGGAGGTAGATCTATCGAAGTTTTTGAGTTTTTGAAAGTTCCTTCTATCTTCTTGTCTTTTTCTTCTCATTCCACCGAAGGTGAAGTTGGTTTTGAAGGCAGATTTATTGAATTTTCTGAGTTCTTTGTTGGCAGATTCTAAAGGTTTTATCCAAATTTTCAATAAGAAAGATCATGCTAATTTGACTATTCCTTTCTTCTTTCTTATTTTCTGCCTATCCAAGCAAGGTTGAATGAGGTCTTCCAAGTTATAATATGAGTTCAAGTTTAAAACCAGAATTTGATATTCTCTAGGTTTTCACATATTCTTCAGAATGCTCAGAATACCTACATGTGAAAATTTCATTTTAATGACTAAGTGTCGAGAGCAAAGTGAAAATGCCAACCACTTAGCCACCAAACTCACAAATTACTCTTAAAAGTACAAATTTTAACTTAAGTTGGTTTGATTATTTTGCAGATCTCGCAGCCAGGATGAAGTTTTTGGTGGACAAGGATTCCCCTCTGGAATCCAAGATGGGGTCAAAGTGGAAGCTGGTCGGAGACACTAACCTGGGGCATATCAACTTGAGGGAGTTCAAGAAGCGAATTATGGCCTTGACAACTTGATGCATACTGCAACTGCTAGAAAGATGATGAGAAATGGAATTGTACAGGCTGCTGGTTTCCTTCCAGCAATGCAGTGTGTTGAGTTAGTAGTGGAATGCTCTAAACACTATAATTCTATAAGCCGAGAGATCATAGCACCTGACGGGAGAGTCTTGGTGAATGTCAGCGATGTTTTTATTAGGGAAGCTTTCCGCATCCCTGAATATCATAACCCTGTTTACATGACCAAGGAAGAAGCAACACAACTATACCAAGATAACATTGAAGAATATGAGGCCAACATCAACCATCAATGGTTGGAAAAACTGAGGAAAGGTATTTCCAAGTTACCTAAAGATCTTATAAGAGCATATTTCAAGGAAGATATTAGAGATTTGATAGTTCTGCTAAACAGGGTCATGGGTAGTCCACAAGGCACACCATTTGAGCCTTGGATGTACTACTTCATCAATGAAATAAACACCGGAGTGAAGATGATTGATTGGGCAAAAATTATAAGTGATAATCTTGATGCCCAACTGAAGGATTTAGAGAAAAACATGACATTCTATATAAGTTCCTATCTGGTGTACTCTATTGCTCGAACCTACAGATATAGAGGACTCAACTGTAGAGGGGAAGTGGGAAATAAAGAAAATCAGTTTGCTGTCTACGATTGCTACTTGCAGTTGCACTTAGAGGAAAATTTTCACTTCAAAACAGAATGATGCATTCTTAGTGCACATTACTAGGACACTCCAAGGTGGTCTACATCACAGGCTCTCTCAGGAATCTAGAGATTTTATCAGCAGATTCGGGCATTGGTACATCCAATATCCCAAGTTTACTTATCTAAGAATTCAAGGATTCTCCGGATCTCCTTATAAGTTACCTATGTATCCCACCAACAGGGTAGTATTGCTCGAAGTTGTCAAGCAGCTGGAAAATTATATGATCATTCAGAGAGAGAAGCAGAAGAAGGCAGGGACATCTTCTCTCACCATTGGGAAAGGATTGGAGACATGTCCATCGTCATAGGCTGCTGCTAGTGTTGAAAAGGAGCTTGCTTGGAATCCATTATTCCAGTATAAGGCTAGAACACATTTTGACCCTTTTCATCTGGTGAAAAGGGTCGATGGTGAAATATTTGAGCATAACCGGATCTCGAAGACTATTGGGCTGATGCAGCTGACAGTTTTGAAATCAGAAAGAGATTGTGGTCTAGACTTCCCCTGAATTTGATTAGAGCAACAAAAGTATTTAGAGTAGCTGATCAACTTGAAGAGGACCCCGAGTTTGAGCAACCTCACTTTGACAAACTAAGAAATGATTCCCTTGTCTTGGTTAATTGGTCAGATTCTGAAAAGTCGGACTTGAGTGACCTTATGAGACCAATAATTGAATATTCAAAATGGTGGGCAAGTGAGAAGGCAAAAGATCTTAAATCCAAAGGTACCAATCTCACATATGATCTCATGGGGACCAATGAATCAATGTCTTCAAACCGTGGTGTTTCATCAAGTGTTGGGTCCAGGAAAAGGAAAGAACCCACTGAAAATTCTCTAAGGGGTAAAGGAAAGAAAGTAGTCGGGGATGCAAGTAGCAAATATAAATCTAACGAGGGTCACTCGATCTTAAGTGCTACATCCATTGCTCCAGTCAAGGCTACAACTGATGAACAGAGGATGGATATTGATATAGGAGTAATAGTTCCTCCCCCTTCGGTGGAAGAGGTAATGGAAGAACTAGCCCAAGAGCCGAATTCTGTTAAGAATGAAGAGATTAAAGAACCTGAATTTCCAAGGGAGTTCCTAGATGGTATAGTTACAGGACCAAAGGAAATAGAGAATAAGTTTGATGAAAGTGGCATGGAGTAGTCAACCATTCCAGATTGGCTAAAGGAAAGAATAAAGGCTCAGGCTCCTAAAGAGGATCATTAAGAGAACACAACAACATTCTTGGCTATGGTGAGTAAACTAATTGAGATAAGACCGCCCAAGCCAGCCAAGAGATTCTCTTTAATTCAAAGAGATAATGCAAGATTCAGAACAGTGCAGGTAGTTGTACCTAAAGAAGGTAAAACTCAGGACAATGTTGCTCCAAAAGATTATAAGATCACTACAATAGAGTTGGGTAAGCCTACTCAAGCTTAAGAGGTCCATTATTTTGATGATTCTTGCAACACCATCAAGGAAAGACTAGCCAAGGAGAAGGAGAAAAGAATTAAGGTTGAAGAAGAGAATCGGCAATGGAGAAAATATGTTCTCCATCTAACTAAGCCACTCAAGATCATGAGATACCTGTTACTCCGCCCATACCTCTTCTGCAAGAGTCATTAAAGGAGTATGAAGACACAAAGGCAACCTTCAAACAAGTGAAGGAATGGACTGCGAATGCCTCAGAACGTGCTGACATATTCATTGAGAACCTGATAGCAGCACATGAGTCCACATCTTCCTTATTGAGCAGAATTCAAGACATGACTGAAGCTTGGGAAGATAGTGAAGATATTCAGAAGAGGATTATTCTGTATTTGAAGGAAATTAGGGGACTTTCTCGACAAGATCTTGAAAACAAGAAAGTCATCCAACATGGTGATCTATATGATTTCAGCACTTGGTACTTTCCCTTGGTTACAAGGCCTGAATCTCTGAGAAAATCCGAGGATAAGAGTATAGAAATTGAAAAAACCATCAGAGATATTCAAGACAAGGTTTTCCTTGTGGCAGTTGAGATATTACAGTAGGATGAGGTGTGAGAGAAGCATCTGCGTGCGAAGAATTTGAGGGCCAAAGTTCAAGGAAACTTCTTCAAAGTTATAGGACTAGTTCTCAAGGAAAATCTCTCCAGAGTCTCGAGCTTCATGTGCATAGATGAAGATTTCTTGACACAAGCACTCGGCTGGGAAGATACTCTCGCCACTTGTACCGATGACATGGATATGATTGACTTCCAAATCAACAATTTGCCAAGTGTGACCCTAGAGGAGGTGCGGCTTATTGTGTCCGGAAACATTGAATCTACAAAAAGGGAAACTGGACACTCAACTCAGTGAGAATAGCAGATGTGCCACTTGTCTTCTCCTTGTTCACTTTAACTGATAGAGTTTTGGGAAACCCTAATTAGGGTTTATAACTTTCAATCTGGGCCATTGATCACTATTTGATCTCGGTCGTTCATTATTTTCTGAGAAACTATATAAGGCTACCTCCTCTCATTTGGAGAGTGCGAGGTTTTTGATATATTGTTGCGTGCAGGTCATTTTTTTCAAATAATACATTGCATGTGTGCTTTCTCTTAAGGCTTTGTAATCTCTGTTATTTGAGTGATTAGCATGGTTTCAATTTCTTCAACACATTAATTATAAGTTAATTTAGATTTGCTTTCATGTTGTTAGAATTAAATGAAGGATTTGATAAGTATTAATTAACGATGTATCTCTGCTCATGCTTTTGGTGAATGGATGATTTCTATTTCATTGTGCAAAGTTAGTCTGAGCCTATCCCCTGTGTATGCCAACATTTCGATCATAAGCACAACCCGTTGAAGATTGCACTCGCTTTGTGTAGTTGTCCTTAGCATGGCGAAGCAAAGTGTGGTTTCCCGAGAACACCCAGTTAAGACCACCTCCAGAATTCGTAGGTTTAGATTAGCTTTCTTAAACCCTATCCCCTTTTTTCCTTTTGAAAGTCAAAATCCTGGAAAATCCAAAAAGAACCTAAATTTGATAAATCCATCTAAGTCCAGAAGCTTGAAAGACATTCATAAACGTAAGTCCCCCTTGATATTTTCAGCATACACTACCCAAGTAGCTATCCCACTAAAGTTGCTTGTTCGCACATATAGACCTTGGAATCAGTAGTGATTTTTCAAGAGAGGATAGAATACCTTTGGGTATCTTATTCTAATGTTTGGTAGATGATAAAATGTAAACCAATAGGAGGCAATACAAAGTCCATGAGTGTTATTCCCAATCACATTTTTATAACACTTCTCATTAAGGGATGCCTTTCTCATGTATATCACAAGGACATTACGAGGGGAATTCATCAAAGGTTGTCCAAAGAATCCATGGAGTTGATGAAGAAGAATGGCTCATGGTTTACACTTCCTAAGTTCACCTATTTCAGATGTGCAGGCTTTTTTGATTGGCCATACAAGTTACCTAGATACCCAACTAATAAGCTCATCTTATTGGAGATAACCAGACAATTGTGCACCATTGATAGAATTCTGAAAGAAAAGAAAAAGGCTAGCGTCACTTATCCTATGTCAATAGGAGTAGGAATAGAGGTGTGTCCTTCAGGTCCTAGTGCTAAGAGACTAGGAGATGAATTAGAATTTTATGGCTTTAAGACACACTCACAAAAAGAACTATGATCCAAATGATGTAGCCAAGAAAGCATTTGGGAGGGAATACAAACATAAACATCACATTGAGGACTATTGGGCCTACTGCCTAGATGAATTTAAAGTAAGAGGTCCCTTTCCAGATTAATAGTGGAAAAGATCAGACTCTATAAATCATTTCAGGTTGCAGATCAGGTAGAAGATGATGGGGATTGTATTCAATATCATGTTTATGACCCAATAAAGGATAGGCCCCACCACCTCTAAATAAGAGTGAGGAGCCAGTGGTGAGTCTAGACGAGGTAACAAGATCCGTGTTGAGACATACCAAGAAATTGGTAGATTGTTAGACTTCTAATTTACTAGAAAATGAAGTAACATTGACATATGATCTAATGGGGGATCTAGACTCCCAATCCTCAAAAGAAGATAAAAAATAAAGAAGGTCAAAAGAATAAAAAGGATGAAGAGGTTGAGGAGACAATTAAAAAACAAAAGAAGAAGAAAGTAGTAATTGGGAGAAAACCCAAAGAAAAACCTAGGAAAAGAACTACATCTACTGAAGGGTCAAGTCCAAAGAAGACAAGAACAAGGAAAACTAAGTCCTCTCCTTTTGACCCTGCTCCTTTGCCCACTCAAGACATCCCTTCCTCATCCACTCAAGAGATTCATTGTTCCTCTAAACTTCCCACTTCCACAACACCTTCCCCTCTACTGCACAAGTGATTTCTCCCATTCCTCCATCAACCCCTGCCACAACTACTAACACGACCACTTTTGTACCACAAGATACTATTGAGATTGAAATAGTGAATATTTCCAATGAGTCGGGAGAACAAGAAGAACACTTCCCTCTTGAGACCAAGAAATAAGCTTCTTAGAGCAATGTGCCATTTCCAAAGTTAGAAAATATTGAAAGGATTGCCATAGAATTGGAAGAGCAAGGATTGTCTTCTTCAGGTACAACAAAATCAACCTCAGAGGTAACAAATGAAGAAGAAGAATTAAGTAAAGGAAAAGAGGTTCCATTCATTAATGAAATTGAAAATGAGCCCCCATTAATGGAGACATATTAGGAGAAAGGGTCAGAACATCAAATCAATGAAGAGCGACATAAGGAAGTATTTGAGAAACCTGAGATAAATATTGTTAATGAGGAACAACAGTCATCAAGAAGATTAAGAGCATGAACATGATGATTCCCACATGGAGCAGTCCTCAGCCCCTGAATGGTTATAGGAGTAGTTCAAAGGGAAAATAAGTGTAGAACCAACTTCTACGAGTTTGGAGGAATCCCTAACAAGAATAAGAAAACCAAAAGATAAAAAGAAGGCAAAGGTTTACTCCAAGATTTATAGGGATGATTCCCAAAACATGACTTCACATATTCTTGCCCTTGTAGCAGAAAAAGCAAAAGAAGACATTACTCCTAAGGACTATAATATAACTACAATCAATTTGGGCCCAACCACCAAGAAGTAAAAAGTATAAGAATTGAAGGACTCATTTGAAACAATTATAAGAAGATTGAAGAAAGAAAGAAAGGCAAAACACAAAGCACAGGGAGAAGAACTAGAAGCTTATATCAAACACTTGTTGAAGCCAATCCAACAAGTAGAGGGGTCATTTATGCCAACTATGGTTCTTTCCTAGCAATTAGTGGATGAGTTGGAGAAGATGAAATCCATGGAAAAGGTTATTGAGAAGTGGATTGACCATGTTTTTGAAAGAGGAAATTGCATGGTAAAGGAATTAGTTCAGGCACACCAGTTAGCCGAATCATGTCTTCAAAGAATTAAATCAATAATGGTTGAGTACAAGTTTTGGTGTAACCTATGGTAAGATTTTACTTCGTCTACATGCCTTATTGGAGATGGATAACCAGATTTCGATAAAGGAGAAAATTTTAGAAGCAGATAAGTTGCAAACTCCAAAGGATTGGTACCAAACACTGGTCTTCAAGAAAGACACCACTAACAGGGTCAAAAATGATTGTGCTAATCTTGAAGATGTGGTGAAGAGTATTTTGGATAGCTGGACAGCATTTTTGGAAGCCATGATAGGAACAAAAAAAAGAGAGAATGAATGTGCCATGATAGGAACAAAAAAAGATAGAATGAATGTTCCGACATTAAAAGTTAGATGGACAGAGAACTTTTCTCCCAAGAATGATATTCCATTTTCTGAAGACAACCTTGAAGAGGCTAATATGTTCTTCATGATGATGCACAATTATAAGGAGGCCAAATTGGAATGGGATAGTAATTTCAGGAATTTTTTGAAGAGCTGCACAAGATGGAATATAAAATCAATCTAATCCCCATGCCACCTTAGCAAGAGTTGAACGATGTCATTTCCAGATTCATGGAATACATGGCCAAAGAAAGAGAAGCTGAATGTGATGTGGCAAAAAATGATTTAATTTGAAAATAGGCACTTGACTAAATTTGAATTAAAATTGTAATGCCTAAAAGCTGCTATTTTGTCTTATTATCCTAGGAAAATGTGCCATTTTGTCTTTTTGTGTGGTTGGTGAAAGTATTAAATGTAAATTGTCCTAGAGTTTTAGAGGTCAATCTTGGCCCTTGAGAGGATTTAATCTTAGCTTTTCGTTTTAATTGTAAAATCTATAAAAGGCTTATGCCTATTTCATTGTAAATGAGAAGGAATTGGAAATTGTTCGACATATTGACAAAATTAATATAGAAAGTTCATTGATTTGGTGAATTTTTGTGTTGAGATTGAAGTTAGCATGGTTTCATGCTACTCAGTGTTATTATTTTCAAGTTATTTAGTATGAATATTTATTGGAGTTGATGTATGGTGAAGTTCCAGGTTCATACCATTTGGGATTTGTTGATTGTAAGTTCCAGTGTATGGTTAGTCTACACATTTTTCATGAATTTAAGTCAATTATTAATTGTTCATTGATTTGCATTACCTTATGGTTTTGATGAATGTTTGAAAATCTAAAAATCTAAAGTTTCCCCATTGAAAACTGCATCAATTTTGTCTGAGGTGTAATAAATCTGATAAAGCAAAGTATGATCTTGTAAATTTCATTTGTTAACGTCAGCAACTTTTGAATTAGATTTAGATTCTAGTTAGCTTTTTTAAACCCTATCTTTTGAAGTTTGTTTGAAATGAATTTTAACAAGTTTGAAGACATTAATTTCTATTGACAAATCTGATGTATTTAAGATCTTAGATCTTTTGATTTGTTGAAGTATTGATTGCAAGAATGAAGCTCCAAAACACGTGTAAGTCCCTTTGAGATTACTAGCAATATCACATTTATTCACTGAATTATCCTGAGCATTGTGAAGACTTGACTACCAAAATCTTGGGGTGATCATCTTTGAGCAATCAAATAGGGTTTCCTTTCAAGAGAGAATAGGATATACTAATTCGAGAGTGCAAAAACACCCATCAACAGTAACTATGGTGGTTAAAAGGAAAGTTTCAAAATTCATTTGAGGATTCTTGTTTTCCGATTTTTGGGAAGTTTGAGGGGAAGAAAAAGTTTCTCTTTGAAGAAATTGCAGGTTTGAAGATGGAGAAATATGATTTATTGGTAGATTTCAGGCTTAAAGATTTGAAGTCATGTTGATTCTTGATGTATTATGAAGATTTGAGAGCCAGTTTTGCAGCAGGATGGATGAGATGAATAAGTGTTTTGGCTTGTAATTTCTCTTTGTTGTAATTGATTATTATCAATTTATATTAGATTTTGGAGTGTTTGTAATGCCTATAAGGCTGCCATGCAATGTATTTGCAGATTTGCTATGTAGTTCATTCATTTCTTGAACATTTGGATAAGATTAATGAGAAGTGGTTTGTTGATTTTCTGCATTTAGTTGCATATTTGAGTTGCAATTTGTATGTGTTTTGGGTTAGGAGAGTACCCATACCAGATTTTAAGTCAAACCTTTAGATGATTCCCATGTGTGGCGTGAGAGGGTTATCAGCCCTCCATCATTTTCTAAGTTCTTGCAATTATCATCAATTGTCATGCAACTATAATGTTTCTAACCAAATATTTGATCAAACATGCCAAGGTTCATGACATTTCGTCAAACTGTTTGCTCATGATTGTGTTTGAAGGTTTATTTCAATATTGTTTTGACAAAACTATCATAAACAGTGACCATAGAACTGATTTCTCAATCTCAAATGCTGATAACATCTTTTCCACAATCAAATTACTGAAAAATGTTTACATCAGATATTATTTGAAAAAATATATAAGTTGTAGTAAACTGGAATAATAAAAAAAATTCATACAAAGCCTATGGTACCAAAAAAAATGCAGATATATTGATTGTTGGCGACTTTTGAAGACTTCGTATCAATCCAATCAGTACTACTAATGTTCCAAACTCCTGGTAGTGGTTGTACAACGTCCAAAAATTGGTACGGTTCCCAAATGATTGGTTACGACAGCTACAAAGGATGTATGACAACCTTTTACGTGTTGAGATTTCCTTCTTGTGTGCAGCTCTGACCTTGCTGACCTTCCTATATATTGCATTGGGTATTAAGGAGGCTAAAGTGCCATAACATATGCATCGATTCACCTTAGTGATGTGTATGGCTCCTTTGAAGCTATGAAACGCTATGATAGGGTACCAAACCAGCTTAAATCATAATATTTAATTTGCTTTTACACTTGCACACACAACACTGCAATCTTTGATCTACCTCACACACACACAGAACACTTACAAAATTACCATTTGTTGACAAATCCTAATATCAAAACCTGCAACTGATAACAATATCTCTATTTTTTCATTTAAACATAACCATGAATCCTATTTGAGTCCAACTCTGACTTAACTAGGAAGAAATCTTTCAGCTCTGAAGCCAAATTACTCTTAAGGTTTTGAGTTGAACATGCAATCCAAACTTCACAATGATCAATTAGAAAAGTGACCAAAATATACAAATGAGCTCCATCTTCTATTTATAACCTCTGATGGAACTTTCGTATTAAAATAATAATGATTTAGGCCCACATAAAGTGACTTTATAATATTATTTTTTGAACCTAAGTCACTTTATAAAAATCAATTAAATACAAGTCACCCGCAACATTAATTAGAGGAAACTTAATTTAGTTAATTAAATTATTCACTTTTCAATTCCCTCAATTAATCTACGGAATAAAATAGACTAATAGAATTCCCTGAATGCCTAGGTCGAAGAAGGGGGCATTACACTTTGTCAAATGTTCAATATCATCTGCAATTATGGCATCCAATCCAATGTCTCTTGCTTCTACTACAACTACATCCTCCATGCCCTGTTTTTTGAAATCAACAATTTCATTTCTATAAACATGCAAGTGCTTTCATCCTATGCAATCCAATTTCTATATGGGTCAATCTCATTGAAGTCTATAGGCTCCCAAGTTACTGTGCGCATGAGTTGCACAACAATCACTTTTGTTAGGGCACGTGGTTGGAAATAGAGAGCTTCATGTTGCTACAACAAGGGTGGAAAATATTTTTGATTGGCCCTAACCTTTTTCTGTGATTGTACCAAGGAGTTTTGTAGGCATATTATTAGTGTTTGAGGAAGTTCATCCAAAAAATTTCAACAATTCTAGCAACTCCCTACACAAGCATGGTAAGTAGTATAGAATCTGCTATAACAATTCCCTTGTAACTCATTAAGGGGTTCTTTTCAAGTTATTGGACAATAATTAAACATTTCAGGGAAGCCTGAAGAAATTTGATCCCACTCTTCTATATTTTCCCCCAAATTGGGACTCTCCAAATAAACTCGTGTTAGGATTCATTTTCATGCAATGCTTACTCTCTTATACTATTAATCATCTTCATTAATTCTGTTAGCATTTTTTATGTTTATGTTGTGATTGTCATTGATGGACACACACTTGCATTGAGATCCCCTTTATATGTATGAGCTAGAGCTCAATAGGTATTTGTTCTAACTCGTATGTTGTATTCTAGTCTTTAGACTATTGGTGATTTTGCAGAATGTGTTTCCCGGTCTGAAGCGGCATGTCGACCTCAAGCGGTTCGTAGATCTCAAGCGGTACGAGGGAGCAAAGCGGCATAACACATTCTTACCAGTCTTCATTTTTGTCAAACCGGCAGCCGGTATTTTGTATGAACCGGTAATACTCTATGATGAGTTACCAACCGGCATTTTGTGATGAGTTATCAAATCCACCGATTGTTTGACGGTGCCGACACACTGGTGGTGCTTCTTGTGTCGTGTTATTGAATATGTTTAGATTCATTGAACCTAGGAAATTGAAATGTAATCCTATTGGACCGACATGAAATCAGACTCCTTTAAAAGGACATCATGTCTAGGGTTTTAGGTTGTTGCTAAAAGAGTTTATGTTGTGACTAGGGTTTAAGGTGGTTGATGAGTTGTTGTAAGAGCGATCTTATTTGAGAAGATCAAGTTGTAACTGAGTGAGAGACAGAGAAGACTGAAGTAATGTTGGAATGCATTAGCTATGAGTTATACTGGATCTAACCAAGCAATCTGTGCTATTAGATAGATCAAACACTTGTTGATTACTCACATCTTTGACAAGTCTGTAGCCCTTAACCGGGTAGGCCCAAAAGCCTTTGTAAAATCCTCTAACAAGGTGGTTCACCTCTGTGAATCTAAAATCCTCTAGCAAGGTAGTCTCTAATCGGACTTATCTCCTAACAAAGATTGAGATTCCTAACAGGATCTGTTCTGGTGAAGAACATTGTAAAACCTTAACCGGTCTGACCTTTTCTATTCTGCAGATAGTGACTTTTGAGTTCCATCTCACCGTGGTTTTTCCCATTTGAGTTTCCACGTCAAATATCTTGTGTTATGGTTGTATTGCTTTTGTGGGTAAATGCTTTATTTGCATTTTGGTTTGCATGTGTGATAACCGGTCTGTCTGTTAAACTGTTTTACCGGTTTATCTTCAGACTGTATAAGTGTTTTAGTGCAGTGATTTTTGGCATACTAATTCACCCCCCCCCCCCCCTCTTAGTATTCATCAATTGGTATCAGAGCCTACCTTTCTATAAGTTTAACCACTTGGAAAGAGATATGGGGGAATACACCTTGAGGGAACTTACTCAACGGCTCACTCAGTCTGAGCAAGCCTATGATGATCTTATGGTCAAATACAAGGCATCTCAAGCAAAAAGGAGAGAACATGCAGAAAAGCTGATGGAGCTATCTGAAAATAGTTCTGCAGATGAAGCAGATATGGAAGCCATGATAGCAGAAGTAAATAAGCTGAATGATTCAAACTCCAATCTGAGAAAGGAGTTGGAAGGACTGACTATCCGGTTTAGTCAAGAGCTTGAGAACCGGAGGAAAGCTGAAGATCTGGTAAAGGACAGAGATCATGAGATCTCCAAGTTGAAACAAGAGATTAGTGCACTGACTACTCGCCTTCATATGAGCAGAATGGAAAAAAAAGGAGTACAAGATGAATTGAACATAGCCGTCTCTGAAAATGCAAGCCTAATGGAGACAAATACTGCTATTTCCAAAGAACTCTCTGAGTCAAAGGAAATACTTGCTAAGTTCAGCAAAAGTACTGTTAAGCTAGAGCAAAAGCTTGAGACGGCTAGACCAGTAAAGAATACCAATGGACTTGGTTTCTCTGGACATGGGGAAGGAGAATCCTTGGGAACAAATGCTGAAGCATCAAAGAAGCAACCGTGTAATATCCCTTGCCCAAACTGACTGATTTTGGCTCAAGGAATATTGTCAAACACTTTGTATGCTGTCTTTCTGTATTCTGATTTTTGTATTTCAGATTGTTTGATACACTTTGAAAGTTGCCAAGAAATTTAGGAAGTTCACCAATGATGTTGACAATACCTCTTACAATGAACTAGTATGCGAGTGCAGTTCTTTTTGGTATTTTTAATGCATATACATGAAAACTAGATATGGAATGAATACCTACAGCCAACTGACATTTCGACAAACAACTGGCATGCAACTATTATGCTGATCATATATGCTATTAAAAGGACATTTCGTCAAACAAATGGTATGCAACATATATCTTCTTTATTGAATTCATTCCTAAGTACAATGCTGCTATGGATTTGCCAAGACTAATTGGCTTACAAAAAGACTACATCAATGCCAAATCTGATTCTAAGTTATCACTTACAACAGCAAAATTATATGCCTAATATTTCAATACTAGCGACTAATAGTTGCAAGAGGAACCTGATAATAGTGATGCTTAATGATGGAGATGAAAGTTGCAATCGGAATCAAGCAAAATACTGTAGCGAGGCACTGTTCACGTGCACTGTTCATGCACACTGTAGCAGCAAGAACAAACTTGCAATCTGCTCTTAAAACCCTGAATAATTTGTTGATAATCTCTCCCAACAAGAATGATATAACTCCATGTGCCAAAGAAGGACGATTCACAACCAATTATAAATGTTCTCCAACAATAAACTTCAAACCCTTGTAGAAAAATTCACCAATTTGCACAAATGAAAGAACTGAAGTATTCTTTCCCACAACTGCAATAATTCAGGTGTTATTTCACACCTTCAAAATTACTATCAATAGGAAGCTTTCGTTTCCTATGATCAAAGAAGAAAATTGCGAAAGCCCTAGGCTCCACAATAAAAATCAATCAAAATACTATTCATCAACTGGATGCCGAGAATGAACTCTTGCCTTTCCTTTTATTTTTTCCTTAAGAGAGCTCAAACACCTTCCTGGCCAATGTGGGATAAAAGATTTATTTCCACATTAAATTATTCACTTAACGCACTTTATTATATTAAAGTGACTTTATTATTATAATGTTACTTTAGAACTTTATAATAATATTAAAATATTAAATAAATCACTTAAGTCACTTAAACTTTAATATCTTTTGATGTACTTGTTTGATTGCTAAGCCGTCTGAGCCAGGAGTCGACTCTCCCTGTTCTCCATGTGATTGGATGCCTGTCTAAAAATAGAAACCCTGAATAGTGACTTACTATAAATAGTAAGTATGTGGAACTGAGTCTAGAAATAGCTGCAAAGGCCCAATCAAGGTCGACACTGCCAATAAGCTCTGCTCAGGTGTCTTTCTATTAATAGGAACCCTGACTCTCCCAAAATAGTAACTTACTATAAATAGTAAGTGTGCCAATCTGAGTCAAAAAACCTGTGCAAAGGCCAAAACCTGAATCCAGTTGAAGAGTAATGTCTCTAATCACCAAGTAACTGCCACACGAGGCCCTCTATCAATAATTATTAGCCTACGAGGGTCAAATGATAGGCTAATTCTTACAAACTCTGATGCTCGCAAAATGGGGACATTACAAACCGGCATTCAAAGGAAAAGGTAAGCAAAAATTCAAACCCATTTGCTTTAACTGTCTTAAAGAAGGACACACTGCCAATGTATGTAGGAGCAAAGCCTACAATAATTTTCCTTACTTTATTAACAATGTACCTAGATCCAATAAGTTCAATGGTCATTGTTATGCATGCAACAAGTTTGGGCATAGAGCATTTGAATGCAGGTCTGCGATGAATAACACTGGAAGATATCCTCAAAGGACCCAAGGAATTGGTCCTGAACCTTTTGTGAACCGGAACCACAACCGGTTTAATGTCTTCAATCATCAGCCAAGAAGCGGTGGCCATCAAGCAGCAACCGGATGGAGAGCAAATTGTATGATCTGTCATGGTCATGGTCACACTGTTGCAACATGCAGAAGGAAGAATGGAAACATGAACAATGGACCTTGGAGAGCCCCTGGATTGGTTTGCTATCACTGCAACAAACCGGGTCACATTGCAAGATTCTGCAGAAGCAGAAAGAGTATATCTGATGATATACCGGTCACTCCGGAAGGAGAAATTGATGTTGAAACAGTTCAAGCGGACATGAACAAAACCTGGAGGAAGAAACCAACAATGTTGGAAGAGGAACCGGTTTCTGCACCTAGTGTGGAAATATCGGAACCGGCAAACTAAGCTTCAAAAGGCTTAGGGGGAGCAAACTGCGAAATGTTTTCGAACCCCCGATTTACATCGGTAAAAGACCTTAACCGGTATGTGATACCTATCGCTTGGCAGAAGACCGAAAACGGTAAAAAGGCAAATTAGGGTTTACGCCTTAATAGAGGAGCATTAATGGCGATAGGTGAGAGACATGTATAAAAGCATTTTTCAAATCATTTCTCACTATCTGTTTTCGAGCGAAGAACAGTTTTTCAAAGAGCAAAGCGAAGAAAAGGCGATTTGAGCTGAGATTTCAAGAAATTGACAAATCGCGAAGGAGATTCAAATTCAAATTGCAAACGGTCAAGTGGAGAACACAAAGCGGTGATTCAGCAACCGATGGAGTGTGGAGTGAAGGAGAATCAGAAAGCCCTAAATTCACGTTTTAAAGGTATTTTTCGAGTTCTTAAAATATTCTACAATGGCTTCCGCATCTCATACCAGTTCTAGTACATCCATTGAGTCTGAAAGTTTCATTCAAAGGAAGTCAAAGTATAATGCCCTATCACAAGTTCCGGCTGGAGTGATAGTAGAAGAGGGAATTTCTAACTATATTGATTGCAAGATTGAAGACCTAGGGTCTCTAGCCATCCACTCTCAACCAGGTTTGTTTTGGGGAAAGGACAAGAAAATCAAACCGGAATATAGTATCTTAGAGAAGAAGAAACTCCATAATGTTGTATACTTTCTGGAAGACTTTATTGAGGATCATATTAGGATCATTTTGAGCAGAGTCCATGGTGACAAGATGTACCTGGAGAGGACGCATGATATCACGCCACAGGCAATTCATGCAGTCACCGGTTTCTGCAACACAGGGGAAGTGCCAGCCCTAAGAACGGTAAGCAAAACTGAAATGGCCAAGCTCACCGGGTCAACGAGCGATTCGCGAGGCATGATAGTCAACTCCATCAAGGATGATTTCGTTAAGTATGCCTGCATGGTGATAGGCTATCGAACATTCTCTGCCAGCAGAATTAATTCTGTATCTGCTGCAGCGGTAAATGCCGCTTACCGGATGATTAAAGAGGATCCATCATTTGACCTGTGCACCGGTATGCAGAGGCAACTCCTGTCTAATCTAAAGTCGATCAAACAGGATAATGCACTGAGATTCAAGTTCAGACAACTATTGGTTGGGTTGTTCTTCTATTTCCAAGGCTACTTTCTTGGAGTAGGAGATGTCCAGTGGTCTCCTGACCAACCGGTAACCAAGCAAATCAAGGAAAGCATTCAAGCAATCGGAACCAGTTACCCTGATGTGCTGAACAAGTATTTTGATGAGTTCAGACGGAAAATGAGTCAAAGGATGAGGATCTCAAGTGACATCGTCAAGAAATATGAAGATGGCATCTGTTTCACCATCCAGGTGGACAAATGCTTAATGGAGGCTGTTGAGCCTAGAATGGAAGAAGTGGAGCCAATGGGCTATGAGGTGATGTACGATATGCTGGAAGGGTATGCCTCAACCCTTATTGCCTCACCTCTTGATCCTAAGGCAAAGAGGACCGAAACCTATCTGGAAAGGATTGCACCGGTCGAGGAACCCTCTGTTAAGAAAGGAAAAGAACCGGCAGCAAAGAAGGCAAAGGCAATACCTGTAGCATCGGCACCGGCTACTACTACAACTCCAAGAGTGACCAAGCGGTCACCTGCAAAGAAGAAACCGGAAGTGGCACCGGCAAAAGTCTTTGAAAGAAAAAGGAAGACTAAGTCAAATGAACCGAACTCTGAAGAGACTAAGTCTGAGGAGATGCCAAAGAAGGCTAGACAGACGAAGAAGATGAAGAAGAATGAACCGGCAGCGTCTGCACCGGTAAATATTGATATCTCCTCATATAAACCTTTGACACATTGTCAAAGAACAATAAAGAACATTAGGAGAAAATTACTTCATGACTTAGTAGATTATTATGATGATTTTAGTGATGAGGAGAAAGAAGAAGTACTACAGGAGATTATTATTTATTTGTGTAAAAATGACCGGTTGCCATCAGAGATTAAATCTCAGACACCGGATTCCTTATATAAGGCATTAGATAATAAATGGTGCATTGCCATAGAAAAAGAACAGGAGATTAGGGAGAAAGTCTTTGCACAGTACTTTCCTGACCTCTCAAACTCAAAATTATTTGATGTTTTGGACCAAAATAAAGGACTCTTCTTCACAAGGAGAAGAAGACTCTGGCTGTTAGAGGCAAGAGTTGATGTTGAAAAAGACACTCATCAACATATGAATCATGCTATCCATGCTCACAAAGCACGTATGGCCAACCTGCAAGCGGAAAAAGAACCAGTTATATCCAAACCGGATGAAGTTTTTGATGAAGAAGGAAACCCAGTTGAAGAACCAATCGACACTATTGATGTCGATGCCCTGGACATAGAAGATGCCACTCAGGACATACCTTCTGAGGGAACAGAACAGGTGCAACAGGCCGAACAGAGCAGTGAGCAAGCCGAGGATAGACAGGAAGCAGCGAAGGAACAGGAAGAGAAGAAGAAGAGGGATGAAGATGAGAAAAAGCGGAAAGAGGAAGAGAAGAGAAAAGAGGAAAAGGAGAAAAGAAAAGATGAAGAGAAAAAGAAGCAAGAAGATAAGAGGAAAAAGAAAGAAGAAGAGGATAAGGAAGAAAAGAAGAAGAAGGAAGAGGAAAAGAAGAAGGGAGAGGAAGCTAAAGAAAAGGAAAAGAAGAAGGAAGAAGAAAAGAAGAAGAAGGAAGAGGAAGAGAAAGAAGAGGAGAAGAGGAAGGAAGCTGAGAGGAAAAAGAAAGAAGAGGAAGACAAGGAACAAGAAAAGAAGAAGGAAGCAGAGAAAAAGAAGAAGGAAGAAGCGGACAAGGCAGCGGAAGCGGTGAAGAGCACACAGATGGAGACTCCGAAGGCAACAGAGAGTCAAGCCAAACCGGCTGATATCTCCAATCCTATCGATCTCCAGTCTGCAAGTGAATTAGAGCTAATGCAGAGCATCAAGGTTGCTCAAGAGCGCCTTGAAATCATTTGAAGGAAAAAGGAGCAAGATATAATTCAAACGGCTGTAGACACCCTTACCGGTTTGATCCCTGGTACCAATCTTCCCAACACAGAATCATCACTAGCACAGCTTAAGCTACTATGTACAGTAGTGGATGATCAGGTGCAGAGCCTGGAAGAAGCAGCTGAGGCAAATGTCAAGAAAGAGCATCAAAAGGCTCTTAACATTTCTCTAGTGAAGAGGTTGAATGAACTCCGGTCTGAACTGCTGAAAGACCAAAAGGATATAAGGGACGCTTTGGATGAAGGAAATCTGCTACTAAGCAAAATCTGTCAACCCCATCTATTCTACGATGATGTGCTAGCCCAGAAGCAAAAGCTTCAAACGGACTTACAGTCTTACTTAAGCACATTTAAGCCCCCTTATGATTCCTTTGCAACTTATGGGCAAACCGTTCACCGGTTTCAGATCCAGTCAGCCAAAATGGAGCAAGAGATCAGTACACGGTCTAGAGATTTGCAAGAGCTACAACTGGTTTTACTTCCATGTCTGCAAATTCTTCAAAAGTGTTATCTGAACCTGGATGCCTTGACAGTTACACAGGAAATGAGCACAGTTGATGCCATGGAAGAACAGGTCTCTCAGATGCAAACAGAGAAAGAAGTGGCCACCTCCCTACTTGAATCCTGGTCTCTATCAATGAAACAATTCTTGCAGGACTATAAATCGGTTTTTGACAAGTATTATTCCTTGTTGTCATAAAATTTTATTATTTTAATATCAAATGGAAACAGGGTTGTTCAGCGGTACTTTGTCATTCTTGGCAAAGGGGGAGAAGTACTCTATTTTGGAGAAGTATAGGGAGAAGTATCTGGTTTTAAAATTTTGCTATATGCTTTGATATATGCTATATGCTCTAATATCTCAATGTTTATGCTTTGTATGCAAAATTGCTATACATTGTATTGATTAAGGGATAGTGTATATGCTTAGGGGGAGCAATTTTGTTAATGGCATGTTTTTGTTGTAAAACACTTGGATGTCAAAATTTCATTTTCCTAAGTGTTGCCATCAATGCCAAAGGGAGAGATTGTTGGCATTTTTGATGTTTATGTTGTGATTGTCATTGATGGACACACACTTGCATTGAGATCCCCTTTATATGTATGAGCTAGAGCTCAACCGGTATTTGTTCGAACCGGTATGTTGTATTCTAGTCTTTAGACTATTGGTGATTTTGCAGAATGTGTTTCCCGGTCTGAAGCTGCATGTCGACCTCAAGCAGTTCGTAGATCTCAAGCGGTACAAGGGAGCAAAGCGGCATAACACATTCTTACCAGTCTTCATTTTTGTCAAACCGGCAACCAGTATTTTGTATGAACCGGTAATACTCTATGATGAGTTACCAACCGACATTTTGTGATGAGTTATCAAATCCACCGATTGTTTGACGGTGCCGACACTAGCGGTGCTTCTTGTGTCGTATTACTGAGTATGTCTAGATTCATTGAACCTAGGAAATTGAAATGTAATCCTATTGGACCGACATGAAATCAGACTCCTTTAAAAGGACATCATGTCTAGGGTTTTAGGTTGTTACTAAAAGGGTTTATGTTGTGACTAGGGTTTAAGGTGGTTGATGAGTTGTTGTAAGAGCGATCTTATCTGAGAAGATCAAGTTGTAACTGAGTGAGAGATAGAGAAGACTGAAGTAACGTTGGAATGCATTAGCTATGATCTATACTGGATCTAACCAAGTAGTCTGTGCTATTAGATAGATCAAACACTTGTTGATTACTCACATCTTTGACAAGTCTGTAGCCCTTAACCGGGTAGGCCCAAAAGCCTTTTGTAAAATCCTCTAACAAGGTGGTTCACCTCTGTGAATCTAAAATCCTCTAGCAAGGTAGTCTCTAATCGGACTTATCTCCTAACAGAGATTGAGATTCCTAACAGGATCTGTTTTGGTGAAGAACATTGTAAGACCTTAACTGGTCTGACCTTAACTGGTCTGACCTTAACTGGTCTGACCTTAACCGGTCTGGTTTCTATTCTGCAGATAGTGACTTGTGAGTTCCATCTCACCGTGGTTTTTCCCATTTGGATTTCCACATCAAATATCTTGTGTTATGGTTGTATTGCTTTTGTGGGTGAATGCTTTGTTTGCATTTTGGTTTGCATGTGTGATAACCGGTCTGTCTGTTAAACTGTTTTACCGGTTTATCTTCAGACTGTATAAGTGTTTTAGTGCAATGATTTTTGGCATACTAATTCACCCCCCCCCTTAGTATTCATCAAATTCTCTTGCATTAGGGTTTCTTTTGCAAATTTTAGTTCTAGGGAAGGAAGTATATCATACCATCATTGATTGGAGCACTTAATATTTGTGTTGACAAAGGAAGTAGTGGAATATCCACCTTGTTATGAATCAACTTATAGGGGAGAGGACCCAGTAGTTGAGCACCCTAACTTCACGCTTCTCAAAATCCTACGTAGAAATTTCAAATCACTCCCAATTTAATTTTTACAGCAATTTACTTGGCAAGTCCCCTGCTTATAACCAAGGTTTCAGGGCCACATCAGCATGATTTTTGGCAAGGTGTCTAAAACACCCCAAGAAAAAGGTGCAACCAATGGTCGTGCAATAGGGAGACCCATAGTTGTGCAGTTGATGTGGCATCACATGATCGGCTGCTTTTAACAACTATGGGTAGTCATCATCAGCAATAACAGTTTTAAAGTCACAACTATTGGTGCAATGTTCTCAAAATAATTGGACATTAAATCAAAAAGTGTGGGTATTGAATCAACAACTACTATCACAGCCATTGGAACATGCTCAGATACTGGATCCTCTCCCCTATATAGGAGCAGTTCATATATTAATGTTACATGCAATTTTTGTGTGTTCCCATATTTAAGTATTTTAAGTTGTATATTTATTGGCATAACAAAATATATTGGTAACAGAATAAATATACATTTTTCCATCTTTCAATTTAGTACAAACTACCAAAATAAATCACTAAAGGAGAAAAGTAGGAAAGACTGTACCATCAGCTGGGTAACATTCCATTCATTGCGAAACAAAAGCACAGGTCTGTCAAACTACAAGTCAATCGAAAGTGAAACCTAAAATTAGTAGTTGTACTAGTGCAATGATATATAGATGTACTCTTCATTTCTTGTAACTATAAATCAATCTACTTTAATCAGCATTAAACGAATGTATCTAGTGTGCAATAAGAAACAAGCAAAGACAAAAAACATATTATTGTATCTTATAAACAATATTTATAAGGTCAAATTCTAAATATTTACTACATCACTTATGAGCACCCCTCAATAGTGTATTTCTGAAAGATGGAATGCAATCACTACATTTATTGGATAAATTAGATTGTGTTTCAAATTAACTTATAAACAACTGTGGACCGCTCAACTACATGATAAGCTTATTCACTATGTATACGAGACTTTACCATTCTTCTACTACTAGAGGTGCTCGTAGTAGGAAGACTATGCAAAGCTATCAACATATTAGCTAACTTGGACAAGGTACATCATGCGTTTGAGTAGATTAACTAAATATACTCCTTAAATGACAGCACATCCCAGCTCCAGTTCTGTCTCTGCATTCATTCCTTTGGAGTCGTGAATGGTATTTAGTCCCATTGATTCAATAGCGTTACCTTTGTTTACCAATAAACCAGTTGATGATCACAAAAAAATGCTGAAAGAATTCTATCCTACTTGGTTACTTTGATTATTGAGAATCTCCTAAATTGCTTTGTGATGTTCTTGGTGAGGAAAGATGGATACAAGAATCTGTGATTCAGTCATGCTCAAGTGTAGCTGTCAATTGAAGCTAAATCCTGGAAATTTGAATTGTGAATATGATGGTCTATATTTGAAATTTGGTGGCATCAAAACATATATAAAACCAGAACTGGCTTCATGAAAAAGAAAAGCTGCTAGAGTGTAAATTAGATACCCTTATGAAGAATGTATTAGGGTTCTTGCATCTCCAACAAAGATGTCAAATTATCAAGACAGGTGTAAGAGACATTGCATGTGTTATGCATCAGCAAAAAGAAACAGTGTAAAGCAAAAAAAAATGCTAAACTATTTTTGCAATGGATACAAACAGAATCATTCTCAGATCCTTCCATTCAAATTTGAATTCCTATGGGAGAATGGATCATCAGATGTTTGGGAAACAATAATAGAAAATGAATAGTCTTGCACAATCATCCTTTTTGAAAAGGCAATATATATTAACCTTCATAAAGATCAATCTGCACGTGGGAGAATCTGATACGTAAGGAATTATTTGGTTTTACATGAAATGCTTATATCAAATGCCATTAGAGAATATGTTAATTCTTTGCCTCAAGGTGCAACAGGCAGAGATTTTTTCCTTTAATCACTTTCATCAAGAGAGGACCTCTCAAAAGTGCAGCCCCTTGGCAACTCTCTCGTGCTTTGTGGTATAATAAGTGGTTGTTAGAAGAGATTCCCGGACCTGATGGAAAAGTGTTTTGTTGGCCAGTATTAGAGATGAATCGGTATCTGCTTTCAGAAGCTGTATTGGTCATTCTTTCTTCTTGTTGCAATCAGCAGTTATGACGGAGTTAAAGTGATAAAAAAGAAACTGATACTAAAGAAGTTCAATTTATTTTGGGCCCAAGTTGACAAGCTGCTCATAATGTTGGCTAATTTGTGCAACATCTTAGCCTGCTAGGTAATTAGTGTACGGGGGGACAATGGTTATATTGTGTGTGATGAACTCAGCAAAGATCTTTTCTTTAATAACCTACCAGAGAGCTTTCACTTATACCCTACCTCTGTATTCTGAAAATCATTTGCAGTTTAAGGATTGTAACCTGGAAGTGATGTTTATATATATATATATATATATATTTCATGAGTTTGAATATTCAAGCACTCCCACATAAACAATCAAAACAAACATTAAATTCAGCTACTGATCAGTCACAACATCACTTAGAACAAGGAGTTAAAATATTTGGGCCAGATTGTGAAAAGAACATTACTCAAGCTCCATACCTGAATATAATTCTGAAATTTTCTTTTGGGCATTTATAGAAACTGTTTGACATAACGAATATGGGAAAAATCACACAATTTCAGTGAAATCTTTGAAGGGGATTTTACACATATCATGTTAGAATCTGTAAAACAGATGGAAACCCAAGATCTAGTGCAAGAAATAGAAACTATAAAACTGCAAATACAAATGATCAAAAAACAAAATCATGTTAAGTTAGAATCCAAAGAGATAAAGGCAAATGCTCCAAAAGGCAAAATAGCATTAAGAAAGCTCAAAAGCACGAAGCTACATGAATATATGAATGAAAATATAGACTAGGAGAATGCATATATATAAACTAAGTGAGTGGGAGAGTACACCAAAAGTATCCAAGAATAGGAAATTGTAACTCCTACAGATGATGTTAACTTATTCCACTCACACTAATACCCACTTTATTAACCTAAGCAAGCTTAAATAAAAGCTATGTAACTGGGAGACACGTCTCCACCCCTTGATACGTGTCTCGGATTCTTTTTGTGCACCTAAAGACTTTGTTTTGGGCCGGAGACCTCACTTCCACATCTCCCCGTCTCCCACCAGGTTTCTGCCCGTCTCCTGCGCATCTCCTCTAGGAAAATGCAAGTTAAAGGGTTAAAAATAAATAAAAACATTGTTTGGCATCATTTATCCACTATTGGAAGCTTTGAAGCCGCCATGAGTGAAACCTCCTAGAAGACTACAAAAGTTGCCCAATGTCGGGTTTGCAAATCATGGCAATAATTTGTTTACATATGTTTTCAAAATTTTAAACCCTACAAGCATGGCATTCGATGAGACTAGTTCACATGCATTGTGAATGCTTCCACATTTTGTAACATATCATGTCGAAGTTCTATGTCATGATATTTTTTGGAAATAATTAAATTATATTAAAAAAAATTAAAATCTCCAAGTACTTGTCTCCTATTTTTGAAAATTAGTCGTACCAGTACCAATACTAGTCTCCAAAGTCTTCAGGTACCCCCGTCTCCTGGTGACCTTGAATAAAAGTGTAGAAAAAACCTATACTGGGAAAATAAAAGCCTACACTAGCAATATGCCCCTTTTCACTATTCTTTACTCCTATGAGCTCTACACTACAATAATAGGAGAAATGTATGCAAACAATTTAGATAAGGATGAACAAGATTTGTTTGGTGAATTATGTAGTACAATATCCATACCATTTATATATCAATTCGAGAAGACATTAATCAGAGATTCAAACCAACCCTTAGAAAGAACATTGAAAATCTAACCCTACATTTATTGCCTTACGAATCATATGCACAAATACATTTGTCAGAGAGGGATACTTTCATGAGAAAAAAAAATTAAAAGAAAAAATCATTGCAACACCATGTAAAAAAGGATCCTCTTGTGGCACCTAAACAATATTGAAGTCTTTCTAGTATGTATTTGAAGCCTATGGTAAAAGGTAAAATTGCAAGGATTCCTGTTAGTGTTTACCATGTCCTTCACTACGGCACAATTGTACAATTTTCCAACCTTCTCCACGGCTGGCCAACCTCCTGCAACCCATCTAGCCACGCTAAAATCAAGTGGTTCAAGGCGTACTTCAACTCCATATTCATGGATCATACGATATTCAAGGACCTAAAAAATAAATTCCAACAAATATTATATTAGAAGAGGCACTATAGTAAAGAAATAAGACAAGTTACCTAAAAGCACAATACCTCAAATTGAAGTTGGCCAATTGCTGCCAAAATAGGATCAATTTTGTTTGAATCCACTGAATATAACACCTGAGTAAGTATAAGCAAAATCTTTATCAGATACAAGATTTTCTACCATTATAATAGAGGGCAATGCTATGTATTGTAGATAATTATAAGAGATGTGCCAACAAACACACATTAATAATAATATCAGGGAAAAACACAAAGGATTATCAATTTATCGTTATGGTAAAATACAATAAATATTTAACAAATAAATGTGGGAGAAATAATTCAAACAAATATAAATTAAATTTCTGTTACAAGACAAGGGAATCTAACAAACAAATATAAATTGAGCTTCTGTTAGAAGACAAGAAATGTCTCCAACAAACACATATGAGTTGCACTTTTGTTAAAAGAGAAGGGAATGCCTTGGATTCCCAATACCATGGAAAGAAACCAATTTTATGATTAAAAGGCAACAATCTCCATGAATTGCACCCCAAACTACATTCCAAACAGGAAGAGGATTAAGTGCTGAAATTATTGGAAAAAATTATGTATTAGTATATTATAATATTATATAGAATAACATCCTAAAATAAATTTTTGTTTGGTCAAAAAAAAAATTCCAAATAGCATACTACTACAATCCATTCTCTACCATATTGCTTTCTGACACTAATTGGAAATTTAATGATGGTAACTACACAACCAAAGCATGTGAAGCAATTCCTGATGCTGAACCCCACTATAGGTTGATGGTAAGGTTATCGAAAGATCAAAATGTTAATTTAAAATGCATATGCATCAACAAGAATGAGAAGGTGTATAAAATTTGGGATTTTTGGCATAGGAAATGATCAATGCACAGCTATACAAGACTTATGGAACCTTGTGGGAGCCTTTGCAGCATTCTATGTTGATGTGCACAACTCAGTAGCACTCAATGCTAGGATGCAAACTATAGCATCAAAGCTGCCTTGCATGCAAGTCACTACTTCATCATGTGCCACCACACAACCCCAGACATGTCACTGCATTGTGGCATGCCTCCAAACACCACCTAACAGCCATTGCAAAGTTAACATTTCTCCACACATAGCATCTTCTTAGAACTTATTTTTCAATCAGGGGCATGGAACACTGACCATCAAGGAAATTCAACCACGAAGGAATTGGAAGGTCAAGCGGTTTGGGATATGAACGATTACATTTTATCATCATGTTTGCTAACCATTTCTACATTTAGACAGTTGATCCGTCAAGGTAGAGGATGGATAACTGAATAGCTTAGGCAGCCAATTTTAAGAATTTACCCCTTTCTGGTCACAGGAATCCTCATTCTCTGCCTTGATATCTGTACCTTCCAATTTGCACCCAATTCATTTCTGTTTTGAGAAGTAACATATGATTCCTTAAATTCTTCCACTCTCTTCTCCATTTTGTCTTGGACTACTATGTGTTTTTGTTATACTCTGGCATAATCTATAGTTTTGTCTTTCACTAAGATAAGATGATTGCTTGGGCCATCTACGATCATTATCGAAGTGGATTGGAAATGGGAATTCTAGCATAGAAAGCGATGGATTCCTAAGGAATTTTTCAGTTGAAATACAATGGGTGGAAATTTAGTGGATTCTTATTCAATAATAACTAAAAAGGGCTTATGGCTCTTACAGAAGTCGATGCAGATGGTGATCTCAAGGGAAGGGAAAAGGGGGATTTCAGACCTAACCCTTTAAAGGGAGATAAGCAAATTGGCGTTCATAGTTTCTGAATAAAAATTTCAACTAAAAATAAAACCACAGTGGACTAGCTGATAAAAGAAAGCAAACTCAAATTAGGAACAGAGAAAGAAGATTTAGCTCTTTTTTGTAAGCAGAGAGTTTGTTAAGATTGAAGAGGGGAAAGAGTAAAAATAGAAGATTTGTTGTTTGGCTTATAATTGTTGTGCCCACCCTCATCAAGAATAATGACCTGTACAGGAATCTTTTTAGTACCTTAGGCAGTGGGGATATCAGAAATTTGGCTTTCTTTTATCATGTTATGTGATGTCCCCATCCAAATTAACCAAGACTTCATTAAGTATTGTGTTGCTAACTTCAGGAAGCTCCTTGTATTATCTTTATAAATGTTATATTGACCGATCATTAAGATCAAGCATTAATAAAACTCAGCAATTAAGAACAGTGATCAGAATGTCTGAAGGCAACAACTCACTCAGAATAAGTGAACGATTTATCAATGATAAAGAGAATAATTAACAACATACCAATGCAGCGATTGAAGTAATCCATAAAATGAACAGTGATTTCATTGTTTGGTGGATACAATTCCTCTATTGGTGTGATAACGATGGGCAGCAATTACACAAAGATCAAATGGTGCGATTATTAGAGGAATCTTTGAATACTACTAAAAGAATTTTGAAGACTGACTTTATAATATTGAGATCAGCGCTTTGTTAAAAACAAACAACCACTAATATGGTGCCCAACGTCATCATATTTATGAGATAAAGAGCAGCAAAACCATAAGAAGTATAGATTAAGATGAGGCTGACTGCTAATATGTTAATTGGAGTGGTGAGTATCTCTTAAACAACGATTACATAATGACAAAGACAGCATACACAAGGCAGTGATCCATATTTAAGACAGTGATTAAATCGAGTAATCAATACAGAGATTAATGATCAAGGCAGTGATCCATGTGTTTGCATGCAGTGGGTTAAAGGACAAGTCAGCGACTTATTATAGTAAACTAAAGACATTACAGCGATTATTTAGAGAAGCAACAATCGGGAAAAAAAACGTGATTATACCCGATTAATCAGGAGTTGGCATTGGAGCCGATTCCCCCCCCCCCCCAAAAAAAACGGAATTAATCGGTCAGCGATTTTTACTGATGCTCAACAATTATTTCACGTTTTAATCGCGAAAAAAACACACGTTTAATCCAATAAATATCACACAAAGCCCGTGAAACAGGAAACTACCGCGAAAACCCTAAAAAATCTACAAAATTTGCTATTTATGGCGGCACGCGGCAGTAGGTTATTCATTCAGCTTGTTGCAAAGGAGAAAGAAATCGGGGTCGAAGAAATTAGTTAAAAATTGCAGTAAAACTCGTTAAAACTAAATTAAATTCGTTAAAATTCGCAATACATTCGTACGGAAAAGAATAAAGTTTTTATTAGGGTTTTTGAAAATGGAATTTCTCAAACTCGCGATAGCAAAAAAAATAAAAAGGCTAAGTCAACAAGATCAGGCTGTATGTACAGTGTTGCTGGGAATAATCATTATGTTATGTTGTTATATTATGTTTATGTTGTCGTCGGTAATAATGAGTTACGGCGGTCAGTTAGTTAGCCGACGGGTAGGTAGTTGGAGTCGCGACGGTTGTGTCGCACCCCTTCGGCTGTTATATATTGCACTACCTTTCCTTCTTAGAGAATCATCATGTTAGTCATGTCAGATGTAATGTTATAAGCACATATCGTACATGGACTGTGGAATTAATACAGAGGTTGGTTATTTAATATATTTCCATTATGTTCTGTGCATTTACTTTCTGCATTTAACCGTTTACCCGAGAGGGCAAACATTTGGCGCCGCTGCCTAGACGTACTCGGGAACGGAAGACACGGATGGCGCACAGACACAATGGGCCTACCCGTTGGTGAAATAAACCCAGAGGCCGACGATGCCCGAACAAAACTTTACACAGGAGAAGACACGGCAACGCGAGAATTTTCAATTTTGCTCCAGGTAGCCATTCAGAGCTACGTCCGACGAGAGGCGGCGGAGGCAGAAATCCCACCAAGTGTCGTGTGGACAGCACTAGAGGTTAGCCCGACAGTAAACCGGTTGATGAACCACCTCCCCCGGTTGCTTGCACAGGCATCGCTGGCACAACAGGCCCGCCTGGAGGAGATTGCCCAGGAAGAGCGACGACAACAAATCCTGCAACGCTACGAAGAGAACAGCCGACGGGAAACGAAACGAGATGGCGCCAGGCCAGGAGGAAATTGAACCTTGTAATAATCCCGACACACTGCTGATATAAATTGTGGCCGAAAGGCAAAATAAAAATAAAAATAATAAAAGTTTTTTTGTGTACATGGCGTGTGTTTGCTGTGTATGGAAGTGACTTATGCCCAATAGACTAAATAAGGACAAAAATAAAAAGATACAGAGTGACGAATGGGAAGTGGCACAAACCGTGTTGAATCTCAAACAGCAGATAGAATGAAGGCGTAGGCTAAGGCAGCTTGCCGAGGGACGACCGGCCGAGGGGTTGCCCGAAGGGAACCCAGGAGGTGTCACGGAGGTTGCGGAGGCAGAGATAGACGGAGAGAACTACACTATCTACACTGTTGTAGGGCTGCCAGAAGGAGTCACGGAGGGTGCCGAAGGAGAACTCTACAGTTCACCAGAATACCACTGTAGGGTAAGAAGTCGCGAAGAGTTGGTGGAACAAACAAGGCGAAGTCTAAACCTGATTGACGCTACCAGAGACTTGCTAAAGAATTTGTCCATTTCAGAGGACAACCGGAGGGAGACAACGGAAGGTGACGGTACGATCAAAGGTGCCGAGGGAGCACAAGGGTACCGTACAGGAGGCAATTTGTTTGGTTCGGTGTCAGCAACTTTTTCCGGAGGACCCACGAGTGGAGGTTCAGTTGCAGGAGGCGGAGGATCGCCAGGTACAAGCACACAAGGAATTAGAGGAGCAAGACCCAATGGTGGGATGGCGAGTAAACAAAAATTGCCAAAGTTCACAGGGGAGGGCAAGGAAGACCCCTTACGACACTGCAGTACATGTGAAACCATTTGGTCCGCCAACGGAGTAACAGACCAGGATGACTGGGTACAGCAGTTCCCAACCACGTTACGAGGAGTTGCCATAGATTGGTACTCCGATGTGGACAAGCAAAAAGTGGCCACGTGGGCCAATCTACAGAAGGAATTCACGGGGGAGTTTCGGTTGCTCTGTGATGACAATGAAATTGTAACGGAGATATACAGTACCAAACAAGGTACCAGGGAGACAGTACGGGCATACAGTCGGAGGCTGAAAGAACTCTTGGGTAAAATGGAAAGCCAACCCGTAGATGGATTGAAGAAACGATGGTTCGTTGAAGGGTTGAAATCCTCCCTACGGAGGAAGATGAAAATTGTACCCCCGACGTCATATGACGACGCTTATAATAGGGCGATGGACCTGGAGAGCGAACACAAAACATCAAAGAAGAAGAAAAGTAATAAATCCTCATCCGAGGATGATGACTCTTCATAGGAAAGTAGCAGCGATGACGAGGCTGGCAAACAGGTGCAAGCGCTCCAGAAAGACATGGAGCGAATGAGAAAAGAATTCAAAATAATGAGAAGCACTGGTCAGAACGAAGGGGACATATGGTGCACTGAGTGCAAAGAGGAAGGGCACACAAAGGGTACTTGCCAAAAGAAGGCATTTTGCGAGATTTGCCAAGTGATGGGACACTCCACCAAGGAGTGCCCATACAACATGAAAACCCGAAGTACGCAAATGAACCAGGTGCTGTTCACGGAGCAGGCCACAACATCCGCACCGGCGGGTACCGGTCAACATACTAACACAACAGCATCATATGGAGGATACCGGGACAACAGACGTGGCGGCGGAAGGAATAGCAACAATAACAATAACGGAAGCCGTATCCAGTATGATGCCAAGGGCCGGCCAATTATCCAATGTAGGGCCTGTAATCAGTGGGGGCACTTCGCCCGTGATTGCACGAAGGAAGCCACCCCTCAGCACCTCTGCCGTTGGTGTGGGCCAGGCGACCATGAGGACACAAATTGCCCGCAGGCAGGGGTTAATCTCCTCAACATTGAGAAGGCTGAGAAGACTGGTGAGCAAGAAGTACTGGCGATCACCTGTGCCTAGACGGAAAAAGCCACTTATCTCGACCCCGTACGGAGAAGGAGAGATTACGGGAGGCAAAGGCCAATATTGAACGTGTGACGACGACCGAACAACGGGACAACGAGGTGGCGAGTACATCATTCCGTACGGAAGCGGAAAATAACATCATTGGGCAAATCTTGCAGATAGAGGTGCCGATAAAGGTAAAAGACCTTCTAGACTCTATGCCACAATTGAGGACTGCCATCCTCACCAATGTGCAAAGCACCGCATCGTCGAGTGCACCACAGGTACGAGTTCCCGCCACCGCATCGTCGAGTGCACCACAGGTACGGGTTCCCGCCACCGCATCGTCGAGTGCATCACAGGTAGGGGTTCCCGCCACCGCTTCGAAGACTACACCACAGGTGGAGGTTTCCGTCAACCCTTCGACTGACCCGATGTTACTAGCCTTGAGCAGTGGTAGACACCCAGCTGTGGTAGAAATGGGTATCCGTGGGACCATTCTGAAGGACACCATTGTGGACGGGGGATCTGGGGTGAATGTACTACCAGAAGAAACATGGAAGCGGCTGGGGAAGCCCACCCTATGGCCACCCACATTCAACCTGGTGGGAGCGGACCAACATGGCATTAAGCCACTCGGCCTGTTGATGGCCCAGCAAGTGACAATTGGTACGCAACCATTCTTGTTAGATTTCGTGGTTATTCCCTCGAAGAAGAAAGGCTATGACGCCATCCTGGGGAGAGCGTGGTTGATCAACGCGAGGGTAAACCACAACTGGAAGAAAAATACACTTTCCATGGAGAAGGGAGGTCGGAAATATACCATTGACCTACACACCCAAGATGTCGGCGAAGAGCTCGCCTCTTCCGACTCGGACTCAGAGGACTCTAATAAAGGGGAGGGGGGTCCCGATGAAAGCAAGGGCAAGAACGCGATGGAGCCGAACAGTGAAGGGGTGCTCGAATTGGAGGGATGTTCGGAAGATGAGGTATGCTCACTTAATGGGCTCTTCCACTGGCAAATGGAGGATTACGAAATGTTCCAAAGCTACAGGCTTGAAGTAGAGGAACTAGAGCAACCAACAGAGGTGTACCTGCCGGAATACAAAGAATATTGGAAGGGAGACGCCTCAAACCCTGGTGACGTAGATAATCCGAAGAACAATTGTGTCGGCAACGATTGGAACCTTGTGTGGAAGGCCGCAGCTTTCAAAATCTTTATTATTCTTCTTCTTCTTATGTACGGGAAGGAGGTCGTGGTCCCTATAGAATTCGTGGTTCCAGGTCTTCCAATGGCCATTGAAAATAGACTTGCCACCAACGGGCCCAAATTGAAACCCTACCACGCGAAGCGCGCAGGGGACCCGAGAGGCCGGACGGACACCTGAGAGCTCGAAGGGGGACCCGAGAGGATGGAAGGGGACCCAAGAGGCCGGGCAGGCGACTCGAGAGGCACAGGACAAAAGCAGGAGACTTTTGGGCAAGGAAAACCGAGAAGGATGAAGGGCAATCCCAGAGACAGGGGACCCGAGCCGAAGACTCTCTAGACAACTCAAAAAAAAGAAAAATTTAAAAAAAAAAAAATGAAAAATTTGAAAAAAAAACCGTACAGTCATATGACAGCGACCGTACGGTAAAAAAAACCGTACAGTCGTATGACAGCGACCGTACGGTCATAAAAAAAAAAAGAAGGGACGGACCTACGGTGGGACCACCGTGCGGTGGCAACACCGACGGCGACCACCGTGCAGTGGTAACACCGACGGTGACCACTGTGCAGTGTGCCACCACCGACGGCGACCACAGTGCGGTGGTAACACCGGCGGTGACCACCGTGCGGTGGACCACCGGCGGTGGTAACACCGTACGGTGGACACCGGCGGTGGCACCCACAACTACAAAGCCGCACAGCACGCAGCCCGCAGCCGCACAACTCACATGCCCGCACACTCACCCGCCCACACACTCACGTGCCGAACAGCCCGCAGCCGCACAGCCATGCAACCGCACAAACACACACGCAGTCGCTTCGTCGTCAGTGGTCACTGTACGGTTGAACTGCGTTGGGCGTGCGGAAGGAGGACCGTACGGTGTGCACAGTTGAGCATGTTGTCAGTATGATAGAGGTGTGTCCGTACGGTAAGAAGGGTGTCGACCGCACGGGGAGGTGGCCGCACGATCGGAGGTGCCAGTGCTGTTGTTGACCGTACAGGGAGGTTGTATGGCCGGGGTGCCATCGGGGACATTACAGTGCCTAAAAAAAAAACGAATACCACGGGAAGTGTTGTGGTTGTCCGTATTGTGAGAAAGAAGCCTGCAACTAAGCATTGGCGGGGAAGCCATAAGCCATAGAGGGAGACAGATTTGGAGGTTGGGAACAAACAGAGTTTGAGGGAAGGCATTGCAGGTCCGTGCAGTTGTATGACACCAGGGAGTTATTCAGTTCAGTTTTTAGCCTTTGGGGAGTGTGATGGAGGATTTGAGGTGTCTCCTAGCATTTGTGCCAGCAGATTGTGGCCACCTCCAGGTATGACTGGTACGCTTTGAGGAACTCGAAGTATGTCTCGGCTGGACGTGAGGTTGCCTTGGTGGATGCACAGAGGGCTCGGGAGGAGTTGACCACCAGGTTGGAGGCAATAGTTGCATGAGACTTAGTTCAGCGTACCCAGGAGTTGGATGCCAGGAGGGCAGCACGGGTGGCTATCGAGGACAAATTGGCTAGGGAGACAGTATCATTTGAATAGCAGTTGGTGGAACCTGAGACTGAAAAACATGTTTTGCAGACAAGTTTGGGTTAGGCACAGGAGGACTGTGATGGCAAAGGAAGCAATATTGGTGAAATCTGCACTTGAGCATCGGATGGTAGCAGAAAAGGGTTTTCGGGCGAGGATGCAGCAAGTGTATAAGATCCGGGCCCGACTGGCGTCAGTAGTTCCTGCCGTTCATCTCTATTTTGTATTAAGTCGTCGAAGTCGACTTCTTTTCTTGGGGGGGATGATGTTGCTGGGAATAATCATTATGTTATGTTGTTATATTATGTTTATGTTGTCGTCAGTAATAATGAGTTACGGCGGTCAGTTAGTTAGCCGACGGGTAGGTAGTTGGAGTCGCGACGGTTGTGTCGCACCCCTTCAGCTGTTATATATTGCACTACCTTTCCTTCTTAGAGAATCATCATGTTAGTCGTGTTAGATGTAATGTTATAAGCACTTATTGTACATGGACTGTGGAATTAATACAGAGGCTGGTTATTTAATATATTTCCATTATGTTCTGTGCATTTACTTTCTACATTTAACCGTTTACCCGAGAGGGCAAACATACAGTTTATCTATTATTGGAATTTTCTCGCCTGATATGTTCACAAAAGGCTAAGTCGACAAGTTTGAGACTCAGAAGCTGATTTCTTATGTGCATAACATGGAGCCCTTTCTTGCTAATATGCCCAAGCCCTAATGGCGCGCGAGTCACTCGCAGAAATACTCGGCGACCAGTTTACATAATACTCGCCGTGATTTTTACGGCCGAAAATCGCCAAAAAACGCAGAAAATCGATGGTAAACCCGGCGCGAAACACGAAAATGTCGACCCATAAGTCCGAAAAGGCGAAAATAAAATGCATTTCATTTCCTTCACGTGACGACGAGCGACGAGAGCGGGAAAAGGCCGCGGTTTTTCCACAGGAAGTTCGTCGCGACTAGGGTTTCAAACTTTCATCGGTCATCCAAGGAAAAACGACGAACTTCATTGTTTAGGACCTTCAAATTCTTTTTAAATTTCTTCTTGTTTAAAATCAAACTATGTATATCTTGATTTTTTTTAATTAATAGTATTACACTATTACTGATTAGTGATTATAGTCCGATAAATATAGTAATTTGTAGCTTCTTTCAGACTGTATTTGTAATTTGTAATTTTGTATAGTTAACTCATAACTATATAACTATATATATTTATAATAGTCTGATTTTTAAATATTTGTAATTTTGTTATACAGTTATATAAGCTGTTTAAAATCGATGTGTTTTACTTTAAAATATTACTATTAGTATTAGTGTATTACTGTTTAGAGTCCGATATATATATTATATAGTATATAGTTATACTGTTATACAGTTACACAGTCTGATTTTTTATATAATTACAGTCATATTAGACTATTAGTTATTAATAATTACTGTAATATCTAATTACAGTCATATCATACAATAATTATTAGTAATTTAGTATCACAGTTTGATAAATATACAGTCTGATTTTTTAATTTATTACAGTCATATATATTAAAAATTACTTCCAAGCTGAAATATGTCGTCCAGGTTGTGAATGTATTATGATTGTATTAATATTTTGAAGAATATTTTGCATTTTATTACTTATTAACAATAACACTATTATTCACAATTTCACTGTAAATTGTACAGCTCTGATACAGATAGAATTAGGAATGTAATAAGTTAATAACAGTGTTATTGTTTTCTAAATGTCGTCTCTCTCTTTTGCTAGGTTCTCTTCCAATTTTTTTGAAAGAAAATGGTTTCTAGTGGCAAAAGGTGAGACCTTTGTTGGAAACATGGGACACCAGGTCCAAAACGAGGAGACGTCATTTGTAACCATTGTACCAAGATTAAAAAAGGTGGCATTAATAGGTTCAAATATCACCTTGCACAGATTGAATGCCGAGATACCAGAAGATGTAAGAAATGTCCTGAAGAGGCTACAAGGGATGCAATAGCAACACTTGAAGCATATGATCAAAGGAAGGCAACAAAAAAGAGAACAACAGAGGCAATGGCAGCCCCAATGGCAGATTTGAGTTCTATAGGGTCACAACAGATGTGGGGGCATCTAGTTCTTCCCTTGGGCCACGGATACGAGGAATGGGAAGTGTGGGCAGCCATATGGAAAACTACTTTGTTCCACGTAACACTCCTGGTGCACAACTTGGATTGCTAGGCACTGCATGGAATAAAGAGGCTCACCAACAAGCAAAGGTGGCGTGTGCTAGATTTTGGATTTACAACGATATTTCATTCAATGTTGTTTCTAGTCCATCTTGGGACCAATTGGTCACCGCATTGATTGTGGCAGGTAAGGGGTTCAAGCCCCCAAGTCGTTATGAGATTAGTGGACTGTTATTGCAAGATGAGATCCAAAACATTCACGCATTGGTGGAAGAGCAAAGGAGTATTTGGGAAAAGAATGGCTGCACCATTCTTTCAGATGGGTGGACGGATGGTAGGAATAGGACACTCATCAACTTTCTAGCTTCTTCAGGGGGACAGTTAGTGTTTTTAAAATCAATTGATGCCTCCAATGAAGTGAAGAATGCAGAGACCTTGTGCAACATGTTGGATGAGGTGGTGATGGACGTGGGAGTGCAAAATGTCATACAGGTTGTGACTGATAATTCAGCTGCATATGTGGCAGCCGACAAACTTCTAATGGCTAGACATCCGACATTATTTTGGAGCCCTTGTGCTGCCCATTGTCTTGACTTGCTCCTTGAGGACATAGGGAAACTAAGTTGGGTAAAGAAAGTGGTTGAAGATGGAAGGAATATCACCAAATACATCTACAATCACACATGGGTCCTTAATCTTATGAGAGAGCACATTGATGGTAAGGATCTTGTGCGATCGGGGGTCACACACTTTGCTACCAATTTCCTCACCTTGCAGAGCATACTTGCTACATTGCCCAACCTGAAGCGGATGTTCGTGAGTGAAAGATGGTTGGGGAGTCCTTATGCTACAAAGCCTGAATCAGAGAAGGTTGTGGTTTCCATTTTTTATTCTAATTTTGCCAAGATGGTGGAGGAGATCATCAATGTAAGTTTTGAAACTTTAATTGATGATTTATTATTTAATTTCCTAATATTACAATCTGCTGATTTTGTTAAAATTTTTATATCTAGGTGTCGGAACCGTTGGTGAGGGTGCTACGAATGGTGGATGGGGATCATAACTCCATGGGGTAGATGAGACCATGCATAAGGCCAAAGAGGCGATTCAACACTTATATGCGTCAAACAAGACCAAGTATGAACCCATATGGCGCATAATTGATCAGAGGTGGAACCATCAACTCCACCAACATATTCATTCTGCTGCCTACTTCCTGAATCCCAAGTTTTTTTACTCCCCGAATTTCAGAGTAGATGCAGAGGTTAGAATTGGCCTTGACACATGCATACGAAGATTAGTTGATGATGAGAACCTTCGAGACCTGATACTTGATGAGTTGCAGAGCTATAAGAAGGCCACAAGGCCATTGTTTTCTTCACCTGATTGCAAACGTAGGAGAGACACCTTACGACCAGATGAAAAAAACATGTTTAATTTAATTTTACCATTTATTTCTCTCTTTAAGATTATTAAAATCTTTACAAATAATAAATGGCATTTTTTATCCTTGCAGATTTGTGGTGGGAAGATTATGGTGCCACAGCGCCTAATCTTCAGAAGCTTGCCATCCGCATATTATCGCAGCCTTGTAGTGCTTCTGGTTGTGAGCGCAACTGGAGTGTTTTTGAGGCCATCCATACAAAAAAACGCAATAGGTTGATTCAACAACGCTTGAATGATCTTGTCTATGTGCGATACAACATTCGATTGCATGAGAAGAAGGTGCAAGGGCAAGATTCACATGAAGCACTTGACTTGGATGACATTGATCCATACGCAGCAGAATGGGTTGCTGCTCCTGATGATGTTGATAATGATTTGGATCCATTCCTTACTGATGAGCAGCTAAGTGAGTTGGAGAGGGCAGGAGAGGAATGGGATGCGGAAATGGCAGTACGTGAGGAGGAGCATGAGGTTGATCATGCAACAGAGGCACCTGTTGAGGATATTGCCACTACTTTAGCACCACCCCCCCAACAGCAACACTCTTTTTTGAGCTTTAGTCGTAGGTGCAATTTATGATTTCTCATTTTCACTGATACCAAAACTTGAACTTGATATGTAACCAGAATTTCAGAGGTTGTTGTTTTGTGGTCTATGACTCTATGACTATATGTCACCATGAGTATGATACATTGAAATGTATTGAACTCTTATTCATATGTTGCACTTGTTTTTTGGTTTATGCTATGTATTTAACTCAAACTTTGATTTATGTATTATTGAAATCAATATATGTTATACAAATTTGCTGTAAATGTGTGTTTTTGAATAATATTTTTAAAAAATGTATTTTCAAATGTTTGATAAAGTTGTTGAGTATTGCCGAGTTTTGGCGAGTCCCGAGTTTAAAAGAAAAATTGGCCTTGCCGAGTCCGAGTTTTTCAACCTTGATAGAGACTACCCAATTTATTGCCATTTGCAATCAGCATGGTACCATGAGTTACCTTCCAAGTATCCGGAAGAAAATTCACATTAAGACCTTGATCGAAGAGCTGTCCAACGGATATCAAATTCCGCTTCAATTGTGGGACATGCCGAACATCTTTGAGCAGCCATGTTTTACCACCTTCTAATGGTAGCAACACATCACCCTTGCCTATAATTTCACAAGCTTTGTTATCTCCTAAGAAGACATTTCCAAACTGACCTTCTTTATAGTTTATGAACACTTCAAGACATGAGGTAGCATGATGGGAGGCACCGGAATCAAGTACCCATGAATCCAGAGTAGTGTCGGTTGTTGAAAGGATTAGTACACTATCATCTTTATCGTAGACTATATTTGCTTCGCTGTCCCGCACCTTCTCTTGTGCGCTTTTGTAGTTTCTACAATCCTTCTTTACATGACCAAATTTGCCACAAAACCAACAATCACCATTTCTGTTTCTAGACTTCGATCTCCTTGCTGATTTCAAACGTCTATGATAAATATTTCTGCCTCTATTATGGCTCCTACCTCTATTTTCGGTGCTTACCACCGTTAAGGCTTCATTGGATGAAGGTTCTTCATTTTTCCTTCTCAAATCCTTGCTGAGAAGAGTAGCTGCTACATCATTAAAAACTAACTTATTTTTATCGGATATCAATGTGCTAACTGCTATTACAACGCCATCCCAGCTGCTTGGTAAAGAGCATAATAAAAGAACAACCTTGCTCTCATCATCTTATGTCATCCTGTTGACGTGTATTTTGTACACCATCATACACAGAATAAAATACCTAAAGGCATCTTATCCTCTCTTGAATAGAGTCTCTAACTGCTGAAGATTCGCATGAAGGATCTGTTAGGATGACTCCAATGTTCTAGTTAGTAGGGTCTCTACGTGTGGATAAGCTCCAACGGTATGATGTGATTTGCTGGAATCACAAGGGGACTTACATCTGATGATTGAACTTCCGATCTGTTTTGCTGGAACACAGGCTCTTACTGGCTTAGATTTGAAAAAATGGAAAAAGGATGAGGGCGAAGAGAAGATCTAATCCTAATACTAAGAATGTAGGAGCAATGATTTGATTTTTTGATGAAACTCTAACTAGGTCTTGTTTTGACATCAATGGACCATCTCCACAAGGCTAGTGCGATCTTCTAAGGGAAGCTTTATGATGTTCAAATCATCACCGCAGACATAGACACCATCAAGTTGATGCATATCAATGAAGAAGCGACAAATTGAAATTGAGCTTAAGCTGAATGATTCCAGTTGACTACACAAGGCAAGTCTGCAATCAACAAACTACTAGTAGTATGGATATACAAATTCCACCATTAATCAATCGCATTTCCTCCATTCATCTAATCATCTACCATCTAGGATTGAAGACTCAACAAGAAACCATGCAAATTGCAAGAAACGACACACTTCACCATTACTTCAATGAAAATGGAGTTTGTTTACAATCAATGGCAACAATTTCTTGCCTTGTCCTCCTATTCTACTCTAATTACTATTCTATCAATTTCTAACTATTCTCTATCTACTAACTGCTTTCTATTATTTACAACTCTCTCTCCTTCTCTTTACAAAATGAAATGCCAGGGCTTATATAGTGCCCACAATACAATTTGATGGCTTAGATCAATTCAAGATCAATGGCCAAGATTCAACAATGAAAACCCTAATTAGGGTTTGTTACAACCATTACATAACATTTAATGCTTGACCAATGATAAAATTGTATTGCTTGGACACATGTCCTCTCTGGAAAAATCGACCAATGGATAGCCGGGGTAGGTACACCGGAGTTTGTGCCACCTTCCATGAGTTAGGTACATCGAATCTGGACATGCTGAGGTGGACTACACTGACTGGATGAGCGATGACTAGGATGCCACCTCATTTGACACTTGGAACTTGGTAGATATTCAACTTGATGTTGTTGAGAAGCTAGCTTTAATTAATTCTTCTGGAATTATTTGCTTCCTCAACGAGCCCTTGTCCTAACTCCATGTGTCCTTGATGTGTAGGGTGATGATGTACCTCGCCTTGGAACGCTGGATTGAAAGAGGTCGCCCCTGTCCTGGCTTGATCATCCCGGCGAAGACCATCCTTGATCCGGCTTGATTTTCCTTGATGAGATCTCCATTTGATGCCTACACAACATTTCAAAATTAGCAACATGATTTTGCAATGAATAACTAGATTAGAGATTAAATTTAGGAAACTTCATAATAAGTCCTTGAGTTATCATTTCCTAAACGACGATTGAGCTATTAGAATTCAAAATTTCAAAATTTAAGGCTATGACGATCAAAATTCGAAATTAAAACAAGGGATCTTGTCATACCTTACTTGAGAGTTCAACTCTAAAATGCAAAACAAAGGAATTCGCCTAGGCACAAATCAAAATTTGATGGCTTCAACGTGATCTCTCTCCAAATGAACGTCCACTTTAGCAATTCGCCACCTTGGGGGAGGAGTCTTCAATGTCTTGAAGATAACAAATTCGCCTTACTTGAAACAAACACGCACTCCTCTTTGATGATAATTTCGCACCTTGTCTTCTCCAAAATCGCATATGAAAGAGGATAAAATGATGATTTGAAAATGAAATAAACACCTCCCTTTATAGGCGCTCACCTTCACATTGACCCTAGGCTGACTTTGGTGAATAAGGCAAATTTAAAATAAACTTAAAGGCCGACCTTTGTAAAATGAAACAAATTTTAAATCAAGCGCCCCATTTTATTTATAATTAATTAATTTAATGCCTATAATTTTAAATAAACTCGATTTTTAAAAGGCAAAAATTAATTAATAAAGACCCATGCGCTAATGTTAAATGCTAACTTTAATTGGATTTCAAATTTATCGATTTTTTCCTAGCATTTAATAAAATCTAAAGAATGTTTTAGCGCCAAATTTGGAAGAGGTAAGGACACAAACCTATCGCTCTGGTCCCTGACTAAGGGACAGGAGCGAATTTGATGTTTAGTCTTGATTCTCTTGCCTTTTATGTTCAAAACCTCCATCCTCACGTTGAGACTGGCATGTTTGCCAAAAAACTCGAGCTTGATCGTCTTGATTTGGTGGATGAATGCCCTCTAAGGTGGATATCGCCCTGGTCCCTTGGTGAGGGACAGGAGCGAACTTCATGCTCTGGCCAACATTTGCTATCTCTCAAGCTTTACTCCTTGTTCATCACCTTGCAAATGATATCCTTGATCTTGCGAACCTTGACTTTGACGTGATCTTGAAGGAAAACGAATGATTTAATGAAAATCGCCCTGGTCCCTTGATGAGGGACAGGAGCGATATAGCTTCCTTGTTCAAATTGATAGTCTTTTGACGTTTGAAACCTTTGCATATCATCATCTTAAGACGCCTTAGACCCTATGCAACCATGTACAATCTTGACTTGGCATGAATTTTGAATGAATTGGCAAATATGGTGATTATCGCCCTGGTCCCTGACTGAGGGACAGGAGCGAACTTCAATGTCCTGGGCTCATGCTTGCTTTCATCAACTTGCCATTGCTTTCATCGTGTAAAATGAAGTCCCTTGGTCCCCTTTGGACACTTGAAACGTGATCAACATTCAAAATCTAAGCTTTCATGAAGATTTCGCTCTGGTCCCTGCCTGAGGGACAGGAGCAAATTTGTACTTTCAAGCTCAACTACACTTTGCCAACTTCCAAATTTATCTTCAATGGTCTAGTTTCACCCTCCTTTCTTGCCTTCAAACTTAAAACTTGCTTGCTTTTGCCTGAATTTTACCTTATGAAGAATTTCGCTCTGGTCCCTGGGAGAGGGACGGGAGCTACAATGGATTTCGCCCTGGTCCCTGACTAAGGGACAGGAGCGATTTTGCATTTTGGTCTATTTTTCCTCATGTTTGTGCCTTCAAATTATATTCAACTGGTAAAAAGCACTTCCTTGGTTCTCCTCAAGTCGTCAAATCGTTCAAATCTTTCAAGGACAAGGAAATTTTGGATTTCAAGCTCCGGTCCTTCAGTGAGGGGCAGGAGCGATTTTTGCCCTCCAGGCCCAAATGCTTCACTTTTCACCATGAAATGTCTTTGCTAGGGAAGATATCATCCTGCCTCATGCTATGAATAAAAGTTAATGTCCAAAAAAAAATCTAAAATTGTGCATATAAAGAAAATCACTCTGGTCCTTCAGTGAGGGACAGGAGCGAATTTGACCTTCTAGGCAAAAACTTCATCATTTCATTGTTTTTGATCAAGTCTGGATGCTCTATCATGCTCATTTCGTCCTTCACCATGCCTTTGATGTCTCAATTCGTCCAAACACGGTCAGGAATGGCTCAAATAAGTATTATCGCCCTGGTCCCTTGGTGAGGGACAGGAGCGCTTCGCCTTGGTCCTCCTGAGAGGGACAGGAGCGAAATTCGCTCTGGATCCTCAGTGAAGGACAGGAGCGAAATTTGACTTTTCGAACTCTCTATCAAGATAATTTTTATGGAATATAACATTTAAGTATAAGAAAGAAGAAACATAGAAGGAAATGTTTCTTCTTTCTTATACTTTAAGTTATATTCCATATATACTTTCAGGATGTTTGAAAGTGGTTTCAGACCTCCAGGAGTTATATTGCAAAATCTAGTTTTTTGAGGTTTTTCAGTTTCCAGACTTAGTCAAATTTCAGGATCAGGACATTCCAGACTTAGCCAAATTTCAGGATCAGGACATCAAACCTAGCCCAAACTTGCTATCCTATTGATCACCTGGGCGACACTCAAAATGCAAAGGCTAGCTAACAAAACCCTAAAAGACCAAAAAAAAAAAACCCTAAAAAGCAAAAAAAACAAAAAAAACAAGGGTCCCCATTTGCAATGGGGCGATGTGTGAAAACGTCACAACACATCCCCACCGAAGTTGCTTGACTAATCAATGTATTAAATTCATTGATGTGATTTGCCATTGCGCAACCTTCCTTCATCTTAAACTTGTACAACCGCTTCATGATAAACACTTTATTGGCAGCCAACGCCATTTCATATATGGCTGTTAGTTTATCCCATACATCTTTCGTTGTTGCTTCACTCGTGACATTGAAGAGAACATTGTTGGAGAATGAGAGAAAAATTGTCGCTCTTACCTTCTTGTCTAATTTTTCCCATTCTTCATCCGCCATGGTAGTTGGCTTCTTTGCTTTCCCTTCAAGCGCAAGTGAAAGGTCTTGCTTTATCAGCAAAGACTCCATCTGCACCTTCCATAACCCGAAGTTCTGACCGAAGAACTTCTCTATCTTCGCTTCTTCCATGATTCCGGAATTTCAACCACCGAAATCTTAACATCAATCTAACCTTGCTCTGATACCAATTGTTAGGATTTAAAGAGAATTAGAAGAGCAGAAATCTGAACAATGAATTCACAGACAGAGACAAAAGAGACATGCAATTTATCGTGGTTCAGCAGATTGCCTACGTCCACACTTAAAGTAGGGGAATCAATTTATTGATGACCAATTCTGGTTTGTACATACACAGTTGCAAGCAGCTTCAGAATACTCACAATAATGATATTCAAAGAGCTCTTAAAGAGCTTTACAAACAGAAGACGAAGAGCCAAAGGTTTTGGCAGCAAAGTGGAAGGAGTTTGTTGGACTTCACTTCCAACAAACTACAAATAGTTAATTGTCACAACATCCAACCAGGAGAATATCTAATCTATCCTATACAGACTAAGTTTTATACAGCCATAGTATCATCTTCAAAAAAAGACAAGCTCAAGATAAACAGTCAAAAGAAGTCAGCTGTTAATCCAAGATGTCTAGCCTAAGGGTCCTTCCATCCAAATGGTGGTCTTTCCTTCTTGGAAAATCACTGGGATAGCGGCAAAGTTGTGTTGCTGATTCGGCCTTCTGTGATCATACACTTCCCTGATTGTCGTGTTGAGAGCGGAAGAAAGAGGAGTTCGATCCCTGTTAGACTGGGTCCAAGCGCGGTTGTAGAGATGTACACCCGAATTGACCCCTTATCTAGCAATCTATCGAACTTCTCTTTCGAGATCTTGATATAAAGCGTGACCTACGATACAACATGGTTATGGATGAGTCTTCTGAGGGACTCAGTAAGCTCCCTGCCTCTACCCTAATACTTTTCCTCATTATAATGTTTTCAGATGTTCCACAAAATTTCACAAGTTAGCATAGACCAGAATAGATTAGTATCCTTCTTCAAACCTTTAATAAAGCCAAGCATTACATCAATATGAGAGATATCACCTTGGAAATAAATACCAAACATATTCCAGATTTCTCTAGCAAAACTACAGTTAAAAAAGATATGATGAACATTCTCAATCTTCCCGCACATAGGGCACAGGGACAGATTGTTATGATCTTTAATAGGAAGCTTTTGCAACATCAAGAGCCATATAAAACATTTTTGCTTAGGTGAGATAACAAAATGCCAGTGAAAGGAAAATATCTTTTTCCATTGTTCCTTAGTGTGCTGTAAATTTCAAACAAAGTTGAGATGAGTAATAATATCATCACTATTAATTAAAGCATTGCAAATCAATTTAGCATTAGCTCTGGGTAGCGTGGGTCCATCCATCCATGTGTTGGAAAGAGGTCTGTTCTCTCTCATCACACAAGGAATGGACAAATCCAAGCTACTGCAGGCAGTTCTAATCATGGAGTAAGTTCGGGCATTGGAAGATGAAATATTAAACTTTTGCTGAAGGGATATCCATGGGATAAGAGCACCATCCCTAATAATGTCATCGAAGGTGTTAATGCCCTTGAGGGCCCATCTTTTGGCCGAGCACCCATGTGTAAGGGCAAGAGGTTTACCTTTATGTAATAGATTCCACCAAATAGATTTCTCTCCTGCTATGGAGTTGTTGTTATTGTAAATGTAAATAGACTATTATAGATTTACTGAGCAATCTGATTTGTTGTGACGTCAAGTTTAGAATGTTAGCATATGATTGAAGGAATGTAAAACCGATTTGTGTCTTTTATCGATTTGCCTCTGTAGATACGAAAAGCAACTGAATATATCTACCACTGATCGTTGTGTATCTTTCACCATGTTCATCAGGGAGGGTGGCGTATATATATCGTTTATTTTCCATGGGATCGTGGCTCCACAGGGGGTCGCGATCCTATGTGGAACCACGTGGTTCCACATAGGGTCGTGACCCCTGTGTGGAGCCATGATCCTTCTACACCGGCTATTACCTTAATCAGCTAAAGACGTTGCATAACAAATTTGTTAGTTTAATTCTTAACTAAATTCCAATCTTAATTAAATCGCAAATAACAGAATTATTATTCTGTGTGCTGAGACAATTAGAGAACAGAATTAGTTTTCTGTGTGTTACGACTGAGACTATATTTTAACACTCCCTCTTAGTCTTACGAGTATAGACCTAAAACTTAACTAAGCTCATGAGAATCACATCACCTAGGTGAAACTAAGGATATACTCACTTTGATATCCAAGTTTAAGTATCAGCCTGTGATACTAAGGATATACTCACTTTGATATCCAAGTTTAAGTATCAGCCTGTGATACTAAGGATATACTTGTTGACGGGAATAATCATTATGTTATGTTGTTATATTATGTTTATGTTGTCATCGGTAATAATGAGTTACGGCGGTCAGTTAGTTGACCGACAGGTAGGTAGTTGGAGTCGCGACGGTTGTGTCGCGCCCCTTCGGGTATTATATATTGTGTACCTTTTCTTCGAAGTAGGATCATGATAGTCATGTCGGATGTAATGTTATAAGCACTTATTGTACATGGACTGTTGAATTAATATAGAGACTGGTTATTTAATGTATTTCCATTATGTTCTATGCATTTACTTTCTGCATTTAACCGTTTACCCGAGAGGGCAAACATTTGGCGCCGTTGCCTAGACGTACTCGGGAACGGAAGACACGGATGGCGCACAGACACAATGGGCCTACCCGTTGGTGAAGTAAACCCGGAGGCCGACGACGCGTGGACAGAACTTTACACAGGAGAAGACACGGCAACGCGAGAATTTTCGATTTTGCTCCAGGTAGCCATTCAGACATACGTTCGACGAGAAGCGGCGGAGGCAGAAATCCCACCAAGTGCCGTGTGGACAGCGCTGGAGGTTAGCCCGGCAGGAAACCGGTTAATGAACCACCTCCCCCGGCTGCTTGCACAGGCATCGCTGGCACAGCAGGCCCACCTGGAGGAGATTGCCCAGGAAGAGCGACGACGACAAATCCTGCAACGCTAAGAAGAGAACAGCCGATGGGAAACGGAACGAGATGGCGCCAGGCCAGGAGGAAATTGAACCTTTGACTTATGCCCAATAGACTAAATAAGGACAAAAATAAAAAGATACAGAGTGACGAATGGGAAGTGGCACAAACCACATTGAATCTCAGACAGCAGATAGAACGAAAGCGTAGGCTAAGGCAGCTTGCCGAGGGACGACCTGCCGAGGGACGACCGGCCGAGGGGTTGCCCGAAGGGAACCCAGGAGGTGTCACGGAGGTTGCGGAGGCAGAGATAGATGGAGAGAACTACACTGTCTACACTGTTGTAGGGCTACCAGAAGGAGTCACGGAGGGTGCCGAAGGAGAACTCTACAGTTCGCCAGAATACCACCGTAGGGTAAGAAGCCGCGAAGAGTTGGTGGAACAAACAAGGCGAAGTCTAAACCTGATCGACGCTACCAGAGACTTGCTAAAGAATTTGTCCATTTCAGAGGACAACCGGAGGGAGACAACCAACCGGAGGGAGACACCGGAAGGTGACGGTACGACCGAAGGTGCCGAGGGAGCACAAGGGTACCATACGGGAGGCAATTTGGTTGGTTCGGTGTCAGCAACTTTTTCCGAAGGACCCACGAGTGGAGGTTCAGTTGCAGGAGGCGGAGGATCGCCAGGTACAAGTACACAAGGAATTAGAGGAGCGAGACCCAGCGGTGGGATGGCGAGTAAACAAAAATTGCCAAAGTTCACAGGGGAGGGCAAGGAAGACCCCTTACAGCACTGCCGTACATGTGAAACCATTTGGTCCGCCAACGGAGTAACAGACCAGGATGACTGGGTACAGCAGTTCCCAGCCACGTTACGAGGAGTTGCCATAGATTGGTACTCCGATGTGGACAAGCAAAAAGTGGCCACGTGAGCCAATCTACAGAAGGAATTCACGGGGGAGTTTCGGTTGCTCCGTGATGACAATGAAATTGTAACGGAGATATACAGTACCAAACAAAGTACCAGGGAGACAATACGGGCATACAATCGGAGGCTGAAAGAACTCTTGGGTAAAATGGAAAGCCAACCCGCAGATGGATTGAAGAAACGATGGTTCGTTGAAGGGTTGAAATCCTCCCTACGGAGGAAGATGAAAATTGTACCCCCGACGTCATATGATGACGCTTATAATAGGGCGATGGACCTGGAGAGCGAACACAAAACATCAAAGAAGAAGAAGAGTAATAAATCCTCATCCGAGGACAATGACTCTTCACAGGAAAGCAGCAGCGACGACGAGGCTGGCAAACGGGTGCAAACGCTCTAGAAAGACATGGAGCGAATGAGAAAGGAATTCAAAATAATGAGAAGCACTGGTCGGAACGAAGGGGACATATGGTGCACTGAGTGCAAAGAGGAAGGGCACACAAAGGGTACTTGCCAAAAGAAGGCATTCTGCGAGATTTGCCAAGTGATGGGACACTCCACCAAGGAGTGCCCATACAACATGAAAACCCGAAGTACGCAAATGAACCAGGTGTTGTTCACGGAGCAGGCCACAACATCCGCACCAGCAGGTACCGGCCAACATACTAACACAACGACATCATCTGGAGGATACCGAGACAACAGACGCGGCAGCGGAAGGAATAGCAACAATAACAATAACGGAAGCCGTATCCAGTATGACGCCAAGGGCCGGCCAATTATCCAATGTAGGGCCTGTAATCAGTGGGGGCACTTCGCCCGTGATTGCACGAAGGAAGCCACCCCTCAGCACCTCTGTCGTTGGTGTGGGCCAGGCGACCATGAGGACGCAAATTGCCCGCAGGCAGGGGTTAATCTCCTCAACATTGAGAAGGCTGAGAAGACTGGTGAGAAAGAAGTACTAGCGATCACCCGCGCCCAGACGAAAAAAGCCACTTATCCCGACCCCCGTACGGAGAAGGAGAGATTACGGGAGGCAAAGGCCAATATTGAACGTGAGATGACGACCGAACGACGGGACAACGAGGTGGCGAATACATCATCCCGTACGGAAGCGGAAAATAACATCATTGGGCAAATCTTGCAGATGGAGGTGCCGATAAAGGTGAAAGACCTTCTAGACTCTATGCCACAATTGAGGACTGCCATCCTCACCAATGTGCAAAGCACCGCAGCGTCGAGTGCACCACAGGTACGGGTTCCCGCCACCGCATCGTCGAGTGCACCACAAGTAGGGGTTCCCGCCACCGCTTCGAAGAGTGCACCACAGGTGGAGGTTTCCGTTAGCCCTTCGACTGACCCGATGTTACTAGCATTGAGCAGTCGTAGACACCCAGCTGTGGTAGAAATGGGTATCCGTGGGACCATTCTGAAGGACACCATAGTGGACGAGGGATCTGGGGTGAATGTACTACCAGAAGAAACATGGAAGCCGCTGGGGAAGCCCACCCTGTGGCCACCCACATTCAACCTGGTGGGAGCGGACCAACACGGCATTAAGCCACTCGGCCTGTTGATGGCCCAGCAAGTGACGATTGGTACACAACCATTCTTGTTAGATTTCGTGGTTATTCCCTCGAAGAAGAAAGGCTATGACGCCATCCTGGGGAGAGCGTGGTTGATCAACGCGAGGGTAAACCACAACTGGAAGAAAAATACACTTTCCATGGAGAAGGGAGGGCGGAAATATACCATTGACCTACACACCCAAGATGTCGGCGAAGAGCTCGCCTCTTCAGACTCGGACTCAGAGGACTCTAATAAAAGGGAAGGGGGTCCCGATGAAAGCAAGGGCAAGAACGCGATGGAGCCGAACAGTGAAGGGGTGCTCGAATTGGAGGGATGTTCTGAAGATGAGGTATGCTCACTTAACGGGCTCTTCCACTGGCAAATAGAGGATTACGAAATGTTCCAAAGCTACAGGCTCGAAGTAGAGGAACCAGAGCAACCAACAGAGGTGTACCTGCCGGAAAACAAAGAATATTGGAAGGGAGACGCCCCAAACCCTGGCGACGCAGATAATCCGAAGAGTGTCGGCAACGATTGGAACCCTGTGTGGAAGGCCGTAGCCTTCAAAATCTTTATTCTTCTTCTTCTTCTTATGTATGGGAAGGAGACCGTGGTCCCTATAGAATTTGTGGTTCCAAGTCTTCGGATGGACATTGAAAATAGATTGGCCACCAACGGGTACAAATTGAAACCCTACCACGCGAAGCGCGCAGGGGACCCGAGAGGCCGGACGGACACCCGAGAGCCCAGAGGGGGACCCGAGAGGATGGAGGGGGACTCGAGAGGCCAGGCAGGCGACTCAAGAGGCACAGGACCACAACAGGCGACTCTCGGGCGAGGACAATCAAGAAGGATGAAGAGCGATCCCAGAGACAGGGGACCCGAGCTGAATACTCTCTAGACAACTTAAAAAAAAAAAAAAAAAATCACACGGTCGTACGACAACGACCGTACGGTAAAAAACAAAGAGAGAGAGAGAGAGAGAGAAAAAAAAAAAAAAAAGGCCACCGTACGATGGGCCCATCGAAGGTGGCATCACCGTACGATGGAACCACCGAAGGTGGCATCACCGTACGATGGAACCACCGTGCGGTGAAACCACCGACGGTGGAACCATCGTGCGGTGGGACCACCGACGGTGGAGCCACCATGCGGTGGAAACACCGACGGTGGAACCATCGTGCAGTGGAACCACCGACGGTGGCACCACCGTGCAGTGGAATCACCGACGGTGACACCATCGTGCGGTGGGAGCCACCAAAGGCTGCGCAAAACGGATAAAACGCCGCACGAAGACACCGCCGCGCAAGGATAAAACGCCGCGCAAGGAAAAAAAAGGAACGCCGCACACCGAGGATAGGAGGAAGCCACCACGCCGCACGAAGGAGACACCACGCCGCACAACGCCGAAGGAAGAACACAACAAGGGATAAAGGGGGAGGAAGATGCACCGCACGGCCCAATCAACACGCACAGCAAGGTTTACGCAAACCAACGCGCAGCAGCCGCAAAAGGAAAAAGAAAAAAAGAGACCAAGCCCGCAGAATCCACACAGCCACGTAAGGGCAAAACGACCGCCACAGGTAGACCAAGCAGCGGCACGATTGGAGGTGCCAGTGCTGTTGTTGACCATACAAGGAGGTTGTATGGCCGGGGTGCCATCGGGGACATAACAGTGCCAAAAAAAAAAAAAAAAACGACGACGGCCAGATTTAAAATGATTTGCTAGAGTCTGGAGCCTAGACACTGAAAATATTGGAGTGTAGAAGAAGGGTTCTGACATCATAAAATATCACAGAAATGATGCGCGCCATGGACTTTCGTGGGGTTCTAAAGGTTGTAAATTGGTGTGGCTGCCCCTCGACCCCGCTGGGGCGCTGCCCCAGACCCCGCGAGGGGCGCTGCCCCTCGACCCCGCTGGGGGCGTTGCCCCCAGACCCCCAATTTAATTTGAGCCACAGAAGACCACGGGAAGTGTTGTGGTTGTCCGTATTGTGAGAAAGAACCCTGCAGCTAAGCATTGGCGGGGAAGCCATAAGTCGTAGAGGGAGACGGATTTGGAGGTTGGGAACAAACAGAGTTCGAGGGAAGGCATTGCAGGTCTGCGCAGTTGTATGACACCAGGGAGTTATTCAGTTCAGTTTTTAGCCTTTGGGGAGTGTGATGGAGGATTTGAGGTGTCTCCTAGCATTTGTGCCAGCGGATTGTGGCCACCTCCAGGCATGACTGGTGCGCTTTGAGGAACTCGGAGTATGTCTCGACTGGACGTGAGGTTGCCTTGGTGGATGCATAGAGGGCTCGGGAGGAGCTGACCACCAGGTTGGAGGCAATAGTCGCGTGAGACTTAGTTCAAGGTACCCAGGAGTTGGATGCCGGGAGAGCAGCACGGGTGGCTATCGAGGACAAATTGGCTAGGGAGACAATATCATTTGAGTAGCAGTTGGTGGAAGCTGAGACTGAAAATTATGTTTTGCAGACAAGTTTGGGGTAGGCACAGGAGGACTGTGCTGGCAAAGGAAGCAATATTGGTGAAATCCGCACTTGAGCATCGGATGGTAGCAGAAAAGGGTTTTTAGGCGAGGACGCAGCAAGGGTATAAGATCCGGGCCCGACTGGCGTCAGTAGTTCCTGCCGTTCATCTCTATTTTGTATTAAGTCGTCGGAGTCGACTTCTTTTCTTGGGGGGGATGATGTTGACGGGAATAATCATTATGTTATGTTGTTATATTATGTTTATGTTGTCGTCGGTAATAATGAGTTACGGCGGTCAGTTAGTTGGCCGACGGGTAGGTAGTTGGAGTCGCGACGGTTGTGTCGCGCCCCTTCGGGTATTATATATTGTGTACCTTTTCTTCGAAGTAGGATCATGATAGTCATGTCAGATGTAATGTTATAAGCACTTATTGTACATGGACTGTTGAATTAATATAGAGACTGGTTATTTAATGTATTTCCATTATGTTCTGTGCATTTACTTTCTGCATTTAACCGTTTACCCGAGAGGGCAAACAATACTCACTTTGATATCCCTGTTATAGTATGTGCACGGACATTAATCCGCTTATATAATGTCTACTATAACTTATCATATTACTGATATTCAAGTTGTCTGATTTTCAGTTTATATGATCTTCCAAACATTTATAAGATCATCACCTTACAATGTTAAAATACAAGTGTTCATTAACTAAAGAATCATCATCCTTTAGGAGTGAACACAGGGAAAGGTTACATACTTCATATACTCAAATATATGACTAAGAAATTTACATAAATTTTAGACATCAATTACATTTTAACCATACCAAGATACCTCCTGAAGTGATCAATTTTCACTCTTGCCGGGGGTTTGGTGAGAATGTCAGTTGTCTGATCTCCTGTATTGACATATTCCAGTCTTATTACCTTTCTCTCTGTCATGTCTCTTACATAGTGATATGGGATTTCAATGTGCTTGGATCTATAGTGAAAAACTGGATTCACTGAAAGTTTAATGCATCTCTGATTGTCACAATGAATGATAGTAGGCTTCAGACTTTCACCAAACAGTCCTACTATCAATTTCCTCAACCATACGGCTTCCTTAGCTGCCGTGGATGCAGCTATATATTAAGCCTCTGTGGAGCTCTGAGCTACGGAAGATTGTTTTCTGCAGATCCAAGATACCATAGCTGACCCTAAGCTGAAACAGCGTCCTAAAGTGCTCTTCCTGTCTATCACGCTTCTAGCCCAGTCTAAATCAGAGTATCCATGTAGGTTCAATGCAGTGTGTTCATAATGCAGTCCATAGTCCAAGGTACCCTGTAGATATCTCAATATATGCTTTACTACAACCAAATGTATTTCTTTGGGTTCAACCATGTGTTGGCTAAGTGCATTTACTGCATAACATATATCAGGTCTGGTATTGACTAGGTACATTAATGATCCAATAATCTGTCTGTATAATGTTGGGTCTGCAAATTTGGAATCTGCTATAGCTTCTTTTAGTTTATGTAGGTTTGTTTCCATAGGAGATGGCATTGGCTTACAATTCATCATTCCAAATCTCTTCAGAATGTCAATGGTGTATTTACCTTGATTTAGATAAATACCATCTGGTTTTTGCCATACTTCTAATCCAAGGAAATAATGGAGTAGACCTAAATCCTTCATCTCAAACTCTGAAGCTAGTTCCTGTTTACATTTTGAAATGAGATGATCTTCGCCTGTAATTAATAAGTAATCTACATATAATATGAGTATCAACATTTCACCTTTGATTATTTTGAAATACAAATTTGGATCAGCAATGTTTTTAAAGAAACCTATCTCTAATAAGTAACTGTCAATTCTTTCGTACCATGCTCTGGGAGCTTGTTTTAATCCATACAGTGCTTTCTCTAACTTGCATACATGTGTTTTAGCATTATTTACCTCAAATCCCTCAGGTTGCTCTAGATATACTTCTTCTTCAATTGTTCCATTCAAAAATGCAGTTTTTACATCCATTTGATGAACTTTCCATCCTTTAGATGCTGCTATAGCCAGGATTGTTCTGACAGAAGTGTATCGTGCAACAGGTGCAAATGTTTCTTCATAGTCAATTCCTTCCTTCTGAGAGAAGCCTCGAGCAACAAATCTTGCCTTATGTTTTTCTATACTGCCATCAACAACATGCTTAATTTTAAAGAGCCATTTAGAAGATACAACTGATTTTCCTTTAGGTCTAGACACAATTTTCCACACATCATTCTTTAAGATAGATTGATATTCCTCTATCATGGCATCCTTCCATACTTGTTGTTTAAGAGCCTCTCCGGCACTTGAAGGTTCAGCATTTATGAGGTCCGTCATTAGAGTAACATAGCTAGAAAACTTTGAAGGTCTTTTGCTTTCTCTAACTGTTCCTCTAGGTGTTGCAAAGGATTCTGCTTCCTGTACTGTTTAAGTGGCCCATAGTGGTCTCTTCCTAGGATTCTCTGTTGTAGTGTTCTCAAGTTCCAAGGTGATATCCTCAGGATGCTCCCTCTGAGTTTCAGAAAGAGAATCTTCTTCCAAATTAATGGAATTAGTTGGGATTTCAGGTGTGATGGAACTCCTTGTTTTGTTAATAGCTATATCTTCCTCAAATATGACATCTCTGCTTAATTCTATTTGTCTTTGACCAGGGATGAATATTCGGTAGGCTTTAGATGTTTCACTATATCCTACAAAAATCCCTTTCTGTCCAGTAGGTTCTAATTTAGTTCTTTTCTCCTTAGGTATATGAATATAAACAGGACATCCAGATATTTTGAGATGGCTAATATCAGGTTTAATTCCAGTAAAGACTTCTTCAGGAGTTTTGTCACCAATATGAGAGTGAGGACATTTGTTTTGAATGTATACAACAGTATTAGTGGCTTCTCCCCAAAGTGCAGTTTCTAGGTTTTGATCTAACAACATAGCTCTTGCAGCTTCTACTATTGTTCTATTTTTTCTTTCAGCAACCCCGTTTTGTTGAGGATTGTAGGGTACAGTGAACTCCCTCTTAATCCCAGCATCTTTACAAAACTCTTTAAATACTTCTGATGTATATTCCCTACCATTGTCAGTCCTAAGAGTTTTGATTTTCCTACCAGAGTGATTTTCTGTAATAGATTTGAACTCTTTAAATTTCCTAAGAATATCTTCAGATACTTTACTTTTAAGGAAATAAATCCAAGTTTTCCTAAAAAAATCGTCTACAAAGATTACATAGTATAATGCGTTTCCTAGTGATGGTTCAAACATAGGCCCACATAAGTCAGAGTGAACTAGTTCTAGTACTCCTTTAGTTTTTCTAGAACTGCAGGGAAAAGAGCTTTTAGTGTTTTTCCCTAGTGCACATCCTTTACAAACATCTGAATGAATTGGCTTTAGTTTAGGTAGTCCTATGACTAATTTCTCCATAGAGGGTAGAGCACGAAAATATAAGTGCCCTAGTCTTCTATGCCAAATTTCTGCTTGATCTATGACTTCATGAAGTAAGGTTTGATTTGGCTCATTACACAATTCATATAGGTGCCCTTGTCTGTAACCAATCACTTGTGCTCTTTTGAAGGTGGCTGTTTTTGGCCATGTCATTACCTTTCCTTCTATGAATGAGACTCTATATCAGTTGTCCTCAAGTGCAGAGATAGAGACTAAGTTCCTTTTTATGCCTGGTACAAATAGTACCCCGGTGAGTTGGATTGAGATTCCAGACTTCAGTCTGATTGTACATGTCCTGACACGTTTTACAGGATGTGCAGAGTCATCCCCTATTGTTACCTCTTCATTTGATCCCTTTTCCATTGGGTCTAGAAATTCTCTGAATCTGGTGACATGTCTTGACGATCCACTGTCTATCACCCAAGTGTTAGACTTGTTTGAAGCTTGACTTGATAGTGCTGAATATAATACAAACTTCTCAGATTCAAGTTCTGTGTTCCTCTCTACTTTGGCGAATGATGCCTGCCGTTTTACTTTGTCAGGACAATTAAATGACATATGTTCGTACTGATCACATCTATGACATTGGATTTTTGACATGTCTTTCTTATGAAAGCTTTTCCCATGATGGGATTTTCTCTTCTTGAAGTTTCTCTTCTTGCCTTTCTTACGGGAGTCGGTATTCAGAATGTGGAGGTCCTCATCTTTAGTTTTGTGATTTCCCCCTTTCATTTGCCTTGATTCTTCGAGGAGACAGTCATCCCTTAGTCGATCAAATTCTGTGAATTTATCCCTTACATTTATGCCTTGTTTGAATGATTCCTAGGATTCAGGTAATCCGTCTAGGGTAATCATTGATAGTTCTTGCTTCTCGACATGATAATCAAGTTTTTGCAGTTGATCTCTGAGTGAACCTATCCTCATGAAGTATGAGTTTATTGTTCCACCTTTATTTATACTTATGTGGTTCAACTGTCTTTTTAGAGCTAGGGTTTTGCTCGGATTGTTTATTTCATATGTCCTTTCAAGGGTTTTGAACATTTCACATGCGTTGTCATATTTTAATATAAGTGGTATTATGTGATCCCTTACTGCATCTATCATGATTTTTACAGCTTTATCATTTCCCTCATTCCATACAGTTTTCTCAAGTTTGTCTTCAGGTTCGGGCTTGTCTTCTTTTATGAGTTTGATTACTTTGTTCTCTTTTAACACTATCATAATTCTGACTTTCCAAGCCACAAAATTTGCTGCTCCTTCGAGTCTGTCCTCGAATCTGATTGTTTTCGCCATTTTAGAGCTCTTCAATTTTGTAAACTTCGCTTTCAGTCTATTCGGATCTTAAGCAGTTAGGCTTTGATACCATGTAAATGTAAATAGACTATTATAGATTTACTGAGCAATCTGATTTGCTGTGACGTCAAGTTTAGAATGTTAGCATATGATTTAAGGAATGTAAAACCGATTTGTGTCTTTTATCGATTTGCCTCTGTAGATACGAAAAGCAACTGAATATATCTACCACTGATCGCTGTGTATCTTTCACCATGTTCATCAGGGAGGGTGGTGTATATATATCGTTTATTTTCCATGGGATCGTGCCTCCACAGGGGGTCGCGGTCCTATGTGGAACCACGTGGTTCCACATAGGGTCGTGACCCCTGTGTGGAGCCACGATCCTTCTACACCGGCTATTACCTTAATCAGCTAAAGACGTTGCATAACAAATTTGTTAGTTTAATTCTTAACTAAATTCCAATCTTAATTAAATCACAAATAACAGAATTATTATTCTGTGTGTTGAGACAATTAGAGAACAGAATTAGTTTTCTGTGTGTTACGACTGAGACTATATTTTAACAGTTATCAACCACCCCATTGTTAGCAATTAGGTGCCTGGTCAACTCCCAAGCCTTCTAGAGTGTCTTAAAGGTGGGGGATCTTGCTGGGGATACAGGAAATTTGCCAGCAATGAGATCAACAAAGGGGAGGTGTTTCCAACCTTTGGCTTGTTTGGGAACAAGGAGAATGTTGTTTCTCACTAATACTTTCCAGGGTTCATCTCCCTCTAGAGAATGAAAAATCCATTTAGCAGCAAGTGCAATAACCTGTAGGCGGAGGTCTTTCAAACCTAAGCCCCCTAAGTATTTGTCCATGCAACACCACCTCCAATTAACCGAATACCATTTCCTGTTACCTTTACCATCTGACCATAAGAAATTCCTTATTGCTTTCTAAATGTCATTAACCTGATAATTGTTGAACAACCAGATTGAGGAGTACTACTGGGTGTAGGAAGAAAGGATTTTTTGGCAGGCTTGCAATCTGCTAGCAAGAGAAAGGTACATCTTATTCCATTTATTAAGCTTATGATGAATTTTTTCTTTGATCCAATTCCACATTCGCTTCATGTTGGGGTTGATTGCAAAGGGGATGCCCAGGTACCTGACCTGCTTAGATGGGCCACCCCACTAAAAGTCATAATTAGATAGCCAACCAAGGGGGCATCCTCCCACCCTAATAGCATAGATTTGGTAGCCGAGACTTTAGCTCCAAAAGCCTCACAGAAGATATTCAATTTGTGTAGCAAAGCTTTGAAGTTATCTTCCTCTAGTTTTAGGAAAAAAGCGGGTATCATCTACAAATTGGGCATTGGTCAAATCCATGCCATTGGGGAGGGAGATACCATGCATCGGGGGGGGAGGGAATCATCTCTGAGCAAATAGACCATGGCATCAGCAGCAATAACAAAGAGAGCAGGAGCAAGAGGGAATCCTTGCCTAATAGATCTGCTGAGGGGGAACTCTTGTGACTAGGAACTGTTGACATCAATTTGGGCAGAGGCATCTTTTAACAGGACTTCAACCATCTTGCAGAAATCTTTGGGTATTCCGACAGCTTCAAGCATCATCATTAGAAATTTCCATTCCACTCTGTCGTAGGCTTTCTCAAAGTCAATGAGAAACATAGCCACCTTTTGTTTGGAGATTTTAGACCAGTTCATGGCCTCCCAGCTTGTAATCAGATTCTCCAGGATATATCTTCCTTTTATAAAGCCGGTTTGGGTGTTGCTCACCACCTTGGGGAGGATTGATTCAAGTCTAGAAGCCAACATTTTGGCGAGAATTTTGTATGAGACATTGAGAAGGGTGATTGGTCTCCAATTTTTAACAAGTGACTTGTCACCATCCTTAGGGATAAGTTTAAACACCCTTATTGATACCCTGCCCTAAGGAACTAGATTTGATAGCTTCCTGATAGACTTGCAATAGGTCTTTTGAAATCCACTCGCAGTTGGCCTTATAAAACTCGGCAGGAAGCCCATCTGGCCCAGGGGCCTTAATCCCATAATGGTCTTTTTGACCTCTTCAATGTCTAGGGGCTTATTCAAGGAAGCAACATCACTTACAGAGATCTTATTAGGGATAAGCTTTCTGCATTGTTCAAGAGCCTTAGCAAACTGACTGGAGTCCCATTCTGATGTGAATAAAGACTTGTAGTATCTAAGGAATGCGTTCTGGATATCTACTGGATCGGTCATCTCAATGCCCCCTTCCCAAATCTTGTCAATTCTCTCCTTTAATTCTTTTTGTCTATACTAAAAAAGAACTTAGAGCCCTTCTCACCGTTTTGTAGCCAATTGAGCCTGGCACGGATCTTTCCCCATGAGCTTTCTTGTGCTGAATTTTCCTGTGTTTATCCCTAGTGGAAGAGAGAGCCAAAGAAAGATCAACATTATGAGGATCCAATTGAGCCCGCGCTTCTTGGTTGAGAAGCAGGTCTGTAAGAAATCTCTCCTCCGATCTGTTATCCTTAGCAAATTTAAACGGTCTGACAAAGAGATCTCCAACTCCCTATATTCCTTGTCCACCTGAAAATAGGAGATTGTTCTCTAAAGTTCCATTTGTTGATCTGTCGGATCATGTATAAAGCATCATGGATGTCTTGATTCTCAAGAAGTTTGACATTGAGCAGAAAGAGGTTAGCCCTTCTAGGAGGCAGGGGGGCAAGAGTTGATCGCTATGTGGGCCATAACAGGATGATGGTCTGAGAGGGTGAATGGGATCACTCTGATCACACACCCCGAGGGGTCCTGGTTGAAGGAGCAAATTCGGCAAGATGCATAGAACCTGCCTAGCCTTGAATAAATCCCCTTTTTCCCCTGTTGTGCATTGCACCAAGTATACCAAATGTGGTTAAGTTCCCTCTTTCTACCCAGGATGGGGTCAAAGAGGTTGAGTTTGTTCTTCATTCTCTCCCAATATATTTTCTCTCTGCTCTTCCATTCCATCCTCTGACCTCCTATCTTGTACTCCACGTCTTCAATCATATTAAAATCTCCTCCAAAAATCCAGGTAATATCAGATAGATCCAAGAGCCATTTCCAAAGCTCCACTCTCTCTCTATAGTCATTAGGGGCATAGATAAAGCATATGCCGGTCTTGTGACCATCTTTCTCCAGAATTACCCATGTTGCCTTGTTGCAGGGGGAGGAGCCACTACTAGTGACTAGAGGGGTTAATTTATTGCTAATCATGATTACAGCACAACCTCTACCTTTGACGTGATTGGTGGTGTAATAGGCAGCATCCCTCCATATGAACCTAAGATTAACATCCAGGAGGACATTAGCAGCCTTGACTTCTTGTAGAAGCAGGAAAATCTAGGTACCTGTATTGATTAAGAAACCTCCTGATAATAAGTTTTCTATCTGGGGATTCAAGTCCCCTTATGTTCCAGGTGATGAGATTTAAGTTCATATATAACAAATCACTTAAGGGTATCGCAGGCAGCTTTGAAGCTACGAAAGCAACTGGGAACATCTCTTCTATTGTTCTTTCTCTTTGGGAGAGGAGATACCTTCTTTTTACCAGACGGCCTCCCTCTCTTCCTTTTAACATTAGTGGAAGGCGCACCACCTTCAGGGGTATGGTTATCATCTTCTTCATTTTTTGCAACATTGGAGTGTTCCTCTTCATTGTCTAGGTCGACAGACAAAGGTTCCTGGTCCACAGCAGGATCTTCAAAAAGAGGGTTGGTTGTGACACTATTAAAATTCTCCAGGGCTAAGGTCTCAGGGTTACTAGGCACCTAATTACTAGCCGTGGGTTTGGCTTTAATAAATTCAATGCTCGCGACCTCACAGTCACAGACAATGGGATGAGGGTCTAGCATGAGACAAGAGATTGTATCTCTATCAGATTCGAGAAGCCATTGATCTACGTCCTTACTACTCGAATTGGGAGCACCATTAGGAAAGAAATCATTACTCCGCTTATCGCCAGAAATAGATATCATGCTAAGAGTTTGGTCATTATTCAGGATAGAAGCCGCGTTAGTTTTATCTTCAAAGTCTTTAACCATAGATTTGACAAAGGAAGATCCACACCTAGGAGACTAACGCAAGGCATCAATCGACATGGGTCGAGGGGGTTTTTTTAACTTGTCTAGGAAAATTTGTTTTGCGTTCTTGACCCGCATCTTCCTCGACTTGGGGGGGTCGACACACTCATCCTTCAACTGGGCCAATGATGTCTCAAGAGCAGAGTGCGGAGGGGGATCCACAGTGAAGCTTTTAAGGACCATATTATCATCGAACGTGGGGGGAGGGGATGCCGACTTAGCCATAGCCTCCGCCATAGCCTTCTTTAGTTCATTGAGTTTATCAAGAACAGGGTCCTGCACCGTAATATGATTAATAGGGGCTGAATTATCTAGGTTAGGGTTAACACCATTTTTGGGGTGAGACCCAGATTTACGCTTGCCCAAGATAGGGCAGTTTCGACGCAGGTGGCCCTCATGTCTGCATAGGAAACACGCATTCATTCCACCTAGGATTTCAATCTCGCATGAAATGGGGTCATCATCCATGTCGACAATAATGGAATTGGGGAAATCCTTACCAGGGTCTATTGTGATAAGCACCTGAGCATCCAAGTGTGGAACCAGGGTGTGCAAGTGATCAACCCTAATGGTTCTACCTATCGGCTCGAGAATTTGTGGGATGAAACGCCACAACAATGGGCGAAGATTTTTTATAATAACCCATCTAGGGCTGGAAAGGGCCAGGACTTCATCGCTAACTGCTTCTGGAGTCCATTTCACAGCCCTAAAGGTCAATTTTCCTACCGACCAAAATTGTTTGCTAACAACTTGGGCCTAAGACTTAGCATCTTTAAAAAAATAACATATAAAACTTTTTGAATCATTTTGCAAAAATAACATATAACAATTGGAAAGGTCCGTGGCCACGAATAAAACTGCAATATCCTTAAGCCTAGCTTTTTCTTGATTAATGGCATCAAGCATAGAAGAATTAGGAGTAACAGTAAGAGAAGCATCGAGTGAGGCAGAAAGCTTACCTTCTTCTCCGGAGAGCCCATCGCTACCTACAGAGACACTAGAAAACCTAACATCAAACTTAGCGAGCTCTGAAATGGGAAGCGGGATATCATCAATAAGAGCCGCTTTGAAGAACTTGGGCGGATCTAGACCCTCGAGCCAAATGCCGCCACTGGAGTTGCACGACATAATTGCTTGAGTGAGCGAGGGGGAGCATTGATGGACGAATTCGCCCTTCAGACGATGCCCGACGAGACCAGGAGTAAATGCAGGGAAAAAAACAATAAAGAGAGGAGAAGCGAACTTACCTACATGTAGGAGGTCACCTACACTCCTCCACGTGTGAAGCCGAAGACCCTTAACATCGCACAAGAACCCTATGTCGAATCAGAGTTGCAGAGCCCCCAAATTCTTGCATCAACCCCCTTCATCTCCATTTATTTGTTTAATGAACCCACGTTGGTGGATCTACATAATCAATTTAGACAAGAACGAATTAATGGAGGACTACAACATGATATGCCTCTAAGCGACTACATAGATCTAAGGATGAAGTACCTACCTAAGGGGCATAGAAGTCATAACTCTGACCTAAGGAGAAAAGTCGGGAAGCATGGACATTTAAATGAACACAAGATGAATGATTGCAATTCAAAAATTGCATCATAGGTTTCACACACACACTCATCAAACCAAAAATCACAACGAGTATCATCAAAAGCCTCGAATGTTATTACACCAAGACGAGAGATTGTAGAAAGTTCAACAACTGCCTTAGAAAAAGCCAAATCCATAAATACTCACCAAGCATCACAAGGAGCAGTTGATTCTTTATGTGACTCTTCTATCACAAATAAAGTGAGTACTTGGATTCATGAAGATTATGAGGTTGCACTTACACCATCGCAAGGATCATGCATTGAGGATAACATAGTTGGGGTTGAATATAGGGATAATAATTCAGACTATGTGAAGCAACTTAGAGATAAGGATGTTGATCAAAATTATCTTTCACCTCTTGAAGAGTAAATGTCATCCCCTAACAAATCAATGGTCGTAGACGAGGAGTAATACTTCTAATAAAATAGAATCAGAAGTTACTTTGCGTGTCCAATTTAATCACTTTGAGGAAGATAAACAAAGAAATGTGACATTGAAAGATGAAATTGCAAAGATTGGAAGTATGGATAAAATTCAACTTATGAATAACCCTTTGTTTGAAGTGGAAGCAAATGAGGCTTATGACAACCCACTCTTTAAATTGAATAAAGAAGCCCTTCATAAATGTTACGATGAGATTGAAGACAATCATAAAATTTAGGACTCCAAAGCATCTTCTATTAATGAAGGATTGAAACAAGCTTGGAGTAGTGAGGCAAACCCTAGTGATGCTATCACTAATCACTCTCCAATCAGATTACAAGAGATTGCAGTTCATGTCATACATTATTTTGATCAACAATCAAATGTTGGATGTGAAAATTGGGTTGAGAGAAGAGGTGACATTTCAACTATATCCATATCCATACCCTCTAGACAATATAATCATTGTTTCCTTTATTCTTCCACAAAGCAACCATCAGTTCATGACCAAGTGGTTATTAAATCATTACTAACTTTATGGAAGTTAACAAGGAAATAGCCTACAAATACAATTCAAATTTTCATCTCCACCACAATGAAAAGTGATTCCTACCAACATCCTAGGGCGTCACTAAACAACTTTTCCTTAACTCTATGGGGATGACAATAGGTTGGAGCAATTGGGATTTTCCTCTTAACTTCTTGAGGAAATATGTTAGGTTTGTAGTCCTATGGTTGAACAAATCTCTTATACAAATTAGAACGAAGTTTGGCAGTAATACCTTCTGCATGGATATAAATGGCAAATATTCTTTAGGACTCCATGTGAGGCCAATACAAGATGGTCTGAGAAGCAGTTTGTTGAAATCAAAGCGGCACAGCATCAACATCGTGGTACTCTCCTAAGATTGATTTGGAATCCAGGAATCATTTGGAGTTCAAAGGTTGATGAATATCAGACGATTTATGATGGATAACGTAAGGGATTTGAGATCATCAAGGGACACTCTTATAAAGAATTCATGCAACATTGGATGACTCCTGCTATGGATAGACATCACAAGATCATTATTATGGATAATATGTGATTTCCCCAAACAAGACTCCGTCAAGTATTGTTAATATGGAAAAAGCTCCTTGTATTATCTTTAAGGATAGCTTACAATTCATTAGGAAACAATGAAGCATTGTAAGATATCTGCCAATATAAAATTGGAAGACCATTCCACATATAGTGGCATTCCTTGATTATATTGACAACAATAAACAAGCATATTGATCGTACATGAGGACATCCAGAGGCATCAACATAATAACAGTAAGCATTCGATCACCAATCATATATTATATGACAAATCATGGACGAAGACACATAACTATCCAACCAACCAGATCAATCCTTTATAAGAATCACGTACGGAACAATTGATGTCTCCAAATACGATGAAGAAAATAAAGCACCATTACCATGAATGATAATACAGATTGTTTGTCAAGCATTGAATAAATTAAGTGTTCCTATGAAAACATTCATGAACATCGACATAAGGACAACCAGACTCTGTCTACTCCAGACCAATTATCAATCCAATGAGAAGATTGTTATTATGCCTTGTTCGATCAAAGCAAGACATACTCTAAATAATTAGAAGAAGATTGCCATAACTATGATGCTCCTCACCGCTATGGTCTTGGGAAAGAATTATTAACAGAGAACACCTTAGTAAAATATGACAATGCATTATGAGTTAAGGACATTCATATTAATGAATCAATGCACAATAAGAGGTTTTCCTCAAATGAATGATCATGGTCGTTTGCTGACAAGGATGATTAGAGAGCTCAAGTTAAAACAGTAATCACTCGACCAAGGGCAAGCATAAACCCATGAAGTGCATGATAGTCCTATCAAACAGAGGTTGTTCCCACTTTATCGCTGTCCCAAGGAAGAATACGAATCATGGAAACAAGGTTCAAGGTCTTCAACACATCGCTGTCCAAAGAGGAGAGTAAGATCCATCGTAATAAGCAAACTAATTGACAAACACAACATAATGAAGGGGCAATAACTAGTTTAACTAACTAATGACGAATTAGTTAGAGGAAGAGGCACGATGGCAAACAATGACTGCAAGAGTTGTGAAAAGAGGACATGACTCTCCCATCAAATCCCTTTAGTATATATTTAAGGGAAATCATAAGACTAGGGGAGGAGATAAGAAGATGACGAAGAAAGGGATTGCCTACAATAGAACACGTGTTAAAGAACACAGCAGATATCATACAGTCAGGAAAGTTGACCAACTAAGACAATAAGCAGATATCAATTTAAAAAGAGGGAGAAAAATTTGAAGATATAAAAGAAGTAGGGGAAATAAGAAAAAGAAGTTTGAAGACTTTTCTTATTTATTTCCAGATTTGGATCTCTCTAGTAGAGCAGAAGTTTACAATATAGAAGCACATATCTCAAGTATATAAATCAGAGAAAACTATCAAGATAAGTTCTACCTTCCGAACTATTCTTGGAATTTTAAGTTAAATATTATAATGAAATGTCTTCAGATTTGATAAAATTATATTTATAAATGTATTACAATTCTCATCTTAAGTTGGAATTGTTGTCTCAGGACTAAATTGAGGTAGATCCCAAGTGGGGCATTACATAATAGACCTAATTACATTATGATTAATTGGTGCTATAACCTTTCGAACCCAGGATTTTACATGATAAGGAAATTTTATGAATTGTTTCATAGTATGGTAAGGATTGATGCACTTGGTGAATTCCATGATGACAACATGAAGCAAAGAGTATTCTACTGGTTTAATTGGGACCCTAGTGTCAACATGAAGATTTAAAGAATGCTTGTGGGCAAGCATTTTCAAGGAGGGGAGACTGTGATGTCCTCATCCAAATTCTACAAGACTTCGTTAAGTATTGTGTTGCTAACTTGAGGAAGCTCCTTGTATTATCTTTGTGTTGCTAACTTGAGGAAGCTCCTTGTATTATCCTTATAAATGTTATAAAGGACCAATGATTAAGACAAAGCATTAATAAAAATCAGCAATTAAGAACAGTGATCAGAATGTCTGAAGGCAATAACCTAAGTTACCGGTTCGGGTTCGGGAGTGGGTTCGAGGACGCAAATCCAGTTCGTAGGTTCGAAAAAAATCTTTTTGCCTTGCGTTCGTGGGTTGGGTTCATCCGTACACACACACACACACACACATATACATATTATATGCAAAAATTTAAAGAAATATACAAAATTACAAATCTAAATACATTTAATAGAATGCTAGTTCTTCATTGATCAATGCCAAATGCCAATTCAATTGATAGTTCAGAATTTCAATAATATCATATTACGTCATATACTCATATGACATATATTGTTCTAGCTTCTGTCATATGTTGTTCTAGCTTCTTTATCCCACAAAATATATTGTTCTAGCTTCTGTCATCATTAATGTCTTTCATAGTGTCGTTCTTCATTTTTGTTGTGCTTCTGATCGCACAAGTGGTATCAGAGCACCCAGGTTACCATGATGCAAGGCAAGTGAAGCATAAAGCCATTGGAGATTTTGTGAAAAGTTAGCATGGATTTTTTTTATTTTGTCATTTGTTCCTTTTTTCAGGCTGAAATTTAGACAGCTGCGAAGTTTATATTAATTGTTTGCTGTGTGCTTTCATAAAAAAAAGTTTTGAAAATCTTTAAAATTAAAAATATTTATGTTAGTGTGATTTGGAAGAGAACCCAGTACAATTTTACCAAAATGGATCACATCAATAATCTTTTTGAAGGGTAAATCTTCCTTGCATTCTTAATCCAAACTGACAGGTTAATGGGTGCTACTATGTGTGGAAGGCCATTGGCATCGTAAGCAAATTTGAAATTAAAAATGTCTGATGGGTCAGTATTTCCCGGGAAACTCCAGTTAAAAGTAAAATAAAAAGGAATTTACTATGTTACTAGCTTGGCCCCTGCTATGCTCATTCTGAATTCAGTTTGTACCCAGTCCAGACTCGAGGCCAATCCATCGGAGGATTCTGTGAGGACATACAAACAATAGTGTTTTTGTCCCATACAAACCCGTGAAGAAGCTAACAGAAAAATTACATGCCCTGCCAAGCTCTCTATAAGTTACCTTTAAAATTTTTGAAAGTCTGATTTTTTTGTCATTAAAAACCCTAGACACTTATGTGCCAATTGCAGAGGTCGCAGACAAAATGGGCAGAAACAAACCATAAAACCATGGGCAGAAATACAGATGCAGGAAGACAATGTGTATGATTGAGTGAAGACAAATCCGTGTCGCCAAAATTTCTCATCGGTTCCGCGCCTAGGTTTACCTGGGTTCGGCCAGGGTTCACCCCAGGGACCATGTCGCCAAAATTTCTCATCGGTTCCGTGCCTAGGTTTGCCTGGGTCCGGCCAGGTTCACCCCAGGAACCCTGGCTGGACCCAGGGCGAATCCAGGACGAACCTGAACCCGCGCGGACCTGGTTTGTGTCAGGAGGCCAAAAGACGCGAACCTGGCAACTTAGGCAGCAACTCACTCAGAATTAAGTGAATGATTTATCGATAATAAAGAGTATGATTAACAACTCTCCAATGCAGCAATTGAAGTAATCCATAATTTGATCAGTGGTTTCATTGTTTGGTGGATACGGTTCCTCTATTGGTGCAATGACGATGGGCAGTGATTACACAAAGATCAAACGGTGTGATTATTAGAGGAATCTTTGAATATCATTAAAAGGGTTATGAAGACTGTGTTTATAATATTGAGATCAGCATTTTGTTAAAAATAAACAACCATTAATATGGTGGCCAACGTCATCATATTTATGAGATAAAGAGCAGCAAAATGAAAATCACAAGAAGTATTGATTAAGATGAGGCCGACTGCTAATATGTTAATTAGAGTGGCGAGTGTCTCTTAAACAATGATTCCATAATGACAAAGACAACATACACAAGGCAGTGATCCATATTTAAGATAGCGATTAAACCAAGTAATTAATACAGAGATTAATGATCAAGATAGTGATCCATGTGTTTGCATGCAGTGGTTTAAAGGACAAGTCAGCGTCTTATTAAAGTAAAGACATTACAGCGATTATTTAGACAAGTCAAACATTAAGGAGCAAGCCCGAAAAGTTTAATAATGGAATGGTGTGATTAAATGATTAACACACATATACAAAATATATTAATACATGAAAGGATCCGATTATATTAGAGACTTCATGCTGGCCAATCTGTTAAGGCAGAGACATAGCCAATAACGAGGTGCGATTTGGTTGTTAAATCAAAAGAAATGTTTTATTTATAATCAAGGGTGATTTGTTTGTAAGAGAAGTGACTTTTATCCAAGGGATGCGATTAAGGAAAGGATGTGCCTATTCCCAAGCAAAGGGATGCAACTATTCAATACCAAAGCTATTTAATATCGATTGATATTCATTGCCAAGAATCAGAAACCTTTTATCCTTTATTTGTATCCTGTTTGGATCGGCTTTCTGGAGCATATTTGCCTTTGGCATCAAATGGTTGCATACAATTAAGGACCAGCCTCAGAGAAAGCACCATTATTGTTGCAAGAATATATATCCAGATCAGAAACAGCAACTCATCACTATAAGCGATACCCCCTCTTAGTTGCACATTCATATTGATACATCAGACATAGCAGCATATTCATAATTGCGCAATCATATCGACATAACAGACACATCAATAGAGCATTCTTGCTATCAGCAAATCAGAAGGAGATTCATTGCATAATTTACATTGATACATCAGGGAGAGCAGAGATCTCTATATATCTGCTGATTGGAACATCTTACCTTGCATAATTTCTCAAGTTTATATCAGGGACAACAGTATATTCCATCAAATCTTCTAGAGCTATCAAATGCAGATTATATAATACTTGTACTCCCATATATTGATCATATATTTCTGAATTAATATATTGCCATTCTATTAGTATTCATTATCAGCAATCATAAGGATTTAGAGTTTCTTATAGAAAGAAGTCTCTTGCAAGTGATTTGCAAGTCAATTGTTCCCTAATTTCCTGAGGAATAACATAAGGGGATATTACAAGTGGTATCAGAGCATTGCATTTTGTAGTTATATTGAATTGTTCCTAAAATGGGACATTACATGTTACTCTTTGTATATACTTTCTTCCCAGGGTATGTCTTCAATGGTCCTACACTCAAATACAAAGACTTGCATATACAATACATTACCATCCACCTTTATAGCTCTAGAAAGAAATCTACCACACTTTCATGAACTCATGGCCATAGTGGTTTGAGTACTAGGTGCTAAACGATTTATGAGAATATATCTTTTAAAACTTTAGCAATGATGACAAATTAGACAGTATTATCTCTACTCTTGCATTGAAAGGAGGAAATCAATAATGTCAAAAACATTCTTCTCAAATGGATCTTCATCATATGACCTAGATGTAACATACACCCTGTTTCTTTTTTCTGTTTTGGTTTGTGTGTTTATAGAAATAGACAGAAATGCAAAAGGGTTTTTGTTTGCAATAAAAACACTTGCAGCAGTATAGAAAATGAAATGACTTATAAAATAACAATATTAAGGAAAACCCACAACTAGATATATTTCAGATTTGTTCATAAAGCTTAAGTTATAACATATCGTGGAAATAAGAGCAGCCCAGATAATAAAATTGCATTAAAATGCCATTTCAAACATACCTAGAGAACACAATTGAATTTGATAATCGACTACAGTAGAAACCAACTCCAGCAAGCTCACAAAAATGGACGCCACAACTAAGATAAGCTTCCTTTGTCCACAAAACAGATACTCAATGCTGAAGCCTTAGGCAGCTCCTTTAGGCCCAATAAACATTGCCAAACCCTCAATTGGCAACCTAGAAACCCCACACCACTCCCAGAATGGTACAGCCAACTCGGTAGAAGGTACAGCCAGCAATGGGAGATGCAAACAGCAGGTAACCTCCTAAAAAACACTCCTAAATTGGCTTCCACAAGTCTGATATTGCAATAAATTCTGTGCAAACTGAAAGTATAAATCCATAGTGGAGCCCAACTGTGATCTCTGTATGAAACCACTAGACAAATCTTCTAGATTGGATCTTTCACCAATGTAGAAAATGATCCTTGCAAGGGTTTTTGTCCTCACAAAGCCACATGATGAACAAGTTCAACTAGCAAGAAAAATCTCCAAAATAACATATCCAACCATAACCAAATTAGCTCCCAAACTTCACTTCTATATGCTCTTCAAAACCGAGGCCCTAGCCAAAAAGTCCCTTTTTAATTTAATTTAAAAAATCCTTGTCTCCCAAAAGTGGCACTCATCCCAATAAGACCCCCTTTATTAAATATTTGCACTTTATTATTTGGGTACCCATATAGTCCTCAATTAAATAAATTAAAATAATGATAAACTTAAATATTTAATTTAACTTTGTAAATTTATAACTTATTGTTATTAAAATTAAAAGCACTAGACTATATCAAATATCAAGATAACTGCATCCACCAACAAAACTAAAAATAGTAATATTAACAACTACCTTAGTTGATGCCCAGGCTTGTTTACCCTCTCGGGTGAATAACTTAAAGTACACAAATAAAGCACGTGATGCAAAATAATATTGCCATAGATATCAGGTCAAATATAAGAGATGTTATTCCATTCATAATTGTTGTTCTTCGTCACAAGTTACATTCGAAAGTATATAAAGATACCGAGGGGGTACGAGCGCCAACCGTCGCACCGCAACTGCCATCCCTTGGTTGCCAACTAACCAAGACAATTACAACTTAATTAACTAGTTTTATTTTCATGTACAATATTGCAGCCAACATCATCCCCGCCAAAAGAAAAGAAGTCATCTCCGGACGACTTAATACAAAATAGAGATGACATTAAACAGAACTGTTGACGCCAGATGAGCCCGAAACTTATACACCTGCTGCGTCCTCGCCTGAAAACCCTTTTCTGATACCATCTGATGCTCAAGTGCGGATTTCACCATTATTGCTTCCTTCGACATCACAGTCCTCCTGTGCCTAAACCAAACTTGTCTGCAAAACATGTGTTTCAGTCTCAGCCTCCACCAACTACTACTCAAATGATACTGTCTCCCTAGCCAATTTGTCCTCGATAGCCACCCGCGCTGCCCTCTCGGCATCCAACTCCTGGGTATGCTGAGCTAAGTCTCACGCTACTCCTGCCTCCAACCTGGTGGTCAGCTCCTCCCGAGCCCTCTGTGCATCCACCAAGGCAACCTCACATCCAGCCGAGACATACTCCGAGTTCCTCAAAGCGTACCATTCATGCCTAGAAGTGGCCACAACCTTCGGGCACAAAGGCTAGGAGATGCCTCAAATCCTCCATCGCACTCCCCAAAGTTTATTAACTGAACTGAATAACTCTCTGGTGTTGTACGACTTCGCGTTCTTGCAATGCCTTCCCTCAAACTCTGTTTGTTCGCAACCTCCAAATCCGTCTCCCTCTATGACTTATGGCTTCCCCGCCAATGCTTAGCTGCAGGCTTCTTTCTCACAGTACGGGACAACCCAACACTTACCGTGCCTTCTCTGATGCCCTTCGCCAAACTCAAAAAGTGTATTGTAGCTCAAAAATAAACTGGGGTGAGGTCGAGGGGCAGCGCCCCCGCCGCCAAGACCAATTTACAACCTTCAGAACCACACGAAAGTCCATGGCGCGCATCATTTCTGTGATATTTTAAGATGTCAAAACCCTTCTTCTCCACTCTAATATTTTCAGTGTCCTGGCTCCACATGTCATCGAATGATTTTTCAATCTGGTCGTCGTCGTTTTTTTTTTTTGTTTCCTCTATAATGTCCCTGATGGCACCCTGGCCATACAACCTCCCCGTACGGTCAATAACAACACTGACACCTCCAATCGTACAGCCACCTTCCCGGCAGTCAACACCCTCCTTACCGTACGGACACACCTCCAGCGTACGGACAACATGGTCAACCGTGCACACCGCACGGTCCTCCTTCCGCACGCCCAACGCAGTTCAACCGTACAGTGGACCACTGACGACGGAGCGGCTGCGTGTCTTATTCTTTGCGTGGGCGGTGTATCCACCACACGGTTGTCCACCGTTGGTGTTGCCACCACACGATGGTCCCACCATCGGTGTTACCACCGCCGGTGGTCCCACTGTCGGTGTTATCACGGCACGATGGTCCCACCGTCAGTGTTACCACCGCCGGTAGTCCCATCGTGGCATCTTCGTTTTTTTTGTTTTTTTTAAATCGACCGTACAGTCAACTGTCGTACGGACCCGTACGACCGTACGGTTGTTTTTTCTAAGTGTCCAGATTCGGCTCGGGTTTCATGCCTCTGGGATCGCCCTCTCTCGGTTTGCCTCGCCCGAGAGTCTCCCGCTTTGGTCCCGTGCCTCTCGAGTTGCCTGCTCAGCCTCTTAGGTCCCCTTCCATCCTATCGGGTTCCCCTCCAGACTCTCAGGTGTCCTTCCGGCCTCTCGGGTCCCTTGCGCGCTTCTTGTGGTAGGGTTTCAATTTGGACCCGTTGGTGGCAAGTCTATTTTCAATGGCCATCCGAAGATCTGGAGCCACAAATTCTACAGGGACCACGATCTCCTTCCCGTACATAAGAAGAAGAAGAAGAAGAATGATTTTGAAAGCTGCGGCCTTCCACACAGGGTTCCAATTGTTGCCGACACAAATGATCTTGGGATTATCTACGTCACCGAGGTTTGGGGCGTCTCCCTTCCAATATTCTTTGTATTCTGGCAAGTACACCTCCTTTGTTACTTGCTCTGGTTCCTCTACTTCGAGCCTGTAGCTCTGGAACATTTCGTAATCCTCCATCTGCCAATGGAAGAGCCCGTTCAATGACCCTGTCTCATCCTCGGAGCACTCTCCTAGTTTGAGAATCCCTTCGTCATTGGGCTCCCTACAGCCCCGTCCTTCGTCCCTCAGGTCGCCTTTTCCTTCACCCTCTGATTCTGAAGATGATGCTAGTTCCTTGCCGACAACCTAGGTCCTCAGATCAATGGTGTACTTCCGCCCCCCTTTCTCCATAGAAAGGGTGTTCTTTTTCCAGTCGTGGTTCACCTTTGCTGTAACCAGCCACCCTCTACCTAAGATGGCGTCGTACCCCTTCTTCTTGAGTGGGATTACCACAAAATCTAGTATGAAGGGTTACGTGCCGATGGTGACCGGCTAGGCCATCAGGGTGCCGAGTGGCTTGATGTCGTGTTGGTCTGCACCTACCAAGTTGAACATGGGTGGCCATAGTGTTGGCTTCCCCAGCTTCTTCCACGTATCCTCTGGCAGTACATTCACCCCCGAACCTCCGTCCACGATGGTGTCTTTGAGGATAGCCCCAAGAATTCCCATCTCTACTACAGCAAGATGTTGACCACTATTTAAGGCCAACAACATTGGGTCAGCCGAGGGGTTGACCGGAACTTCCGTCCGTGTGGCACGCAAAGGTGCCTGCGCAGTGGTTTGTATGGAACAAAAAATGGCGGTTCTTAACTGTGGCATGTTACTAGAAGGTCCTTTAACCTTATAGGTACTTCAATCTGCAGTACTTGCCCAATGATGTTATTTTCAGCTTCCGTACAGGATGATGTACTCACCACCTCATTGTTCTGTCGTTCGGCCGTCATCTCACGTTCAATATTGGCCTTTGCCTCCTGTAATCTCTCCTTCTCCCTACGGGGGTCGGGATAAGTGGCCTTTTTCGTCTAAGCGCGGGTGATCGCCAGTACTTCTTTCTCACCAGTCTTCTCAGCCTTCTCAATGTTGAGGAGATTAACCCCTGCCTTTGGGCAATTTGCGTCCTCATGGTCGCCTGGCCCACACCATCGGCAGAGGTGCTGAGGGGTGGCTTCCTTCGTGCAATCAAGGGCGAAGTGCCCCCACTGATTACAGGCCCTACATTGGATCATTGACCGACCCTTGGCGTCATACTGGATACGGCTTCCGTTATTGTTATTGTTTTTATTCCTTCCGCCGCCGCGTCTGTTGTCCCGGTAACCTCCAGATGATGCCGTTGTGTTGGTTTGTTGGGCCGTACCTGCTAGTGCGGATTTTGTGGCCTGCTCAGTGAACAACACTTGGCTCATTTGCGTACTTCGGGTTTTCAAGTTGTATGGGCATTCCTTGATGGAGTGTCCCATCACTTGGCAAATCTCACAAAAGGCCTTCTTCGGGCAGGTGCCTTTTGTGTGGCCTTCTTCCTTACAATCAGTGCACCACACGTCTTCGTTTTTGCTCGTGCTTCCTTTCATGTTCTTAAATTCCTTCATCATACGGTGCATATCCTTTTGGAGCGCTTGCACCTTCTTACTTGATGACTCGTCACTACTGCTTTCTCCCGAGGACTCCTCTTCTCCAGAGGACTTGTCCTTTTTCTTCGGCGATGTTTTGTCTTCACTTTCCAAATCCATCGCACGGTTGTATGCATCATTGTATGAAGTGGGCAGTACAATTTTCATTTTCCTTCGCAGGGATGACCGCAACCCTTCCACGAACCATCTCTTCTTTAGTCTGTCAGTCGGCTGGTTCTCCATCTTCCCCAGTAATTCCTTTAATCGTCGGCTATATGTTCACATTGTTTCGTGCTTTCCCTGCTTTGTGCTTAGTATCTCCGCCACGATCTCATTATCATCTCGAAGGAGTCGAAACTCCTTCTCAAAAGCTTTCTGTAGGTCGTCCCATGTTCCCACGTTTGTTTAGTCCACATCAGAGTACCAATCAATGGCTACTCCTCTCAGAGTGGCAGGGAACTGCACCACCCAATCCGCTTTGTCAACTACCCCGTTGGCTGACCATATTGTCTCACATGTACGACAGTGTCGTACGGGGTCATCGTTGCCATCTCCATTGAATTTAGGCAACTTTTGTTTGCCCGCCATTGAGGGGGGTCGTCTTCCTGGAGGTGGCTGTGGCTGCGTCTGTGCGCCGCTCCCTCCGGCGCTGGTGGTGTGTCCTCCGTGGGTGACTGGAGGTACGGTGCTTTGCCTACTGTGTGTGGCACCTCCAACTGTACGGTTGTCCTCCCCTCCGTTGTCGCCCGCACCCACTCTTGGCTCCCTCTCGTGATCCTCACTTCGTGGCGTAAGGGATAAGTTTCTAAACTAATCCCGAGTCTCTTCGACTAGATTTCGCCATAACTTTGTTTCCTCCAGAAACTCTTCGTGGCTCTGCACCCTACGGTGTTCTGGCGACGCATAGAAATTTCCCTCGGCTTCTGCACCCTCCGTGACACCTCCTTGGTTCCCTTCGGGCCACCCCTCAGCAGGTCGTCCTTCGGCAAGTTGCCTCAACCTCCGTCTACATTCTACTTGCTGTTCCAGAATCAAGGCCCTCCGCGCGGCCTCCCACTTGTCCATTTCTGCTATCTTATTTCTATCTTTATTTAATAGGTTGGGCATTAATTCCCATACATTTCCATAATTCACAACACATAAACCAGAACACGCCTTTATTAATTCATTTTGTCAATACAACTCGTGTCAATATTATGACACCTTTATTTGAATATAAAATGTTTCGTTATCCCGAGGGGATTCAGGGTTCAATTCCTTCCTAGCCTCGTGCCATCCCGCTCCGCTTCCTGACGGTTGCTTTCTTCGTACTGTTGAAGAATTTGTTGGCGTCGCTCTTCCTGGGCAATCTCCTCCAGGCGAGCTTGTTGTGCCAACGATGCCTGTGCAAGCAGCCGGGGAAGATGGTTCATCAACCGATTTACTGCCGGGCTAACCTCCAGCGCTGTCCACACGGCACTTGGTGGGATTTCCGCCACCGTGGCCTCTTGTCGAACGTAGGTCTCGATGGCTACCTGGAGCAGAATTGAAAATTCCCTTGTCGCAGTGTCTTCTCCGTTGTAGAGCTCTATTTGCGCGTTGTCGGCCTTTGGGTTTATCACACCAACGGGTAGGCCCATCGTGTCCGTGCGCCATCCGCGTCTTCCCGAGTATGTCTAGGCAACGACGCCAAATGTTTACCCTCTCGAGTGAATAACTTAAAGTACATAGATAAAGCACGTAATGCAGAATAATAATGCCATAGTTATCAGGTCAAATATAAGAGATGTTATTTCATTCATAATTGTTGTTCTTCGTCACAAGTTACATTCAGAAGTATATAAAGATACCGAGGGGGTGCGAGCGCCAACCGTCGCACCACAACTGCCATCCCTCGGTTGCCAACTAACCAAGACAATTACAACTTAATTAACTAGTTATATTTTCATGTACAATATTGCCGCCAACAAAGCTGACTTACTAAAAAAGGTTAAGTATGAGAAAACTATCTAAAACCACTTCAAAAAAGGGTGTTATGTGTGTCTCAACCACCTGAGCTTATTAGATCACCTATCACTAGCAAACTCTTGGATCAAATTGTCATTGTGAATCCCCAAACCCTAACTTATTACCCTACAGGAACCTATTGAATAGGCTAATAGTCCACCATGTTGATGTGTTTAGGAAGAGGGCATTGCAATCTGCCCTCCCCAAAATTGCTTTTCCTCAAACAATTCCAACTTTGGATACTGTAAAATCTACTCATTCTCCCATGTTGCATCCTCTACCAACAAGTTCTTCCATTTGACCAAGTACTTTTTTATGACTCCCTTTCATAGAGTACGCTCCCTATAGTCGATAATGGCCTTTGGAATCAAGATTAACTTCCCCTCCTCGTCCAATGGTGGCAACTCTAACGAGGTAACCACATTATGTCTATGTGCCTTTTTGAGTCTAGACACATGAAATGCATTATGCACTCTGCTACTAGCCAATAACTCTATCTCATAGGCAACCTCTCCAATCCTCCTAGAGACTTTGAAGGGACCATAGAACCTGAGTTTTAGCTTCCCTAATCCACTCTTCTTGAGAGTGGGTTGTCTGTATGGTTGGAACCTCAAATATACCATCTCACCCACCTCTAAATTGAGCTCTATCTGATGCTGATCAGCATATGACTTCTGCTGATTTTGTGCCTGCTGCAAGTTCTCCTTCAAACATTTCATAATATCTTGACTTTCCTGTAACAAATCTTTTGCCTTGGGCATTCAAATATGCCCAAACAGAAAATCAACAACAATTGGGTGCCTCATACCCATACAATGCCATAAATGGTGACATTCTAATAGACTTGTGATAGATAGAATTGTAGCAATAATTTCCAAGGTGCATCCTGTTGTGCCTTGCACACACTCCCCGTCGTCGACAGGGTCCCCCCTTCTTTGTTTTTTCATCTAATCCTCGCTGAGGTTCCAGGTAGGAAGTTTTGGTAAATTCGCAAGAGGAGTTGCAACAGTTAGGAATTTGATGCGTTAAGGAGATGATCCTTCTCAAGATTGAGCCAACCTACGTCCTAAGTCCTAGAGAATTCACCTTGAAAGATGATTGCGATTTTGTTCAACAATCTTACGGTGAAATCACAAATATTGTCAAGTCGACGTTGCTCGTCACCAAGTTTAAGGCCTGAAGCAAGAATGCCTAAGGCAAATCAAAATGCACCTTTTGACCGAATTGCAAAGTGACTAAAGAGTGCGAAGTGGGGTAAGTGAACATAACGTTTTTCAAAAACCGGCCTCTAAGGCCAAAACGACAAAGTCAAAAGCTCACAAGTCGGCCCGACAAGCCGAAATTCAAGTCAAAATGCAACTAAAAAGTTAAAATTCGGGCGTGAAAATTCCACGAGATCGTTTAAGCTTGTAAAATCGCCTAAGATAGGCCTGGAATCACTATGAAACTGGCGAAGTCCGCCAAGTAAAAGGATAGAGCGTCTGAAGGTCGCATGAAGACCCAAAGCGCCGATTTCGTAAGAGGATATAGGAGAGATAAGAGGATGCAAAAGTATTAATTTTCAAAACCTCCTTCGAATCTTGAAATTCGCACCAAGGAAGAATTACATGATGTTTTGAAAATTAGCAAGATGGATGAAAATGGCGATTTTCGCTAGCTGGAGGGAAAAGGGCGAAAACCTTGCAAGTGCCTCCAAAGTGCCGAAATTGGCAAAGTGCCCCAAAATGCCGAAATTGGCAAAACCACTCAATTGGCTGAAATTCGCATTTTGGAGGGCAAACGTTAAAGTCCGAAATTGGCAAAAAGAATCAAAGTGCCGAAGTTTGAAAACACACTCAAAGTCCGAACTTTGCAAAAGCCTTCAAAACGCCGAAAAGCACTATTTGGAGGAGAAATGATAGAAAGGTATTAAGGTTCAAATTTGCAAATCCTTCAGAAGTCCGAAATTCGCCATACAAGGAAATCGCGATGTGCAAACTTGCAAAACCCACCCAAATGCCGAAGTTCGTGATTTAGAAAGGAAAATGCGTGAAAGCTAAAGTTGGCAAAACGCCTCAAAACGCTGAAAAGCGCAATTTGGAGGGCAAGTGTAAAAGTGTGAAATTTTCAAAAGCCTCTAAAGTGTCGAAGTTCGCACTTTTGAGTCAGAATGTAAAAGTTGAAAGTTGGCAAAATGCCATTAAACCCCGAAATTCGCACTTTTTAGTGAAAACGCAAAAAAGTTAAAAAGTTTGCAAACACACTTGAAATGCCGAAAATCGCATGCCAAGCGATAAGTAAAATAGAATGAAAGTTTGCAAAGCACTCTAAAGTGCCGAAGTTTGCAAACTCCATCCAAATCCCGAAGTTTTAATTCTAAGGGAAAAGTCCGAAAATTTAGAAGCTTGCAAAAGGCACCAAATAGCCGAAATTCGCCTACTAAAGGAAAATCGTGATTTAGGATGTAAATGTGAAAGGTTAGAAGTTTGAAAAGCACCCTGCAAACCTGAAATTGAAGAAAATCGAGATTTAGGAGGTAAATGTCATTTTCGCCAAAGTTTGAAGAGGACAAAAGGGAAACCCCATTTGCCAAGGGTCGCGCTATGAGGTATATTGCGCAGTGAGTGTTTTTCACAAACTCCATTCTCCATTACTGAAACTTCGCGTAGGGTTGAAACCGCGATTTTTAGAAGGCTACAAACTTGCAAAGATGCCTTATTTACCGAAATTCTCCATTTAGGGTAATATCGCAATTCTTCTTTAAGTGTTGAAAGTCACGAGGTTTTCATACCTTGTAGAGAATAGTAAAACGCCGAAGTTTGTATAGGAGAAAGTCGTGGTTTCTAAAGGGCTCTCCAAACCCTTTACAAACACCTTGAGCCCATAACAATCGCAGAGAAGTGTGGAAGGTTAAGTAATTTATTGGTAAAATCACATAGGAGGCAAAATCATTAAGGTAACAAATTGCTAAATTTAAGTGTTCCTAAGCTGCATTTCTCTCTCCACATTTTAGGCGCGAAAAATTTGAAATAGGGAGTTAACCGTTAAAATTCAAATTGCAGAACTCTCCCATTCAAATTTGCAAGTTGTGCGGATTCACGCCATTCATTTTTTTTCGCCAGGTACGTGTGCTTCGCCTCTCTTGAAATCGTTCAAAATACATGCAAAATCGGATAGATCTATGTGCAAAATGAATTAAACCGATTAAATCTGAAACCGCATCTGTTTCTATTTGTAAAACGTTGGGAGCAATTGAAATCAGAGTCTGTTCCTAAGAATCAGCTAGAAAACGCATTTTCAGACTTAGAAAATTTTTAAAGCATCGTCCATTTTAAAAATTGATCCTAAAATGCCTAAGTATAAATTCACAGTCAAAAGCTTCACAAATACCCATGTTTAAATCAATTAGGCTTTTAGCTAAAGTGTCAGGATGTTCATTAAATTCGGTTTTCAAATTGATCCTTGTATGTTGGCATATCCTTTATCTAGCTCGCTTCGCTCCCTTTATATCGCCTCATAATCCGCATCCGGCTGTGCAGGATAAATGCCTAAATCGGCGGTAGAATCATCAAAGACACCTGCTGCAGCCGAGACATCACGAGCATCCAAATCAGATATCCCTCGCAGAGTCGAAAGGATAAAGTATCAGTATCAGAGAGGGGGACTGAGGGAATTGAAAGTTCAGAGTGTGTGGGAGAACATCAGTGATACTGACCTGGGCCATATTGATATTCAAGATTTCAGAAACCGAGTTTTCTCCCCTAATGCCTATGGCAGGCCTAGGCGGATGATGGAAAGTGGCATTGCCCAGGCAGCAGGATTTCCCCCGGTAGTGCAAAACTATGAGCTAGTAGTAGAGGCTGCCCAACATTACCAACCAAGCTCCAGATCGGTGCTCCTTGAGAACATGGTCCTCGCTAACTTCACTCCTGAAGCCATTGGCGACGCATTTGACATTCCCTTTCCGAACAACCCCATAGCCACGACTATAGATGAAGCGCAAGGGGCGTATGATATGAACCCCGCTAGATGCAGAACACTGATAAATGAGGAGTGGTACAAGGAGAGAAGACCTCCAAGCGTCAGTATTGGGAAAAAGACCCCTAGAAGCGACTTTCACAACAAAAATGGGGACATGGTCACATTGCTCAGCAGGATTATGGGACTTCCCCAATCCAATTACTTTGAGGAATGGATGTTCTACTTCACAGAACAGGTCTTCGCTGGGAAATCCAAGTTTGACTGGGCCCAGATTATAAGCGACAACATCCACACCCAACTGATCGAACTTGAGGCGAAGAAGTACTTCACTATGACCTCCTATTTGGTCTACATGTTTGCCAAAAACCAGCCACTGCCGAGTTTGATCATGAAAGGTGAAATTGGGAATGGGCCTGATCAGGTAAAGGTATACAATTGCTATCCACAGCTACACTATCAGGACATAGCTCAAAGGGAAAAGAACAGCCCTGCCTATGCAATTGGTCGGTATGAGCGCGTCAATGGCGCCTTCACAATGCACCTAGTCAGGCTAATGCAAGGAGGACTACACATAAGGCTCTCAGAGAAAGCTACTATTCTAGTACAGAGGTATTGTGCCTAGTTCATCCAGTTCCCAAGGTTCTCCTACATCCGGATAGCTGGCTTTGAAGGTGCTCCTTTCCAACTTCCACGGTACCCAACCGACAAGATAGTTCTCCTGGAAGTCGCAAGGCAGTCACGTCCGGCGAATAGCTTACTCAAAGATAGGAAGCAGTCTGGATTCGCATTCCCTATGATTATAGGTAAGCAGGATATCCATCTAAAGAACCCATCCTAGGCAGAGGAATCCTTTGCAGAACTAGCCTCCTACGGCCTACAAGAGCATTTTCCAAGGAAATGCTTTGGTTACGACAATCTGGCAAAGAGGGCCTATGGCAGGCGATACAGAGCAAAAGAATCAGTTGAAGATTACTGGAAGAACTGCTCTAATGACTATGAGGTTCGAAGGCGTGAATATTCGAGGCTGAGTGTGCAGCAAATGCGACTCTATGAATACCGTCGGGTCCTAGATCAACTAACAGATTCAGGAAATTGCCTGCAAGTCCGGGAATTTGAGGTGGTAAGACATCTTTTGCCAGGCATCGATTGGTCGCAAGATCCAATCACTGATTTCGAGGCAGTTATGGCAGCCCCAGGAAGATATACTGACCAATGGTTGCACCAGCAAATTGAGCGACTTATACATGAGGGAGTCCAATTCACCTACCACTTGATGGGTAACCTTGATTCTCAGTCCTCTGAAGATGAGGGAACTTCTAGTGCACCTAAGGAAGAGATCGAAAAGCCTGACAAAAGAAAGAAGGCTAAGGCCAGCAGAGGAACTCGGACATCCAAAAGAACAAGAAGGGAAAAGATCCCCATTAGGAGGCCAGAGGTCACTTCATCATCAAAGGACCCCAGTTCGTCTGATGATGTAGTTGAACTAGATTATATACCTGCTCTGCCTTCCCAGAGTGATATTGACACATTTGGAGCTGATGATCCTCCTGCACCCAACGTGCTGGATGCCGAGCTAAGAGCCATTGAATCAGCCGAACCTGATAACCAAGTTGAGGAAGGAGAGATTCCATCCACTCAGGCGATTGAATTGCATGAACCCACCCAGCAGAGCCGCCATGAATTGCTGCTCCATAATACTACCAAGGATGACTCCACTGTTGAAGGAGAGCAAAGGACAGATGATACCTGCGAGCCTGAAAAGAATGAAGAACAACCATCACATGAAAATACTAGGCAGTTGTTCAATGAAGTGGGAGAGAATTTGGTTGCAAGTAAGGAACTTGACACTTCCTCTACTCTTCCTGTAACGGAACAGCTGCAAATATGCAATGAGCCGGTTGAAAACATTAAAGAACAGAGTGTCAATTTAGCCATAGCATCAGCCCAGATTGTACCTCAAGAATGGTTAATTGCTCAAGCTCAGCGCAAGGGCGCCACCAAGCCACCCATCGATTTGGAGGACATCTTCTCACGCATAGACCAAGCCAAGGCCAAGGGGAAGAAAAAGCCCAAGGCGTATTCCAGGATAACCAAAGATGAGCAAAGGAACCGTACCCTTCATATCACCACCCCGCTTGTAGACAAGCCAGCAGATCAGATTACACTGGCTGATTATAGCATCACGACTGTCCCCATCGAACAAGCCACTAAGGAGCAGGAAAAGGAGGAATTCAAGGATTCAGTACAGAACATGCTCAGGCAACTTGAAAAAATAACAGCTGAAAAGAACGTGTATCGAGCTCGTGCTGAACAAGCTGAGGGGTACATTGATCAACTCCTGAGACCATTGCATAATGCCCCTGAATCCCATATTCCCCTGACAGCATTAGCACAGAGAACCATGACAGAATTTGAAGGGGTACGAGACACCGCAAGGGCTGTCAAGGAATGGATACAAGGCATCAAAGGAAGGGGAGAACGAATCCTTGAAGAAATAAAAGAGATGGCCCACCATCGAGAGACCACTTTGGTCAAGCTACTAGAGGTAAAAAAGGAATCCCTCAGAATCCATGAGGTAGCTGCCACAACTCTTCCCCTCGTAAGAGCTCTCTTTTGGACCCAAGCACAGATCCCTACACTCTCCGACATCCTGGACCCCCATGATATCAGCGTTTTCAAAGAATGGTACTGGACTATCACTACGAAGAATGACACGAAGGAAATCATTGATAAAGAACACGATGCATGCGAGGCAATTCTGAAAGGCATGCAGGAACTTGGCAAGACAATCCTCCGATCAATGGTCTCGGGGTGGCGAAATGACCTATCCGATGATGTGATACAGCCGGACTCGGAGGAAAGATTGGGGACGGATAGGATCACCTATTCCGCTAAGGACCTGAGTTTTGCCGGTCAATTCCATTCAGACATGTTGTGCTTCAAGCGCAATCGTTCCAGCTGGAAAGATGGTTTGAAACACGTGGACCGTTACCTCGAGGGCATGCAGTATAAAATTCGTCATCCTCCTATGCCTCCTTTCAGTTTGCTATTCCAATTGTGCATCAGGTTCCAGGAGTATGTTCGCGAAGAACGTGCAGCAAGTCGAGACATTTGGCAAGAATATTTGCATGGCGAAGATGAATTCCTGGAAAAAGGATATGAAGCTGGAAAAGAGAAAGTGCTTTCTTAAAGTGCTTTTTTCTTTTAAATTTTGAAAAGTGCACTTTTTGGCCAAAGGGTCATATTTGACTTCCAAGTCAACTGTAAATGTAAACTTTGTGTATGTGCACTTTTTTGAATTATTTTGGATAAGTTTTAATTACCTTTTTAGGTAGTTATTGCTCCCTTTGGGGTAGTTGTTGATATTTGCCCTCCATTTATGGGTATGGGTACCTTTTGTAAGGATGAATCTGGGCCACTTGTTTAGGTTAGATCTTGGCCATTCATCTATTTTTGGGAGCCTATTTAAAGGGACTGGTTTTCCCTCATTTTGTAAGAAGTTCATGGATTGTTGCTGAAGCTCTAGCGAAATTTACAGGATGTAATGCAAAGTTAAGACTGTTTCAAATTTCATTGTGAGTGCATGGTCTCCTTCTCCACTAATTTGAATTATTCAATTATGTTTCTTTCATTTATATAGCATCTTCTAGATAAACATCTGATAGAATCCTCGTTGTTCATACCATTGGGGATTGATTGATTGTCATTCCTTCTGCATGGTTAATTTGAACCCTTTCACATGCTTAGTTCAGTTATTGAATACTCATTGAATGAATGTTAAAGTTCTGAAGTTGTGTTCAATAGCATGAAAACTCTATTTTCCTTGAAGATCACACTAGATTCATACAAATATTGTGCTTAAATGGTTGATAGTGTTTAATCTAGTTATTTGGAGGTGTCTGTTTGTTTTCTTAATATGCTATCTTAGTTAAATAATTTAGACTTTCTGTACCTCTCTTTCCCTATCCCTCTTTTTCCCCTTTTTTACCAAGAAGAATCCACGGTCCTGCTGAAAGAGTATCATGCAACTGAATCCAATCGATAATGAGACTGTTAAAGTTTTAGGGAACTCATCCAGCAATTATCCATATCACCGTAAGACCCCTTGTGCCCCCAGCAAATCACATCAATCACTGAGTAATCCCGCAGTCAAGACCTGACAATCAAAACCTTGAGGTCGTCCCCTTTGATCAACAAAACCAGCATTAGGGATTTCCTTATCCCAAGAGAGGATAGGACACTCAGCGAGTACACTCTATTCTGCGTTGGCCGGATGAAGTCGCAAGTTCAGCTATTTTAGACACGTCAACACTATCCCAACACATAAAGAGGCTAACCCATGAGGGAACCCAATTTACATATAATATGATGGGTAGCCTCGATTCCCAGTCTTCAGAGGACGAAGGGGCATCCAGCGCGCCAAAAGAGGAGGTTGAGAAACATCAAAAAAACAGAAAGAAGGCAAGAGCCAATAGGGGGACCCGGACATCAAAAAGGACAAGAAGAGAAAAGATGCCCATCAGGAGACCAGAGGTTACTTCCTCATCCAAGGACCCCAGTTCAGAGGATGATATAGTTGAACTTGATCACCTACCAACTCCACCTTCACGGGATGATCTTATTGCATCAGAAGCAAATGATCCGCAAATACAAAGTCAGCAAGGAATGGAGGCAAGGATCATTGGTTTGGATAGACTTGAAAATCAGGTTGAGGAAGGAGAGATTGCACCAGATCAAGGAGCTGACAAACAAGAGCCCACACAGGGGAGCAGGCATGAGTTGCAGCAGGAAGGCAGCAACAAGGATGACACCACTGTTGAGGGAGAAAGGGAAGAAGATAGAACCCAAGAACCCAGCAAAATTGAAGAGCAGCCACTACTAGAGGACACCCAGCAGTTGCTCAGTGAGGTGGGAGAAAACTCAACCATGAGTAAAGGATTGTAAACTGCAACTATTCCTCCTTTTGTGTCCGATCAGTTACAGATAGACAGTGAATCAGCTGGGGCATCCAAAGAGCAAAGTGGGGATCTAGTAGTCACATCTAGACAGACCATCCCTCAAGACTGGTTAATAGCTCGAGCACAACGGAAAGCGACTATCAAGTCACCAATTAACCTAGAGGATATCTTCTCTCGGATAGGAAAAATAAAAGCTAAAGGAAAGAAAAAGCCGAAGACTTACTCCAGGATCACCAAAGATGAGCAAAGAAATCGTACGATTCATATTGCTGCCCCACCTGCAGACAAACCGGCAGATCAGGTTGCATTAGCTGACTATAGTGTCACGTCCATCCCAATAGGGCGAGCAACCAAAGAGTAGGAGAGGGAAGAATTTAAGGATTTCGTATAGAATATGCTCAGGCAGCGAGATGAAATGATTGCTGAGAGAGATATGTACTGAGCTCGTGCTGAGCAAGCTGAGGGATACATAGATCACCTGTTGAGACCGCTGCATCATACCACTGAGTCCCATATTTCCCCATTGGTGCTAACGCAAAAAAACTACAACTGAATTTGAAGGAGTGAGCGACACTGCCAAGGCCGTCAGAGAATGGATTCGGCGCCTTAAGAAAAAGGGAGAGCAGATCATCAAAGATGTGCGAGAAATGGCTTTCCATAGGGAATCCACTCATGTCAAAGTGTTTGAGCTGAAGAAAGAATGTTTCAATGCTCAGGAGGCGATTGTCGAGGCATTGCCCCTCATGAAGGCTCTATTTTGGACCCACACTCAGATCCCCACACTGCATAGTATCCTAGATCCCTATGACATCAATACATTCAAGGAGTGGTATTAGATTCTCATCATGAAGAATGACATGATGGGCAACATCAACAAAGTGCAAGATGAGTACGAGGAAGCTTTGTCAAGCATGGAGGATGTTGGTGAAAAGATCCTTAGATCGATGGTCCCTAGCTGGAAGAATAGCATTAAAGATAATGAGATACGGCCGTGGTGGGAGGATAGGCTGAAAACCGATAAATCACCTACTCCATGGAGGACCTGGAATTTGCTAGAGGGCTACAAGCAAACATATTGCGTTTTGAAGCTCGTAAATCATATTGGAGAGAACAGCTAAAGAATATAGATAACCACCAAGAGGGTATTCAATACAAAATGCTTAATCCTCCTATGCCTCCAGGAACAGAACTATTTGAGTTGTGCTTAAGATTCCAGCACTACGATCAGGTAGAACGCGCAGCAGATCGGGATATCTGGAAGGAATACTTGCAGGACGAAGTCGAATTTTTGGAAAAACAGTCTGCCTCGAGGAAAGAAAAGGTGCTTTCTTGAAAAGTATTTTGTTTCTTTTAAATTCTAAGTGCACTTTTTCAGGATAAAGTTTCTTTCCAACTACCAAAGTCATTGCAGATTTTGAGCTTCGTGCAAGTGCACTTTTTGGAGCAACTTTATGTTGGATAGTTGGTAGTTATTAGTTAGTTGATGGTTGGTGATGATATTTTGTTCTTCATCAATAGGTAAGGGCAGCCATGTTTTATAGGATGAATCTGGACCACTTGTAAGATTAAATCTTGGCCATTCATCCATTTTTGAAAGTCTATATAAGGGATGGTTTGTCCCTCATTTTGTAAGAAGTTTAAGATTGTTGCTGAAACTCTGGCGAAATTTATGCAGAATTAATGGATATTAAAGTTGTCTGGTTTCCGTGTGAGTGCATGGTCTCCTTCTTCATCTTTTATTTTTCCTATTATGTAGTTTAATTTCAGATGGTATTTTTAGGATTATATCTGATAGAAACCTTAGTGTTCATACCATTAAGGATTGACTGATTGTCATTTCCTCTTGCATGGTTAATCTGAAACAGTTTTATGCTCTTGTTCGGTTATTAAACATTGAATGAATGAATATCTAATTCTGTGTTTATGTTTAATATCATGAAAATCCAACTCCCATTGAAGATTGCACTAGATTTTACAAAATTGTGCTTCATTAGCTGATAATGTTTAATCTGACTTTTTTAAGGTTTCTGTCTATTTTTCAGAACATGTTGTCTTAGGTAGATTAATTAGATTTTCTCTCTCTTTTCCTTTCCTTTTTTTCTTTTTTTAATCAGTGGAAGTTGAAACAACGTCGTGTTAAAGTAAAATCTAATGGAATCAAAACCATAGAATCCTAGGGAACCCGTACGAACAAAACCGACTCTACCTAACCATAAGTCCCCTTTGTGTATTCAGTAAAGCGCATCATACCGTTGAGTTATCCCGCAGTCAAGACCTAACAGCCAAAACATTGAGGTCACACCCAAATGATCAGTCCAAACAGCATTAGGGATCTCCTTATTTCAAGAAAGGATTGGATACTCAACTACTAAATTCTATTACGTGTTGGCCGATAGAGAGTTGTGGCGACACGACTTTAGACACGTCAACACATCCATTTCCCCCATGCTCTTTGTTGTCCTAAATTGTAGTTCCTGAGATACCCCTCAACCCATTTGTTCACTATCTTTGTTTGTGGGTGGTAGCTTGTGCTAGGAGAGAGCTCAATCCCACTCAATCTGAAAAGTTTCTACCAAAAGAGGCTTAGGAACTTGCTGTCCCTATCACTCACTATACTCCAGGCATCCTATGAAGTTTGAAAATCTCCCTAAAGAATAAATCAGCTAATTGTGCTACAGTATATGTTGCAGAAATATCATATAAGTGTGCAAATTTGGTCAACCTATCTACTACAACATATATACAATCCTTGCCCTATACCTTAGGTAACCTAGTGATGAAGTCCACGGGGATATATTCCCATTTCTAATTAGGAATGGGTAAGAGCTGAAGCAATCCAGCTGGATAAGTGTGCTCATTTTTATTTTGCTAGCAGGTGGGTCACTCTCTAACATACTTAAGGACTTCATTTTTAAGTCCTTTCCATGTGAACCCCTCTCGGATTTGTCTATAAGTGTTGAAGAACCTCAAGGGACCAGCCATAGGTGCATCATGAAAATTCCTCAATATCTTCACCATAAGTTGTGAAGTAGGCACCAAATAGAATCTCTCCTTATGAATGATCAGCTCATCGAGCACTGTGTACCTGTCATCATGAATTGTGCCCTCAAAGATTCTTGCTGCCCAAGAATCCTTAGCATACTCTACTGAAATCAACTCTCTCCAATCAACAATGATCTCAACCAATGAACACAAATGAGGCCTCTTGGAAAGTGCATTGGCAACTCCATTCTTCTTCCTCTTAACATATACAATGTCAAAATCATATGCCTGTAGTCTACTAACCCACTTTTGTTGCTTATCACTAAGATCTTTCTGGTTCATGAAATATTTGATGTTGTTGTGATTCGTTTTGATGATGAATTTTACCCTACCAAACATGGTCTGAATTTGGCCTAAGCATGCATGATGGGCAACGTTTCCTTGTCATATATAGAGTAGCTCTTCTCCACACCCCTCAACTTCCTTCTCTCGAAGGCTATGGGATGCTCCTCCTACATCAAGATAGCACCAATCCCCTTTCTTGAAGCATCACACTCCAACTCAAACGGTTTGGAGAAATCTAGAATTGCCAACATTGGGCATGTAAATATCACCTATTTGAAGTGCTCAAAACACTTATGTGTTGAGTCGGACCAATCAAAAGCTCCCTTCTTTGTCAAATCTATGAGTGGAGTTGTAGTTTGTGAAAAACCGTTAACAAACCTCCTATAAAAACCACACAAACCAAAGAATCCCTTAAGTTAAGTGAGATTCATAGGTGTAGGCCACTCAACAATAGCCTTGATATTCTGAAGATCAACTCTCACTCCCTCTGCATTGATAATGTGACAAATTGCAATGGAGTTGACCTTTGTTGGTATATATTGAGATCTTGCAACACTAAATGATTCATTTGCATAAAACTAAAAAAATGATGATTTCTAATCTTGCTTAGTCATATTGGGACCATTTTGAATTGGTGTTTTAAGTGTGAGGTAAATATGGTCATTTTTAATTGATGAGAATAACTCCTTATCTGACAATTTGTATGGTAGTATTGGTAAGAAAATAGTGCTGTCTCATTTCAATCTTACATTGTATAGATTATCTTCTTTCAGAGTTTCAGTTTGTATATGAAATGTTCTTAGTACAATGGTAAAATCCACATAAAGGAATATCAACGTATGTTAACATCTCCCTTACTATGAAATAAATGGAGAAAAATCACTACATGTATTATATAAATTATTAGTCATCGTAGTCGACGCATAATCATTATGAATAATGCACATACTATATTCCATATCTTAGAGACACCCTAAGTTTTGGTTACCATTATTAATAATGATTTCCATCAGAAGGAAATGACTTTTGTTCTTAATCAGAATTTTATGATCTTCCAATGCTTGTTTTTGGGTTGATCATACAAGGCTTATGAAATTATTGAGATTCAAACCACTCTTGTATTTATGTAGTTTTGATAATTAAAGCTTTCCGTCCTTGCAAATCTTAAGGAATGGAAGAAAATCTCATGATGATTCTCAACAAATGGGTTTCTTAGCATACATTTAACATTTTATGAGCTTCATGTACTAGCAAAGTCTCTAAAAAAGCACCTATTTGTAATGGGTGGCTATCACACTAATAAGTTATTCAGGGAGTAAGCTTGGAAAGGATAGCTCACCCATTGCTTTAGTTTTTTATGGAATGTTCCTCTATATATCAAGATTATTTCTTTTCTTTTTTTGTTAAAAGAATATGAAAAATTATTCATCTTTATGTTCATGAAAATTATGCTCATTGGCAATTGACAAATGCATACTAAAAATAAATTTTCTACTCCAAATATCAACTTTATTTGATTATTGTGTTACTGACTATACTAATGATTCCATTTATAGGACACCTACCATGGACTGTCTCCAAAATAAATGGTCTAGGTACTCTTACATGGATGGTGTAATAATTTAAAAACATACTATCTTCTATGTTTTTTTAAGTCAAAGCCCAAAAAACAAAAGTAGCTATAAAAGATGGTTGAAGAGTTTCAACTAGATACTTGTAAAAGTACCACTGTTTACTACTCTATTTGATAAATTCAATACATGAAGTGATAACAAAGATGACAAATGCCAACTATAGGAGTCAAATATATCTTTATTCACACATGAAACTATTATAGAGAAGAAGACCAGAGATGGTCAGCCAAGGATTATAGTTGATCCCACTATATCATACTACCTTCTTTGATGATACACAATATATTTGAATGACCCAATGATTGTCAAGAGGAACACAACCATCAACCAACCGACACCTATAACTACCTGAGAATGATAAACAACTTAATATGAACAATTAATACATCGTCAAATAACCAATATTATCAAACCTAACAATAGACATTGTACGTTGACTACAACCACCTTACTATATGATAACTAGAGTTATTTTGCTCTTACCAAAGAATCTCATTTCCAAAGAGAGAACAGTACACTGAAGATCATGGACACCTCACTCAAGCAAAAGCATTCCACCATAGAAGTCTCTCCAGTTCTATTCAAGCGAAAGTACATAATGATATAAAAGATAGATTGGAATCTAGGCCATCACATATCAAAACCTTTGTGTAATTATTGGCTTTAAGGTGATGCCATTCAAGGGGAGTGTGCATGACACCACCTAGTTGGCTAAGTCCTCCATGTAAGACCTAATACGCATAACATAAGACCTTCAGGCATTATGTGCTCCAAATTCAATTCAATGCTTGGGCATTAGGAGTTGCCACTAGGAGGAGTGTGCATAACAATGGCACCTCTAGATATAAGATTTCAAGCATATAATAAGACCTACAGGCACTTTAACATCTCAGAATAGCTAAATCCTTGGATGTAAGACCTAACAAGCATAACAAGAGACCTCTAGGCATTTCATTAATTGCTACAATGTATAGGTCGTACAAGCATCTATTAAAGTACTCTCCAAATCTTCCACTCATAAAAGCAATGAATTAAGTCCTATGGGCATATCATATTAAGTCCTACAGGCACTATGTAATGAACCTAGGGTGAAGCTAACTTGAGGAGACCTAGGCTCCAATAATTTTTTTATAAGACCTAATAACATCTTTTTTAAAACATAGATAAATAATAATGACAAGATGACTTTCATGTAGTTTGGAATACATGGTTTCATATTGGCATATATTTGTGTCCCTGTTTATCACTATCAAAGAAAACCTACATTACTGGGGTACTTCATTTTTTCATTTATAGAAATTAACATGTGATGCCCCCTATTGAAATTAAAAGCGAGTGTTAGAACATAATGTTATTAGGGGTCATACCCTTATAACATTTATATATTGTTCTAATATAAGGTTATAAAACTTTATGTTATAAAGCATATACCATTTTATAATTATTAGATAATTAATTATTTATGAATGGTTGCTTTGGACAGGTGTGACTAATACCTCTTAAGGTATTTTTCCACCCTTTCTCCTATATTTAAGGGCGTTCTCTCTCATTTGAGAGGGTTTGTATTTGGAGTTGTATATTGAGTTATATCCAATGTTCCATGGGGACGCGTCTCTCCCCCCAAGCCCACGTCCCCCCCGTCCCTGAAACCTGCCCCCAAAACTTAAACCCTTTGTCCCCTGTCCCCAAAGCCTGTCCTTGCGTCCCCGTGTCCCCCAGTCCCCAACGCCCATGGAACATTGGTTATATCACTATGCACAAAACGTATTATTGGCCATGTGGAAGTAAGGATAAATGTCCCCAGGTTCAGTCTATTTTTATTAGGCTACATTTTGTTAAGTGTTTTAATAAAATGATGCTTTATGAGGTTTTTTACCTGAAAGGTTTTTCCCCATGTACATCTTGTGTAATGTGTAAAATCTATGCTCATATGATTATCATTTTATTTATTCTATATTTTGTTCCTAAGATCTTAATTTGTAACACATATCAACAGAAGGCTTTTTGAATGAATAGGAGAGAGCAATATTATATGTATATATTTTGGTTTCAAGATGAGAATGCATATATTATTTAGGATACTAACATCATCGCAGATACAAGGTTAGAGTTTAGCTTAAAATGAAGCAATATGTTGATTTCAAGATATCAGTTCATGTATTATTTAAGATAATAACCTCATGGCAGGTGAGTGGTATTGCATCTCATGTTTGACAATTGCAAACAATGTTAATAAACGATGATATTATTCTTGATATGCGTCAAAAAGCTTTAAAGAAAGACACTCAACAGATAATGACAATGGTAAAAAGAATTTATATGGAAACTTGATTGCACCTGAACAGCACCTTCCCCAAGCAATTCCTTTAGACCCTTCTGGAACTGTTTATACTTAGATGGATTTGTGTTGCGTATATAGCAGAATAAATCCGGAGAGAACGAAGGAATTCCTGGAAAAGACACTCTGGGACCAGTGTAGACAGTATCACCAATGCAGAAAGTGTCTGGATTGTTGAGACCAATAACTACACAAAGTACACACAAAATATTTCAATTTTAGAAGCATGTCAATCAGATTCCAACCAGCATGTCAATAACCAATTTGTGTGGTGCTAAGCTGAGATGAGATGACTTTCATTTACTGTTGAATCAAATTGTTATGTCGGACCTATCAAAGAATAACTACAAAACTAAATCTATCACATAAAGCGCTCCAGGATACAATGCAAAAAAAAATTACCATCACCAGCATATCCAACATCCACTGTTTCTCTGCTTTGACCAAATAATTTTTGTGGTCTTGTCAAGGCGACTGTTTTCCCAGTTCGAGCCAGCTGAACTTTCATGCCCTTGCTGAACTGGCCTGCTTAAGAAATTAGGAAATAGCAATGGAATATTGTGCATCAAGTTATTTCTCATTTTATTCCACATCTCCTAAAAATTGGATACTTAAACTATATGTTCTGCAATAGTAAATCTGCAAACCTGAACAAACTCGGACAAATGCAACCTTATCTCTATGTTTTGGATCCATATTTGCCTGCATCTGAGAAAAGAACAGTTTCATGAGTATGAACACATGTAAAAGTACACCTAAATTTTATTTTCAATTGTGAGTTGATCTGAGAAGAGAACAGTTTTATGAGTATGATCACTTGTTAATGTACACCTAAATAATTTTCAATTGTGAGCAGCCAACATAAATATGGGATGCACAGACAATGAAGTTCCCAGCTAGATGAAAGAGAGTCTGAAAGAAAACATCGCATGGTCATAGGGTGGGCAGGCAATGTTAATATGTATTGACATATAGAAAGAGATCAGCTAGTTATGACTCTACAGAATAAGAAAATGCAGCTGCATAACTTGGTGAATGTTTATGTTTATAAGGAAAAGACCTGTTCAACCCAAGAAACTTGGGACAGAATCTTGTCAACACTCCTATCAAGTCCCATGTGAAGACAAGGATGAATGAGGAAGAGCCTCATCCATGCCATGAAATTATGAGATCTACTGCCTAAGCATGCCTAGGCAAACTCCTACAAGGAAGTGATGGATGAAGGAAAAAGGGGCTAAGAAAGGTAAGAATAAGGAAAAAATGGGAAGGATCAAAGAATGCCAAATGCAAGGATTAGCCAACCAAATATGCAGTAAAAGCAACCAAAGCCAACTAAATCTAAGCACCACTTGACAAGGGCCAGCCTTGAAAGGGAAGGTAGAACCTAAGGGCTCAAAACACAAAGGTAAACTATACATGGCTTTGACTTTGCCTCTTCCAGGAATTGCCCTTCCATAAAGCAATTTTATAATAATAGCTTCACTTTTGTCTATGTTAAGATAATGTTCGTTGGACATAGCTGAAGTGATAAGAAGGTAAAAGACAATAATAAAAATAAATTACATAATAACTAAATGCAAAGAAGAAAATTAAATATTATGGCATCATATTGGCACTAAACATGATGATTCACATGAAATCGCATCAAAGTAATATGTAAAGAAAATGCAAGCTAGTCATTCATTCAAAAAAAAAACAGAAAGATAGAAATAAATTTGCATTTACAGAACTGTCCCCAAGCCCATCACTTTTGGACCTCTCCTATGCACTGAGGACTTTTTTATGAAAGATTTCAACCTTAGGAAGACAACCTAAGGTAAGCCAAACACCCAATAATTTGGTGTTTGGCCACCTATTGTATTTACTACATTAGCAGCAGGCTGTAATGAAGAAGATCAAATTACCTATAAGACCAAAATGAAGATGAAAGAGCATTGTGCAAAGCTTGTATATTAACTCAAAAGTTGTGAGCTAAACTGAATGTTTCACAGAAACCCCAGCTATCTACCCTGCTACTATACAAACAAAGACCAAGATGACCTCGCTATAGAAAGCCAGGCAAAGTTCTAATAAAATCTCTTTGCCGGCACCCCTATCTAAGATTCTTCTTAATGAAGGAAGATGTGAAAACAAGCACTTTTAAATTGAATCTCACGCTCCTGAAATTTGAGCACCTAATTCTGATTGACAATCATTAAATTTTTTAAAATAAACAGTTGTAAAATGGAGAAATGGAAGGGCAACCAAACCACTCCTAGCGACATGGACAAGACATTGAACAAGTATAGAAAATGGCGCATATTCTTGAAAACTTAATTGAAGGCATACTCACCAAACAAATTAATACTCAGATAAATTGACATTAATGACAGACAACAATGACAACCTAAGACTAAAATGTAAAGAAAAAGATGATCAAATACTAAAAGGATTGGTATTGCTAAAAGAACCCTAATGGCATGAGCTATCGGTTGAGCTGATAGTATCATAGGAGTACTAAGTCAGTCCTTTAAACATGGCAAAACTAGACTTCACAACCCTAATACCATGTGACTGCAATACTAAAGCCTTGTAGATGGCATAATTACTGCACCTAAATAAATCATAGTTGTTATGTTTATTGATATGGCAATGTAATGAACCGTTGGTTCCCGTAGGGATAGGTAGTTGTCCCGCAATTGGCATCCTTAACCAACTATCGAGCGTATATGTACTGGAGATGGTATCGGAAACCAGATATTGATGTTACTATACTATTCATTACATGATGCAATAAAAGCTATATCTTTCTGCCTTAATTATTCTGTGAATTATGCTATGAATGCTATTTGTTATTGGTGTTCATGTCTGTTTACTTCTAGTAATTTAGAAACTCACATCGTAGGGACTAAACATTTTGGCACCGTTGCCAATACGAATTCGGAGATCAATATGGCGGCAGGCGGTAAGCACTAATGGGCCAACCATTCGACCAGCAATTGATAGTAACTGAAAGTGATACACAAGAAGAAGTGACGCAGGAAGAACCACGAGAGGATCAACTGATGGAAGATTCGGTGGACTTGTGGGAGGTTTCAGTCACCCAGTACTTGCAGAGGGAAGCTCGGGAGAGAGTTGTCCTTGAAGGAACAGTACGTGGGGAACTCACGGTCAACATTGTTGTCTTTGATCTTCTCAGGAGCCTTCTGAGGCTGTTGGTGCGGAATCTCACTGAACTACAAGACCGAAGGGAGGAAAGCAATTGTGAACGTCGTTGACAGCAGCTACTGCAAAGGTATAAAGAACAAAACCGTAGGGAAGAGGAAGAGAGGGATACGAGCAGACGTCATACCCCTGGCAATTAATGCCCATATGGCCGAACAAAGACCGACGACGTACTAGTACCACTCGAGAGGTAGGGGAGGGATCGGTACAGAGATCTCTCTGTATGCGAGAATAGACTAAACGGAAACGACGGTTACAAGAACTTGTTGAAGGCTCAAAGAGTCCGAAGGAAAGAAGAGTTGGAGTGTGAGTTGGAGCCGTAGTCGTGAGAGGCAGCAGTCGTGTACGTGGAACTAGTTGGTAGAGGTTGCTAGAAACCTACCACTTCCAGACGTAGCGGAGGAAGATCTCGCCGACCAGGCCGCACACTCGACGTCGAGTGAAGAGTTGGGAACTAAATCGGAGAATAGCCCATCGAAACACTCCGAATGCGACGAAGAGGAAGTACGGAACCTTGAAGCCTAGGTTGCAGAGATTTTTGAAACCAATTTGTACCAAATTGGAAAATTTTGCCTAGGGGAGGAATCAAAAATAGGAGGGCCTGAGCCAAAGACTCCAGGAAGGAGAGACTACAGAACCAAAGGGGACCAAGGTGCGGAAGACGCAAAAAGTGGACGCGTAGAGAGCTCACGCATGATCGAGGGTGCAAGAGAGGCAACGGAGCAGGATGGTCCAATCTGGTCAAACGTACACAGTACCTTCCAGGCAACAACAATGTTGCAGGAATAATAATCCAGAGAGGCAAAAACTTCCAAGGTTCACAGGAAATAGGTCAGACGACCCTGTATGGCATTGTAAAACATGTATAACGATATGGGAGGCAAATGGCCAAGATGACTAGGACTACTGGCTAAAGGCTTTCCCTGCTACTCTTCGGGGGATTGCCATTGACTAGTACATAGACCTCGACGGCCAGCACAAGGCAGGATGGAATCATCTAAAGAAGGCGTTCAAGGAGGAATTCAAACTCCTGAGAGATGACAATGAGATTGTGGCCGAAATCTACAATACCAAGAAAAAGAAAAGAGAAAGTGTTCGGGCTTACAATCGTAGGCTGAAAGAATTGTTGAACAAAATGGAACACTAGCCGGCAGATGGCTTGAAGAAAAGCTGGTTCATGGAGGGACTTGTCCCGTCACTGAGAAGGAAAATGAAAGTGGTCCCTCCGCCATCGTATGATGAAGCCTATAACTGAGCAATGGACATTAAGAGCAAAAGAAAAACATCCAAAGGGAAGTAAAGGGTGAGTGACGATGACTGTACGGATGGAAGTAGTGATGGAGAGTTAAAGACCATACAAGCCCTACAGAGAGATATGTTGCGAATGATGAAGGAGTTGACAGCAGGAAGGGAGAGTGCCAAGGAGAGCAAGGAAGTATAGTGTACCGATTGCAAAGTAGAAGGTCATACCAAGGGCACTTGCTTGAAGAAATCATTCTGTGACATTTGTCAAGTACTGGGCAATTCCACCAAGGAATGCATGTAAAACTTGAAAACAAGGAGCAAACAAGTGCTCTATGTCCAAGGGGAACAGGCTACCCCGCTAACCACACCACCCAAACCACCAGCAAACTCGGATGCCTCGCCAGGAGGGTACTGTAAAAATCAGCGAGGTAACAATCGCTCTAACAACAACACGCCAAGAAGCAAAATTCAGTACGATGCAAAGGGGAGGCCCGTGATCGAGTGCTGAAAGTGCAACGAGTGGGGTCACTTCGCTCGTGAATGCCAAAGTGGTAACAATAATGGGAGGGGTAAAAGGAGTGTAAGGAAGAAGACAAGAAAAAGAGAAAAATTGTAAGTAGAACAAACAATTCTCAAAAACCTAGCAAAAAGGGCAAAGGGAGTGGTATTTTTGATTGCTTTGATAGATTATATAAAAATGGGAAAGCAAATCCAACCTCTCATAACAAATGTTGCCAAACTGCATTAGTTGGAACATTCGGAGATTAGAATCTCTTGACAAGAAGTACGTTATGAGAGCTCTTTGTAATCAAACTAAAAATCTTGATTGTTTGTTGATGCAAGAAGTGAAAGTTGTTGGGTTTGAACAAAACAACTTGAGAATTGTACGGAAGGAGTTTGTGACCTTTCACACTAACCATGAAAGGGGTAAAGGAAGGGTTGTTATTCTTGTCAGTAACAATTGGACCATGTTTATCAGAAACTCAAGATGCTCTCCTTGTAATGGATGTACGTGGATAGAATTTGAAAATAGTGATATTAGACACGTCTCAAAGTACTACCTTTTTTCCATCTACTTTGTTTACTCCCTGAGGGATATATGCTTTAACTACTGAAAAAAACAGAGAATGTAACCGAAACACGAACAATACAAAATTCACAACCACATATGGCAAAAAGATATATCTTGTATTCTAAAACATGTAATGAGTACAATCATTAATATCCCCACTCTCGATACAACAAGAGATATATATACCATTCGGTGGTTGGTTAATAGTGCCAACTGCTAGCAACTACCAACTACCCCTTCGGGAACTATAGTTCATTACATTGCCATTATTTAAACAAAACAAGGTATTATTTATTTATTCGCGGCATATCTGTCGTCTACATCAGTCCCCTCAAAAAAGAAGTCGTCTTATAGACGAAAAAACAAAATGGGGCTAATCAACTAGAACTACTGAGAAAAGGGGATGTGAGAGGACATCCCTAGAGTAGTTGAAGAGGTCGGTCCAGGTGCACCCTAAAAGGTGGAAAGCTGTTAACGGAGATGTTGCACCTGATCAGCCCGAATCCGGAGGTCCCTCTTAGCAATCCTCTGGCGCTCTCGAGCTACCTTCACCAATTGGACGGCCGCCATGAGGTCCTTCTATGTGGTCTCCAACTACCCAAACAATGCAACTAGACGGGTCTCTACCTCTTTCAGCTGTGTATCTCGCTCTGCAGTGGCCACCCGTTGCTGCTCTAATTCAGCCTCTAACGCCACTCTCCATTCCTTTTCTACTCTGGAAAGGCACTCCTGCTATATTAATTCTTCCATTGCGGCTAGTCTGCCTACCTCTACCTCCCCTGTCGAGTGGGTTGTCTTTTGCAACTCATAAAAAATAGCACGAAATGTTCTCTCCATGCTCCACAGGGTACCTAATACCCCATTTGGTCCTTCGCCAAAATGCGGTTGACGCCAGGACTCCAACATTTCAGGTGTCTCAGTATTTGGCCACCCCTGGGCTCTAAAGTGCTGCCCAAATTCCACTGTGCATCCACTCCTCAGAAACGTTAGGAGTCTTTCCACCTTAGCTGGTATTAGGCCTATGTCGACCCACTTCGCCAATTTAGCCACCACTCGAGTGACCGCAGCAATCTCATCCATCTCTACGAGGTACCTTTGAATGGTACCGAGGGAAACTTATGGGTCGAGTCTTGAAACCCGAAGATGTCCTTCATGTTTCGCCTGTCCACTAGATGCCTCAGCTACCGCCTTCACCTCCTGCTTGGATGCATTCCCCTCACCACCGAGATGTGCACTCTCCTCGATCTCGATCACCTACCTGGCCTATCTATCCTCCTGCTTAGTATCACCCTCTTGTGCTTTCGGGGGCCCTTCTGCATGTTGCTCCACATGAATGCCCAGAGTAAGGCTTGGTGACGGTGGTGGAATGTCTGTAGTACCAACATCAAATCTACTCAGGAAACTATCAAGTCTGGCATCAACATCCCCTTCTGTCTCTTTGGCCGCAACATCCTGTTGTGACCATTTCACACATCGCCCCATTAAAATGGGGACCCCCTCTTTTTGCTCGTTTTGCTCGCCTTTCTCTTCATTTTTTAGGGTTTTGGTTTAGTTTGTCAGTTGTCTGGATTAAGGTCAAGCCTTAGGGTTTTCGTTACTGTGATTTCAGGCCAGAGTCCAATCCACCTTGAGAGCTTTTGAGCTTCCTCCCGTAGGATGCAATTTTGGAATTAAAGTGAATTCGCCAGAGGCCAAGCAGGTTGGTCTAGTTTCAGTCGAAATTTTGATGCAAAGTCCAAATTTGTCTAAGTGTTAATGATGAGATTTTTGATTTTGTCTGATTGAATGATTTTGACTAAATTTTGGAATTTTGATGATTAATTCTGGGCATTGGAAAGGTCTTGTTGTTGCCTTGTGAAGTGACTAAACCCTTGAAATCGTGATATTTTGGCCTGTGGAAGCAAAATCGCTCCTATCCCTCAGTGAAGGACCGGAGCTTGTTTCTCAAAATTTTACTGTCTCTGCAGGATCAAGACGAATTTCGGATTGGAAGTGATAAAGGGAGGCATGTTCTTTCCGTTGAATATAATTTGAAGAATTTCACAAGCATGGAAATGTGCCAGGAGCAAAAATCGCTCCTGTCCCTCACTGAAGGACCGAAGCTTAAAACCTAAAATTACCTTGTCCTTGCAAGATCTCAACAATTTCACGAATTGAGGAGGACCAAGGGGGTACATTTCATCAGTTGAATATAACTTGGAGGTGCAATCATGAGGAAAATTTGACCTAGAGGCAAAATCGCTCCTGTCCTTCAGTCAAGGACCAGGGCGAACTTTAATGGTAGCTCCCGTCCCTCTCCCAGGGACCAGAGCGAATTTCCTTATAAGGCAAAATGTGGGCGAGGATCAAGTAAGTTTTGAGTTTGAGGCAAGTAAAGGTGGCGTAACGGACCCATTGAAGATAATTTGAAGATTGCAAAATGCCAGGTGAACTCCATATTGTCCTAGGCGCTCCTGTCCCTCAGCCAGGGACCAGAGCGATTTCTTACTAAGGAGAATTTCTCACTAAGTTCAAGCGAATTTCATGCCTAGGATGAATGAAAAGATGCACAACGAGTCCATTGAAGATAATTTTGGAAGTTGGCAAAGTGTGATTGAGCTTGAAAATGAAAATTCGCTCCTGTCCCTCAGCCAGGGACCAGGGCGAAATGTTAGTTATCTTGCCTTCCACCCAAATTCAAGTCACTCCAAGTCAAGGTGTAAGGTGGCGATGACGTGTTGAGGTGTCTCGACGAAGAATGAAGTTGCAAGGACCGCCAAAGATGAAGGAATTGCACTATATGCTCAAGTTCGCTCCTGTCCCTCAGTCAGGGACCAGAGCGAAATATTCAAATGTGTCCAAATTTAAGTTGCCACTCACATTTTAAGTGTTCGAAAGGGAGTAAAGAGCATCATTTTGAACCTTGAAGACAATTGCAAGTTAATATGATGAAAGATTTATACTATATACCCAAATTCGCTCATGTCCCTCAGTCAGGGACCAGAGCGAAATCTCTATAAAGGTTTAAGTTTTGAAGGATAATCACGTTTCAAGTGTTCAAGAGGGATCAAAGGACACCGTTTTACATTTTGAAGGCGATTGCAAGTTGATAGGAACAAAGATGAGCCCAGGATACCAAGAATCGCTCCTGTCCCTCTCCCAAGGACCAGGGCGATATTCATTATACTAGCCAGTTCTTTCAAAAATCACGCTAAGTCAAGGACGTACAAGGTTGCACAAAGTCTAAGGTGTCTTGAGAAGATGATATGCGAGGGAGTTAAACGTTAAAAGGTGATCAACTAGAGCAAGGAGACAAGATCGCTCCTGTCCCTCAGCCAGGGACCAGGGCGAGATTAACTACATCACTCATTTTCTTCCAAAGATCACATCAAAACAAAGATGCATAAGGTTGAAAACGTCATTTGGAAGGCGACAAACAAGAAGTGAACGTCAAAGATCACAAATTTGAGCTAAAAATGGAAGTTCGCTCCTGTCCCTCAGTCAGGGACCAGGGCGATAATGGTCACAAGGGGCATTCGTCTACGAAATCAAGTCAATCAAGCTCAAGATCCTTGTCGAAGATGTCAATTTCAACGTGAAGATGGAGATTTTGAACGTAAAAGGCAAAAGAATCAAGACTAAGATGATAATTCGCTCCTGTCCCTCTCCCAGGGACCAGAGCGATGTGGTTTGTACCCTTACCTCTCCCAAATTTTGGCGCTAACACAATTCTTAAATTTTATTAAATGCTAAAAAATCGATAAAATTTGAATATTTAATTAATAGCATTTAAAATTTGCGCATGAGCATTAATTAATTAATTTTGCCTTTTAAAAAATCGAAATAATTAATTACAAGGCATTTAATTAATTAATTATTTAAAGAAAGAGCGCTTGGGTTTATTTTAAGTGTTTTGCAAGGTCGGCCTTGATTTTTATTTAAAATTTGTTTTTATTTTGCCTTATTTCCAAAAGTCGGCCTATGTGCAATTAGAGGGTGAGCGCCTATATAATGAGGATGTGATATCTCATTTCAAACCATCATATTCATCCTTTCATATGCGAAATATCAAGAAGACAAGAAGTGCGAATTTCATCAAGGAGAAGTGCGAAATTCCATCCAAGGAGAGTGCGCATTAGGTTTGAGGTGAAGCAAATTTGCCATCATCACGTTGAAGATCCCTAAGGTTGGCGAAGTTACTAAGGAAGGTGTTCGCTTGAGGAAGATCACGTTGAAATCTTCAAAACTCCAATTTTTGTCTAGACAAATCACCTTATTTTGCATTTTTAGAGTTAGCTCGCAAGAGAGGTATGGCGAGGATCCCTTGTCTTAATTTTGAATTTTGAAATTTTGAAATTCCATTAGCTCAATCGAATTTAGGAAATGATAACTCAAAGACTTATCATGAAGTTTCCTAAATTTAATCTCTAATCTATAGTTATACATTGCAAAATCTATTACTTATTATGAAATGTTGTGTAGGTATCAAGATGGCGACTCCCAGGCTCGAAAGATCGACAAGTCGAAAGACTCTTCTCAAGGAAAATCAAGCCAGATCAAGGACGGTCTCATCAAGGACGATCAAGCAAAGATAAGGGCAACCTCCTCCAGTCTAGCGTTGACAAGGCAACCTCTTCCAATCCAGCCTTCCAAGGCGAGGTACATCAATCATCCTGCGAATCAAGGACAGAGGGAGTTAGAACAAGAGCTAATTAAAGATAGCTTCTCAACGACATCAAATTGAATATCTACCAAGCTACAAGTGTCAGACGAGGTGGCATCCTAGTCATCACTCCTCCAGCCGGATTGGTCCACCTCAACAATGTCCAGGTTCAATGTACCTAATTCATAGAAGGTGGCACGAACTCCGATGTACCTACCCTAGCTATCCATTGGTGGAAATTTCTAGAGAGGACATGTGTCCAAGCAATACAATTTTATCATTGGTCAAGCATTAAATGTTATGTAATGGTTGTAACAAACCCTAATTAGGGTTTAGGTGTCATAATCTTGGCCATTGATCTTATTTTGATCTGGACCGTTCATTGTAATTGAGGATGCTATTTATACCCTCATTTCTTTCATTTTTGTAACTAGAAAATTAGAAGATCAGATTATTGATGTATTAGGGAGAGATTAAAGTTTAGAAGCAATTTACTTTTGTAGCAAGATTGAGCTTTGAGAAAGGAATTCAAACAATTGTTGTGCATGATGGCTTTGAGATCAATAAAGTATTGAAGTTATGGTATTTTGTTGCAACTCTCTTGGTTATCTTCGTGGTTGTTCAATTTTCTTCAATCATTCTCAATCAAAGTAGTGTGTTAATTCGAAGGACAAAGTGTTGGACTTGACCTTTGGTAGGATTCGCTTTCCAAACCACTAGCTTCTTGCTGATTGTAGGAACGCCTTGTGTGGTCTACTGGAGATATTTGAATTGCTTAAACTTTCAATCATTGTTGTATCTTGGATATGTACCTTCGTGGTAGTGTCCTTGATCTTTGATGTATTGGAAAATCATTCGTTACCTTAGAAGATCGCATCAATTTCAATTGAGTTGTTAATTTATGGCAATATTGAAGTTGGTAGAATCTCACCAAGTCTCGTCCACATTAAGTCAATCTTAGGGTTAGACTAGATTAGACCTCTTGCAAACCCTATCCTTTTGATATTTTTTGAAAAGCTTGTTTAGTTTAGAAAAATCTTCGGCGACGTAAGGCCCCTTGATGACACAGCAATCACAACGACCACTGGTGCTTATCCACACGTAGAGACCCTACTAAAGAGAACATTGGAGTCATCCTAACTGATCCTTCTTGCGATATCTTCAGCAGTTATCGACTTTATTCAAGAGAGGATAAGATGCCTTTGGGTATTTTATTCTGTGTATGATTGTGTACAAAATACACGTCAACACATCCCCTGTTGTCCCTTCGATCGCTAGTGTATCCCCTTCAAGTGCGACAATCTCACGTACCATCCCTTCGGCTGCAATGCCATTCTTAAGTACATAACCTTCCATAATTGATGTGGCAGCCCAATTTGGAGGTCCAGTAGGTTGTAGCAAAATACCCACAAGCGTTGGGCCGATCGGTGTGGAGATACGCACTTGGATCCCTACCACCAAACGTGTTGTAGGGGACAGCATGGCTGGTGTGAATGTAATGTGGCCACCATAACCCCTCGATGCTGTAGGAACCCTCAACTGTTCTATGGTAACCCTCAGCGCCTACGCAACCCCTTTAGCTAAATCATCTCTCGCTTCCAACACCTCACCCTCAGAGTGAATCTCCCTCTCATCTTCATGCATCGCCATCCGAAACGAATTATCTTCACTCTCGCTCTCCATGGATGCAACGTCCACAGTGTCAACCTCCTCTTCATCGGGGCTTCCCTGATCCTTGGTGTCTTCCTCTTCAGCACTAGGCTCAGCATCCTGCAAGTCCTGCCACTCTAACCGTCTCTTCTTTTTGCTCTGAGAGTGGTCGTCGATTGTGAGTCGAGATGCATCTAGTAAAACATTGGGGGCTTGGTAGGTTCCACTCGGTTGAGGGGTTGGAAACTTCCCCATCCATCGACAGGTACCTATGTGCGCAAGGCATCCAAAAACAGTCCGATAGCATGATGGCACATATAAAACATCTTATGCAGGAGGGTTAGGAACTCCTCTATCCGATCCGCAAGAAACTGTGCCCAATTGTATAATCAACTGTTCCTAAGCCCATTCATGAGAGCAATCATCCACACTGCAATATTCGAAGCTCTACTAGTTCCCGTGAGACGGCTCTCCACTACGTCCATCAGGCACCACCATTCGGGAGAACTAATTCAAGGTCTTCTTCACCCCTCAGCTACTACTACAACTCCATAGACTCCCCCACTCTTCTGCCAACAAGTTACTACGACACACCAACTCCAACAACCACTTCTTCCTATCCTTTGTCATCTTCTTCCCTAGTTTAGCCACCTTTTCCTCTCTGTTAGAGATATCGAACACTAACTGAAACTTAGTTGTCTTAAACGATACTATGATTGTGTATCCTTGGAACTGGACAATCGACTTATAGGAGTGGCGGTCATATCCCACCACGAGGATTCTGAGAACAAGCTCAAATTCCATGACATTGAAGACCAACATCTGAATAGCGTTAGCCACCTTTGCCTTTTTGAAAGAGTCCTTTAGGGGGTGGTTCTCGAGGGTTTTGTCACACCAGGTGCAGCACTCAATGCCACTAATACTTTCAAATGTGAGATTTTCAATAGTCACCCCTTCGTCACATTGGACTCTTGGTCGTGTCTTCTTGGTACCGCTACTCCTTCCTGCTACTGTCACCATGGTTGCCTAATATGACCTTTTTCCGTTGTTGTTTTTGCTTTTATCTCCTCCGGAATAACTGTCATAACTATTTGTTCGCTTTTTGCTAGGGTTCCCCATACTTGTCATCACCATCTTTTGATTACTCTTGTACAACACCCCTGGAAGCTGGGTGTCTGTTTTGTATGGCTCAACTTTTTTGCCTATGACCCCTACTGACTTTTCCTCTAGTAGGCAGCAATTAGGAATAAAACTCTTAAGTTATAGTTATGTTATTACGTGTGAAGTCGGTCGTGTGGGTTCCCATGTCAATTACGACGATTGGTGTGTCGGCCAACTGCCAAATAGTATATATTGTCATATAAGGGAACCCCGGCAATAATGTTGATGTACTAGCTTTTGGAATGTAATAAAAGAAAACATCTTTCTGCCATATTGTTGTGACTGTTACTTTTATTAATGCTCTGAATATAATTCTAGTTGCTGGTTATATGTTCTGTGTTCATTTCCTGTTTACTCCGTGAACTTGAACAATTCACCGTAGGGAGTAAACATTTTGGTGTCGTTGCCAATTCGAATTCTGGAGATCAATATGGTGGCAGGCGGTAGGCACTAATGGACCGACCATTCGATCAGCGGTTGATCATTATTGACAGTGATACACACGAAGAAGTGTCTGAGGCGGAAGCCCCGGAGAATCAATTGACAGAGCACTTGATGGACCTGTGGGAGGTGTCTTTCACGCAGTACGTGTAGAGGGAGGCTCAGGAGAGCCATTCTTGAAGGCACGGTACATGGTGAACTCACGGTCAACACACATGTCTTTGATCTGCTCGGGAGCCTTCTGAGGCTGTTGGCACGAAACTTAATTGAACTTCAAGACCGACGGGAAGAAACCAACCAGGAATCTCGTCGGCAACAAATCTTGCAATGGTACGAAGAACGGGGCCGTAGGGAAGAGGAAGAGAGGGATACGAGCAGACGTCATACCCCCAGCAATTAATGCCCCTACGTCCCAACAAAGACCAACAGCGTACTGGTACCAACGAAGAGGTAGGTGAGGGGTCGGTATGGAGATCCCTACGTATCACAGAACAAAACGAACGAAGACGTCAGTTGTGAGAGATTGTTGAAGGCCCGGAGAGTCCAAAAAGGCGAAGCAAGAGTCAAAGTGTAAGTCAGAGCCATAGTCAGGAGAGACAGAAACCGTGTACGTGGAACGAGTTGGTAGGGGTTGCCAAGAACCTGCCACTGCCAGACGTAGTGAAGGAGGATCTTGCCGACCAGGCCACTCACTTGACGTCGAGTGAAAAATCCGGAACTCAGTCCGAGAGCGATACGTCGGAGCAATCCAACCGCGACGAAGAGGTTGTACGAGACATGCAAGGGGAGGTCGCCGAACTTTTTGAGAATAACCTGTACCGAATTGGAAATTTGTCTCTGGTGGAACAATCAAAAATAGGAGGGCCAGAACCAAAAACCCCGAGCAGAAGGGATTATAAGAGGGAGGGTGACCAAGGCGCAGAGGACGCGGGTGGACGCATAGAAAGCTCGTGCACGGAGCAATACAGTCCGATCCGGTCGAACACGTACGGTACCTTTCACGCAGCATATAATACCTTCCAGGCGACACATAAAACCCTCCAGGCGAAGACAATGGCACACAACCAGAGTACCCCAAAAAAATAGAAGCTTCCAAGGTTCATGGGAGACGGGTCGGAGGACCCCGTACGACACTGCAAGACATGCCACCATCTGGGAGGCAAACGGCCAAGACGACCAGGATTACTGGTTGAAGGCATTCCTGGCCACCCTCCGGGGAATTGCTATTGACTAGTATACGGACCTTGATGCCTAGCATAGAACATCATGGAACAATTTGAAGAGGGCCTTCCAGAAGGAATTCAAACTCCTACGTGATGACAATGAAATTGTGGCTGAGATTTACAATACCAAACAGGGAAAAAGTGAAAGTGTTTGGGCTTATAACCGAAGGTTGAAGGACCTATTGAACAAAATGGAGAACCAACCGGCAAATGGCCTGAAGAAAAGATGGTTTGTCGAGGGGCCGATATTGTCCCTCAGGCAGAAGATGAAGATGGTCCCTCTGCCGTCATATGATGAAGCCTATAACCAAGGGATGGATATTGAAAGCGAGAGTAAAACATCGAAGGGGAAACGAAGGGCAAGTGATGATGACAGTACGGACGAAAGTAGCGACGGCGAGTCCAAAACCGTACAAGCTCTCGGGAAGGACATGTTGCGAATGAAGGAGTTGAAGGCTGATAAGGAGAGTGGCAGAGATGGCAAAGAACTTTGGTGCACCGATTGCAAGGCAGCAGGGCATACGAAGGGAACATGTTCGAGGAAAGCTTTTTGTGACATTTGTCAAGTACTGGGTCATTCCACTAAGGAATGCCTGTACAATTTAAAAACATGGAGCACACAAGTGCTCTACACTCAAGGGGAGCAAGCTACTCCACCAGCCACACCACCTAAACAATCAGCAAAACTCGGAGGCTTCACCAGGAGGATACCACAATAACCGGCGCGGGAGCAACCGTTCCAATAATAACACGCCAAGGAGCAGAATTCAGTACAATGCAAAGGGGCGGCCCATGATCCAAGGTCGGAAATGTAATGAGTGGGGCCACTTTGCTCGGGAATGTCAGAGCGGGAACAATGGTGGAGGTTTGTTGTGCAAATGGTGTGGTCCTGGAAACCATGAGGACATTGACTACCCGAAACAGAAGGGAGTAAATATGTTGGACATGAAGGAGCCAGACAAGGAGGTACTAGCAATCACAAGATTGCAGAGTAAGAAAGCAGTGTAGCCCGATCCTCGGGCGGAGAAGGAGAGACTTCAGGAAGCTAAGGCTGATGTGGAACGGGCGATGGCGGAAGAACGAAGGGCCTCACACAATACTGCCAGTACCCCACTCCGATCAGAGTCCGAGAAAACTATCATCAAACAAATGTTGCAAACCACCGTACCCATACGGATGTCTGACCTTCTACAGACAATGCCACAATTGAAGATGGCTCTTACAAACATAGTCGATGACAACATTGCCAACCAGGATCACCGTCAGATGGCAGCAAAACCATCTGGCACAAATCCCATGGCGGCAACAGAATTACTTGGTATGTCTGCTACGGACCCCATTCTGCTCACCATTAGCATTGGTCGAAAGTCAGTCGTGGTTGAGATGGAGATAATGGGACAGAAATTGACGAACACCATTGTTGACGGTGGCTCTGGAGTGAATGTGTTACCAGAGGAGACATGGAGGGGTTTGGGCAAGCCAACTCTCTGGCCACCAACATTCCACCTGGTTGGTGCCAACCAACATGGAATCAAGCCCCTGGGACACTCATGGCACAAAAAGTTGTTGTCGGTACCCAGCACTTCTTCCTTGACTTCGTGGTCATACCGTTGGAGAAAAAGGCCTATGACGTCCTTCTAGGGAGGGGTTGGCTGATTATGGCAAAGTCGAACCATAACTGGAAGAAAAAGCCACTCCATCAAGAGTGAAGGCCAAAAGTACGTGATCGACCTGAGGAATCAAGCCATAAGTGAGGAATTGGCGTCATCTAATTCGGACTCAGATGACTCACATAACTGGGAATGGGGCTCACACAATGGCAGGAAAAGGAAGGAACTTGATGACAAAGGGGTTTTGGAATTGGAGGGATGCTAAGAGGATGAAACAAGTTCCCTCGTCGGGCTCTTCCATTGGCAGATGGTGATGGCATTGTGTTGTCATTGATGTCAACTGGATTGTGTTGTCATTGATGTCAATCGGTATGGGATGTCAACCCGTATGTTCCTCAGTATACAAGTTGGGGTTAACCAGTGAGTAAGTGTTGGAGACCGATATGGAATGTCAACCGGTGAGTAAGTATTGGAGACCGGTATGGAATGTCAACCGGTAAGTAATGTGTTGGCATTGTGTTGTTGTATCAACCGGTAAACATGTCCACTGGTAAGCTTGCAAGGGACAAGCAGAACATAGAGGAACAAGGCATCGGGTCATATGGAGACCGATAAGCATGTAACTGGTAAGCCAGCAAGGTTGATCTAATAAAGAATATGCAGGCAACTGGTATGCAAGTTTAATGTCAACCAGCAAGACTCCCACCAGTTGAAGATGTTGTCACCGAATGAAGAGAATACTAACAGAAATTGTTTGCCTCAAGATAGCAAGGAAGACAAGTGGGAAGGTTACCGGGTCATATGTCTGGTTGAAGATGTATCTGCTCAATTTCAGGAAAGTCATATTAGTGCAGTGCCGGAAGCAGAGAGAGCAATGTGATGTCAACTGTTTATCTACTCCTATCGGTTGGTGGTAATGCCTAGCTTATCTCACAACATGCATGGAATACATCATAACCCTCTGGGATAAGACAGTCAAAGAAGTTAAAGGCAGGTGGTTGAAGGCTTATATCGGATGACCAAAGTGAATCATGAGGAAGCCTCTAGTATATGAAACCAAAGATATGAATCGGATCAACAAGAGAAGGCATGATGAGCTACCGGGACAGAAAAGGAAGGATAAGAAGTGATGCGATTGCCACTTTGGCAAAACCGGTTGAGATGATGTCCGGACCAATGTAGAAGAAAGGAAAGGCTTAGCAATTGCAGACATGGTTTCATTCCGGGATGCTGATGTCAACCGGGATGCTGATGGAGATTGATGTTACCACAGTTGGAAACAGTTGAAGATTGTTGGCATGGCGTTCTCATGGGTGTTACCGATATGTAGGCAGGAGTATTGTCAACCGGTAAACATATCTACCAGTGTGCTAGAAGGTCTGCATTGGAGATTGTTGACGTGTTGTGTCAACCAATAGGTAAGGCAACCGATAAGCTAACAAAGAGACAAGTGAAGGACTCTCATCAGATGGAGATGTGCATAGTGACTCACTCTGGGCATGTGTTGAGATTTGGCATGTTCGGTCCAGGATAACTTGACCTAACCAGCAGAAAAGAGAAGAGCTTGGCTTGAAGGTTAACCAGTTACTGTATAACCAGTAGGGCAAGATGAACCGGTAGGTAAACACCGGTTGTATGCTTGGTCGGTGACTAATCCTGAACCGACATAGTCAACTGAGCTGGATGCCGACAAAGACGACACGTAGAATCCAGGTGGCAAACACACAGTGGATGGTGAATGGTACGTCAGTGAGGTAGTTGCCAACTAAGTCCATATTAATGACGACTGCGGAGATCACGGATCGTTTTCCAGAGGTTTGCGGCTCGAAGCAGATTGAAAGGCACAAGTTTGTGATGCAATGATCGATGAAGGACGTCTGATTGCAGATCAGATTTGGAGAAGGAAATAGCTCGATCATTTATCGTGACTGACAAAAGCAAGGCCGATGTCTTGCTAAAGATAGAAAACGTGTATTGGAAGAATAAAATATGGCAATGTTGTTTGATCTATTGCAGGTTGTCAATCTCGGAGATGAGATCAGATTTGATCAGATACGGTTTGGGTCGGTGAAGAATACCCTAGGGCGAGAAGTTTGAGTTTCTGTGTTGGCGGGAAAGCATGAGCATAAATATGTAGACTGAAGATCTAAGTTGATGATGAAGGAGGCCGGATGCTTGAAACCGGATGTCGAAGAAGAGAGTGTGAATGTGCAAGTAGAGAAGTAATCAGTCTGAGACTTCATCACAGAATACTGAAGAGACTGAATGTTGATAGATGAACTGGTAAGAGGGGTTTAACCGGTAAGGCACAGAGTAACCGGTAACTAGTTACACAGTCTGACAGTTCATCTAACCGGCAAAATCTGAACTGGTAGGTCACCAGCAGTGAGCGACGAGGCAGAGAGAGAGAGTGAGAAGATGTTAGGCGAGGCAGAGGCTGAGCAGAAGAGGAATCACGAAGAGTGAACAGAACCGACAGTGATGAGAAACTGAGAAATAGAGAAGAGTTAAACCGACAGTGTCTGAACCGGTAAGACTGAAGTTGAGAAGTAGTGAAGAGATAAACCGGCAAAGAGAATTGATAGGAGGTGTTACAAAATTCATTTGTAACAAGGTGCAGATTATTGTATTGCTTTATATCATTGTATTTCACTATTTGGGTGCTCGGTGCAGGGGTTGGTGCTCAGAATAGATTAGGGGTTGGTGCTCCTTGAGTTGGTGCTCAGAATAGAATAGGGGTTGGTGCTCCTTTGGGTTGGTGCCCATAAATCATTAGGGGTTGGTGCTCCTTGGGTTGGTGCCCTAAACTTTGTAAAACAGTTGTTTCATTGTGAGGCTGGATTGGAGCAGTAGACTCCATCAGCATTTCTCACCGAGGTTTATCCCACTTTGGATTTTCCTAGTATATCTGGTGTTGTGTGATGTGTCTTTGTGTGTGCTTGTTTTTTATCATTTCTTTTATCTCGCCGGTATACTCCCTTAGTCTTGGAATTGCTTGCCGGTACACAGTCAGGATTAAAAAGGCTTAAGGTTGTTGATAACTACTGATTCACCCCCCTCTCAGTGATATGTTGTGTTCTACAAATGGAAGACTATGAAGTATTTCACCCCGATTGCCACATGTTGCAAATCGGGGAATCAAGTGCCAGTACGGAAGATGCAACTTTTCCACCAGAGTACGAGAAGTACCGTGAGGGTGTAGCACGGGTGGATGACACACCCGCGCCCCAGTTCAAACAGGACAAAGTGATCAAGTATGAGGAGTCCAACATGAAGAAAGTGAATTTGGGGGACAATGTCGATCCAAAGGTAATCTTGGTCAGGGACGATTGGAACCTCGTGCTAAAAGCGGTGGCATTTAAAATTTTCCTGGAATACAAGGATGTGTTCGCGTGGATGTACAAGGACCTGAAAGGGATACCCCCGGAACTATGCGTACATATAATACCTCTCGTACCTGGTGCCCAACCCGTACGAAGGAGGCCGTACAGGATGAATAAGAACTATGCAGCAAAGGTGAATGAAGAAATTGAAAAGATGCTGGAGGTCGTGTTGTGCGTTGCACACGCCCCCTGTCGCCGACAGGGTCCCCCCCCTTTCCAGTTTTGAGTTTTTTGATCGTCGTCCCGAGAATCGAAACAGAGTTTCTCGTGTCTCCCCGAGCGAGTTCGTGATCAGTCCGTAAGCTGATCGACGTTGGAGTAACGAACCAATGAGTCCTCTTGACTGATCTGGCTTTCGGGCGTAAATGCCGAAAGTTTGTTCCAAAATTTCAAAACTTAACGCAATGCAAACATTTTTTCGGGCCCTAAGCTCCGAAAAGGACGAAAGGTAAAGCGTGTTTTTAAAACAACATTATCAAATGCATTTCGGACCCTAAGCTCCGAAAAGGAGAAAAGCGTAAGTTTTAAAACATATCGCAAAACATTTTTTCGGGCCCTAAGCTCCGAAAAGGACGAAAGGTAAAGCAGGTTTTAAAACAACATTATAAAACATTCTTCGGACCCCCGCGTCCGAGTGAAAAGGGCAAAAGCGTAAGTTTTAAAACATATCGCAAAACATTTTTTCGGGCCCTAAGCTCCGAAAAGGACGAAAGGTAAAGCAGGTTTTAAAACAACATTATCAAATGCATTTCGGACCCTAAGCTCCGAAAAGGAGAAAAGCGTAAGTTTTAAAACATATCGCAAAACATTTTTTCGGGCCCTAGGCTCCGGATGGAAAGGCGAAAAAGTTAAGTTTTTCAAAAACGCATCAAACCGCATTTTTCGGACCCCAGGCTCCGAAAAGAGGCGAAGAAGTTAAGTTTTTCAAAGACGCATAAAGCAGCGTTTTCGGACCCCAAGCTCCGAAGGAAAATGGCGAAGTAAGGTTTCAAGAGCAAACACAGTACAAAACGCACTTCGGACCCCCCCCCCCCCTGCGTTCGAGCTTCAACAAGGTCGGGCAAACAGCATTTTTGGGCCCTAAGCAGCCGAAATTCTAAGGTAAAAGTAAAAACGAAGTCCAAAAAACAAAACATTAAACGCAGAAGACACAGTGTGTAACGCGGAGGTCAGGACGAGCACACCCGCGAAGGTTAGATTCGAAAACCTCCAATTCAAAATTCGAAAGGAACTCTTCAATCCGAAATCAAAGAGGTAAGACACTGCATCATCCTCCCATCAACCATCTAAAATTCAGGTTGCTAGGCACAGAACCATGTAAAATTGATAAATCCTCTTTCATCTTCCAAACTGCGAAAATTTAAACAGGAAGGATAACCTTTGGGATTCAAATTTTGCAGGATCATCCGCTCGCCCCGCCGCAAGGTCGAGCAATCACCCATCATTCGCTCCGATCAGGTAAGTACGCCTTATCGCGTACGGTCATTTAAAATGTGTGGATCAAATAGGCAAATACGCAAAATTTGAAATGCTTAGAGTCTGCATCTCCATCATTCGAGCATCCAAAATTTAGGACTCATTCCCGAAGTTTGGCCGAAAACTGCATCTCTTTTCAAAATTCTCATGTTTTGTCTTTGTTAAAATTAATCAAAAAATTCGAAAGTGAGAACGCTTAGTCATAAATCTTCAGGAATATGATGCTGTCGAAGTTAATCAGATTGTTAGCCCAGAATGATATTTAAGCTAATCTCGGTCTGTTGAAACACTTCTGTTATTATCTAACCCGCATCGTCATTCTCGTATCACCTTGTAATCCGTGTCTGGTTGTGTAGGATAAATGCCTAAATCAGCGGCAGAATCATCAAGGACACCCGCTGCAGCAGAAACCTCACGAGCATCCAAATCAGACGTCCCACGGAAAGTTGAAAGAATGAAGTATCAGTATCAGAGAGGAGGGTTAAGAGAGTCAAAGGTCCAGAGCATCTGGGACAACATTGGTGACACCGACCTTGGCCATATTGATATTCAGGATTTCAGGGATCGGGTCTTCTCACCCAATGCATATGGCAGGCCTAGGCAAATGCTAGAAAGTGGCATCGCCCAAGCAGCAGGTTTTCCTCCAGCAATCCAGAACTATGAATTAGTAGTGGAAGCTGCTCGGCATTATGAGCCAAAGTCCAGATTAGTGCTTCTGGAAGATATCACTATTGCCGACTTCTCCCCTGAGGCTATCGGTGATGCATTTGATATCCCCTTTCCAAATAATCCCATAGCTACAACAATGGACGAGGCACAGGGGGCGTATGATATGAACCCAGCCCGATGCAGGGCATTAATTAACGAAGAATGGTTCAAAGAGAAAAAGCCTTCAAGCACCAGGATTGTGAAAAAGACCCCCAGAAGTGACTTTCGTAATGAACATGGCGATATGGTCACCTTACTTAGCCGAGTCATGGGACTTCCTAAGTCCAACTACTTTGAAGAATGGATGTTCTATTTTACAGAACAGGTCTTTGCCGGAAAGTCTAAGTTTGACTGGGCCCAGATCATAAGTGATAACATCCACGCTCAGCTGATTGAGCTTGAGACAAAGAAGTATTTCACCATGACCTCCTATTTGGTCTATATGTTCGCAAAGAACCACCCACTGCCAGGATTAATAATGAAAGGTGAGATCGGGAATGGGCCTGGTCAGGTAAAAGTTTATGATTGCTACCCGCAGCTGCACTACCAGGATATAGCTCAAAGGGAAAAGAGCAGCCCGGCTTACGCGGTTGGACAATACGAACGCGTCAACGACGCCTTCACAATGCGCCTAGTCAGGCTAATGCAGGGAGGGTTACACATAAGGCTCTCAGAGCAAGCTACCATTTTAGTGCAGAGGTATGGGGCCTGGTTTATTCAGTTCCCAAGATTCTCCTACCTCCGAATTGCTGGCTTTGAAGGTGCCCCCCTTCGACTTCCGCGGTATCCAACCGATAAAGTAGTCCTCATGGAGGTGGCGAGACAATCACGCCCTGCCGGCATATTGTTACGAGAGAGCAAGCAAGCTGGATTCGCATTTCCAATGATCATAGGCAACCATGATGTCCAATTGAGAACTCCCACCCTAGCAGAAGAATCCCTTGCAGAGCTAGCCTCCTATGGCCTACAGGAACATTTTCCGAGAAAATGTTTTGATCATGACAATTTGGCAAAGAGAGCTTACGGTAGGCGCTACAGAGCAAAGGAGTCAATTGAAGATTACTGGAAAAATTGCTCCGATGACTACGAAGTCAGGCGACGAGAATATTCTAGATTGAGTGTGCAGCAAATGCGACTCTTTGAGTACCGTCGGGTCCCGGATCAGCTCACAGACTCGGGGAACTGTCTCCAAGTCCGGGAATTCGAAGCAGTAAGGCATCTCTTGCCAGGCGTTGATTGGTCTCAAGACCCAATCACAGATTTCGAAGCAGTCATGGCAGCCCCGGCAAGATACACAGATCAGTGGTTACAACACCAGATCGAGAGGCTAGTCCATGAAGGGGTCCAGTTTACTTACCATCTGATGGGCAATTTCGACTCTCAGTCTCCCGAAGATGAAAGGACATCAGCTGAAAAACCAAAGAAAAGGAAGAAAACTAAGGCTTGCAGAGGGACTCGGACGTCCAAAAGAACAAGAAGGGAGAAGATTCCCATAAGAAGGCCAGAAACCACTTCATCTTCAAAGGACCCCAGTTCATCTGACGACGCCATAGATTTGGATTGCATACCTGCTCCGCCTTCCCAGAGCGACATAGAGGCATTCCAAGCCAATGATCCTCCTGCTCCAGATATGCCGGACACCGAGCAAAAGGGCCCCAATCCGACTAAGCCGGGTGACCAGATAGAGGAAGGAGAAATCCCATCCACCCAGGGGATCGAAGTGCATGAACCTACCCAGCAGAGCCGCCATGAATTACTACTCCTCCATGCAGCCAAGGACGACTCAACTGTCGAAGGGGAACAAAGAGCAGACGAGATCCATGAGCTCGAGGGAACCAAGGAGCCACCATCACAGGAAGATGTCAGACAATTATTCAGTGAGATAGGGGAGAACTCAGATGCAAACAAAGAGCTTCCTCCTTCTTCCACCCCTCCGATGACGGGACAGCTGTTAATTTGTGATCAGCCAGTTGGAAGCATGGGAGCACAAGCTGCTAACTTAACCCTATCCTCAACCCAGACAGTGCCTCAAGAGTGGCTGATCGCCAGAGCTCAGCGCAGGGCCGCCACCAAGGCGCCCATCGACCTTGAAGACATCTTCTCATGAATGGATCAAACAAAAGCAAAAGGGAAGAAGAAACCGAGAACATACTCTAAGATAACCAAGGATGGGCAAAGGAACCGCACTCTTCATATTGCTACCCCGCCCGTAAACAAGCCAGCAAATCAAATAACCCTGGCAGATTATAGCATTACGACTGTCCCCATCGGACGAGCTACAAAAGAGCAAGAAAAGGAGGAATTTAAGGACTCAGTGCAGAACATAATCAGACAGCTCGAGGAAATCATGGCTGAAAAGGACATGTATCGGGCCCGTGCTGAACAAGCCGAGGGATACATCGATAAGCTCCTACGGCCACTACACAACCCCTCTGAATCCCATATCCCCCCAATGGCATTGGCGCAGAGGACCACAACTGAATTTGAAGGAATCCGAGATACCGCAAAGGCCGTTAAGGAATGGGTGCAAGACATCAAGAAAAAGGGAGAACAGATCCTCAAAGAAGTAAAGGAAATGGCTCTCCATCGAGAGCTCACTCTCGTCAAGCTGTTGGAAGTAAAGAGAGAATCCCTTCACATGCATGAAGTAGCGGCCTCTACCCTTCCCCTCCTAAGAGCTCTTTTCTGGACACATACACAAATTCCCACACTGCCTGACATCCTGAATCCCCATAGCATCAGTGTTCTCAAGGAATGGTACTGGACCGTCACCATGAAGAACGACGCCCAGGAAATTATTGACAAAGAAAATGACGCATGTGAGGCAATTCTGGGGAACATGCAAGAACTAGGCAAGACCATCCTCCGATCAATGGTTTCGGGGTGGATAAATGACCTGTCCGACAGTGTAATCCGGCCTGATTGGGAGGAAAGATTGGGAGCAGATAAGGTTTCTTATTCCATTGAAGACTTGAGTTTTGCTGGTCAGTTCCATTCAGACATATTGTGCTTCGAGCGTAATCGCTCCAGCTGGAAGGACGGTTTAAGGCACGTGAACCAGTATCTCGAAGGCATGCAATACAAAATTCGCCACCCTCCCATGCCGCCTTTTAATCCCCTCTTCCAATTATGCATCAAGTTTCAGGAATATGTCCGCGAGGAACGAGCAGCAGGTCGTGATTTATGGCGAGAGTACCTGCATGGCGAAGACCAATTTCTGCAAAAGGAATGTGAAACCAGGATAGAAAAAGTAGTTTCTCAAAAATGCCTTTTTCCCTCCAAGTCTTAAAAAGTGCACTTTTGTTCCAAAAAGGTGACAGTTGACTTTTGGTCAACATATTGTAAAGTTTTTTTTTGGTGCACCTCCCTTTTTTGGATTATTTCAAAAGTTGTAATTATCCTTTGGTAGTTATTGCTCCTTTTGGGGTAGTTGTAGATATTTATCCCCCTATTTATGAGTGTGGGTCCCTCTTTTTGTAAGGATGAATCTGGGCCACTTGTTTAGATTAGATCTTGGCCATTCATCCATTTTTGGAAACCTATTTAAGGGGACTGGTTTTCCCTCATTTTAGGAGGAAGTTCTTGAATTGTTGCGAAAGCTCTGAAGAAATTTTGCAGGAATTAATACAATGGATTGAAATTACCTTCAAATTTCCTTGTGAGTGCATGGTCTCCTTCTTCATTTAAATTAGAAAGCTTTTAAATTATGTCTGTTCATTTTACACAGCAGTTCTTACCAAGCATCTGATAGAATCTTCACAGTCCATACCATTAGAGGATAGCTGATTGCTTTTTTCCTTTCTACATGGTTAATCTGGGCTATTTTATGATTCAGTTCGATTATCAAAAGTACACATATCATGAATGTAGAAGTTCTAATATTGTATTTGATAATATGAAAATCTGGTTTCTCCTTTGAAGATTGCACTGAGTTTATGCAAACATTGTGTCTGAATGACTGATGATGCTTAATTTGGTTTCCCGGAGGTGTCTGTCTGCTTGGGTAAATCTGTTGTCCTAGTTAACATTTACCATTCTCTCTCTCCCTACCCTTCCTTTCTTTCCTCCCAATTTTATCCCCTTTTTTTTAGAAATCCGCAGTCTTGCTAAATCAGCTTCAAATTAATCAACATCACCTGAAAGAAAACCAAAAGAGGTCCCTGGGAATTCGTATATGAAATTACTAATCAAACGTAAGCCCCCTTGTGTTTCCAGCATAAACACATAAAGCCACTGAGAGATCCCGCAGTCAAGACCTGACAAAAGAAACCTTGAGGTAGTCTCCTTTGATCAAACTTAGAAAACAGCATTAGAGACTTCCTTATCTCAAGAGAGAGTAGGATAATCAGTCGGCTATTCTATTCTGCGTTGGCCGTATGAAGTTTGCAGCAATGCGATTTCATCCACGTCAACAGGTCGGAATCATCTTTAAGGTAGAAACCAGCGACTGGGTATTGCCAATTGTCATCTCTCTAAAGAAGGAAGCAAATTAGATCAGGATACGTGTGGACTTCCGATGCTTGAATGATGTGCCTATCACGGACCCGTTCCCAATTCCGTTCACTGACAGCATTTTGGAGGAGGTAGTGGGCCACGATTTACTCGTTCCTGGACAGATTTTCTGGATATAACCAGATCAGCATTGCTGAAGAATATAAGCTAAAAACAACATATATAATGGAGGATGGGTTATATGCATACAATCGCATGTCGTTTGGACTGTGTAATGCCCCGACCACCTTCCAACGAGTTATATTGCACATCTTTGACGAGATGTCGGTTGGAAGCTTCAAGGCATTCTTGGATGATTGGTCTATCTACAGCAAGCAGGATACCCATTTGAACGCACTCGGGGAATGCATGGAGAGATGTAGGCGGGCCCGGCTGGCCTTGAACCCCAAGAAGTGCCAATTCATGGTGTGCAAGGAAGGGTTGAATACGAACCCCGACAAGGTAGGGGTGATTGTGAACATGGAGAGTCTGGTGGATGTCACAGGGGTGAAGTCCTTTCTCGGGCATGTTGGCTACTACAGGAGGTTTATCAAGAGCTTTGTGCAAGTATCCTGTCCATTAGACAAGTTGACAAGGAAGGAGAACCGTTCAAGTGGGGGACGGAGCAAGAAGAAGCCTTCAAGGAGTTGAAATCACGACTAGTGAGTGCACCAATCCTCGTGTACCTTGACTGGGACAACAAGTTCCACGTTCACGTGGATGCCTACAATTATGCCATCGGTGCCACTCTAGCACAGGTGAGCGTACAGGGACTGGATCACCCAATTTTTTTCGCCAGCTGACTGCTCTCCAAGGTCAAGAGGAACTACAGCATGACGGAGAGGGAGGCACTGGGAATGGTGTATTCCGTACAGAAGTTTCGTCACTACCTCCTTGCGACACCATTCACTTTTTATGTGGATCATCAAGGTTAGATGTATTTGGTAAATAAGCCAATAATCCAGGGACGGGTAAGCCGATGGTTGTTACTGCTCCAAGAATTCACCTTTACCATTGTGGTACTACCCGGAAAGAGTCATGTCATTGCCAACCAACTGTCGAGGATCAAATCTGAAGAACCAGCGGAAGGAGTAAATGAGGATTTCCTAGACGCTCACTTGTTTCAAATCACTGCACTACCTCCTTGATACGAGAGCATTGCCGAGTATCTCTCCACCTCGACATTCCCTTCGGACATCCACCGGGGGAACGGCATAAGTTGGCACTGAAAAGTAAAACATTCCAATTAATCAACGGCCTGCTCTACAAGATGGGGTCTGATCAAATCCTTCGGCGATGTGTCATGGAAGAAGAAATTCCTAGGGTGCTAAAGGAGGCACACGATGGGCTTGTTGGAGGTCATATGGGACCTGATGCCACAGCATGGAAGATACTACTGGCAGGATTGTGGTGGCCAACTCTGCACAACAATGCGCGTGAATGGGTTGTTGGGTGTGATACATGCCAACGTGCAGGAAAACCCCTCAAGCGAGATTTTATGCCCCTATTTCCTTCCCAACCACAATAATTGTTCGAAAGATGTGGGTTGGACTTTGTGAGACCCTTGAAAGTGAGTAACATGCATAGGTGTCGGTATATAGTGGTTACCACGGAATACTTGACCAAATGGGCAGAAGCCAGAGCTCTTCCCGACAACACTGCCATCAGTACGGTGAGGTTCCTGTACGAACAAATCGTAACCAGATTTGGGATTCCTATCCAGATCACGAGTGATCGAGGAGTCTATTTTGTCAATCAAGTGATCCGTATGATGACAGTGGAATTCAAAATCTTTCACAACCTTTAAAGCCCGTACTACCCCCGAGCGAATGGTCAGGCGGAAGCCACAAATAAAGTGTTGGTGTCTATCATCTATAAATCCTGTGGAGTGGAACGGGAGGATTGGGAGGAACATCTACCAACGATACTATGGGCAAACCGTACCATGTACAAGGTGACCACGGGCCATACACCGTTCCAACTCATGTACAGCCAAGAGACGGTGGTACCGACGGAGTACACCGTACCAAGCCTACGAATTGTTGTTGACAACCGGTTGGGAGATGAGGAGAGTCTAAATGCCTGACTTATGAACCTCAACAAGTTAGATGAACGTCGGATGATGGCACAATGGGCGACGGAAGTGGCCCAACGTCGGCAGAGGTATTGGCATGACAAACATCTCTAACAGACGAACTTTCATCCCAAACAGTTAGTTCTCAAGTATAACAGCTGCGACGAACTTCGTCCTGGGAAGTTCAAAGTTCGTTGGTTGGGGCCCTATAAGATCAGGGAAGTGGGGAAGAATGGAGTAGTAAAACTTTCCACTCTGGATGATAATCCAATCCGCGACCCTGTAAACAGCTCGAAGTTGAAACTGTATCGGGAACGTGATAAACCAGTCCTATCAATCAACATGTTGCGATACGCCACGAAGGGAGACTAGACCATTGGAAGAAGTAAGGAAGTAGAGGAAGATCTTGTGGTTGTTGTAGAACCTTACAAACATGACGAAGATTTGGCTAAGCCGCTTACGTTCATGGAAGAGCGACTTGTACCGAAGCAAGTTGAAGGAATCGCGATGCCCAGAATCCACAAGCACCTGACAAATGCCTATTTCGGTGATCCGACAACATGGATAAGGATCACGGGACATTGGAGAAAGAGAGCTCCATACGCAGGATTCCGCGAAGGCTATGTTGCGTACAACATTGATGAAGAAGCAGAGGTGGAACAGAAGGCGGAACTTGCCCAGAAGGAAAAGGAGCCAGTCGACTTGGAGGAGGAAGACTTGGAGGAGTACGGTGCAACCTAGGGACCGTGTTTGAAAATGGTACTAAAAGTTGAAGACTTGTTTGTGATAGCATCACAACCTCGCGAGCAGGAAGCGGGCCCCGATGCACTTTACCGGGTGATCCCTAACCCCACGGGCCCACCACAAGTGAATGGCGAGAAAGTGACATCGTACCAACAGTATGGAGGTTGGTACGTAGATGGAAGTTATAAAGGAGTCGGACCGGCACCATTGGTAGACAAAATATGGGACCTAGAATATGTGGGCACGTGTTGCCCGGAGGAGTGTTACAGGAGACTACCACACGTGTGTGCATGGCTTCATGACTTGGAGATCAGAGTAACACCCGAGGGAGATCCCACCGGGGTGAAAAGGAAAATGCGGGACCTGAACAATGGCGATGATGCCGATGGAGAACCAATCAAGAAGATAAGGAAGGAAATTGCAATAAAATAACACTGAGGAAAGGGGTGAAATGTCGGGTGAGAAAAGCCAAGTTGCGTAAACCAAAAAAAACAGTACGAGCCATAGAAGAAAAGGAGGTACATTCAAGAGTACAGAAAAGCAATAGAATAAGCAATTGGTCGAAACAAGTTGCCCCGTACCATGGCCAATTAAAGGTACGGAGGCTAAAATTCAAATATTATTGCCAAGTTAGGAAACTAAAAGAGTATTTTAAAAGGAAAATATTAAAAAAGGAAAACATAAGGCAAGTATTAAAAATTAAAGAGAATGAGTTGGGGAAAATTAAAAAAATAAAACAAAGGGCAAGTATTATAAAGTTAGCAAGAGAAATTGAATATGGTGAAAAAAAGATTATTTTATAAAAAATTATTGAAATTTGCCCTAACCCTAAAAGTAAAGATGTACAAATTCTACCACCTGGCCATTTTAAGCACATCAGGCAGGCGGAAAAGCTTTGACAGCAAAGTGCAGCGCGAATTACTTGAGGAGTTGAACCTATACGAGACCGTACAACTGAGGACGACAGGATCATACTGATCCGTACAACCAGAATCATCGTGATCAAGAGAGCAACCATATGGATTCCATACGGAAAAGACAGCGAAGGAAGAATACACATCGACCAAAAAATTCGTACGACGATCTCCGTACGGAATTTACAGAAGGCACACGGGGCCACCCATACGGTTTTCGTACGGCGATTGCAGAGGACGGGAACAACACGGCGGTGGTAAATCCGTACGATATTCGTATAGGCATTGCAGAAGGCAAAAATCAGAGAGTCGAAAGGGATTCATACAATGATCGTACGGAATTGGCAGAGGAGGAGCATCGAAAAAATCCATACATTCGTACAGACAGAAGCCAAGAAGGAGACGATGGTCCGTACAGCATTCGTACGGAAGCAGGAAGCGATGGTTCGTACAGCATTCGTACGGAGCTTCTAGGCAGTCATCGAATCTGTACAGCCATACAAACCAGACGCCAGGAGGTGAGAAGACGGATTGCAGGAATTCATACAGAACTGGCAGAAATTCGTACGGACTTGGCTGGAAGAGGAATTGTGTACCTGAAGCGAGGCATAGTCCGTACAAAGGAAGTTCATACGGCCAAGGAGGACCATTTTTGGCAAATAGCACGTGGCAGAATTCAGCCGATTGCGAAGATAGTTGGGGTAACGGTTTTGATAGCGATAGTGTAGATTCGGCGGGAGAATTGAACAAGGAATTGCAACTTATAAAAATTGATCCAAGTATGCCGAGGATGAGTTTTGCAAACCCCAGCGACAAAGGCACAACCATTTTCGTGAGAAACATGGCCACACTAGGAAGCAGCAAAGGGAAGAAGGTGCAGGCGCGTGTGCAGAGACATGAGCCCATGATTGTGCTATCTTTGACATGGGAGGGGTTGAGTGGCAGTGACTGCAGGGCATGGTGGGAGGAGACGGACGACACCAACATTATTAAATGAATTTGAAGAGAGCAAGGGTCGACCACATTCTGGCCATGCCCATCTTCAACATCAAGGAATTTGAGATTGTATTGAATGGAATGGTGGCAGGTTATGATAGGCATACACACAGGTCCATGGTACAGCATGGGGGATGTCATCTCGCCATTTCTTATTCCGCCACTGAGTTTGCCAGAATTTTTGGGATTCTGAACCAGGGCAGCCCTGTCATCAAGAGGAAGATGACATTGGAACAAAAGTAGCAATTGGTCTGACTGGTTTGCCGAGGGGACCTGACACAAGGTGAACAGGACAGTAGATGGAAATCTAGTAGTAGTCACGGTGTGAAGCGGACATTTCTGGCGAATGCGGAATGGCGATGTATCATGGATATCATCAAAAGCAGACTGACAAAAGCAAGTCGAGGGTCAGACATCGCCGTGTGGATGTTGTACTTGATGAATGGGCTGCAGAATGGCACGGTCTTCAATTGGGCGTCATTCCTTTCCGAGCACATCCGTGAATGCCTAGGGCTGCACCACAAGGTTTTTTATATGTCACACCATGCCATTGCCATGTTTCTCGAGGTTGTTCGTTCAGTAGTGCCACCAGAGAAGAGGGGTGACTTTCAACCGCTAGCCAAACTGGAGCCATATAAACCTCCCATCTTTTATTCGACGCACCTGGACATCTTGACAGCCAGCATGGAACCACAGAGGAAGAGATAACGCCAGGATGTGGGGCAATCTCCCAGTGCAGACAACAAGGATAGTGAAGAAGATGTCGTGGAGGCATCCTCGTCAGATGAACAGAGTGGAGAAGATGACACTTTTCGCCTACTTCCAGCCACAGGCCGAGTGCCAGTCGAGGATGGAACGGGTGGTGATAACCCAGTGGCCGAAGAGGTGACAAAAAAGGTAGGAGACAGTAGCATGGCAGTGGAAGCGATGGTGGTCGTGAATCCTTCCACACCAATTGACAGAAGTCGAGGCAGCCACCTAGCACCACATGGGGTGGAGCGGACGAAGGAAGTACCAGCGCAGGTGATTGATGTGGTGGAAGTGGAGGCATCACCGCCACTGCCATCGCCATCTAGGGTGACCTCTCGACAGGAGAAGGCAATCCCATAGTTGAGTCCCACCCATGCTAACCACCAAGAGTAGACGATCCATTCTTGGTTGCTGGAGTCCCTCAAGGTACAAGCAAAGAAACTGCCAGAGTTGTCACCATCACCTGGCGGGGATTGAGGAATTGATACTAGCAATCTGCAATCTGGGGGTGTGGAATTTGACGGAGGGAGGGATCTCCAGACTCATGAGACAGACGTGGAGCATACAATGCACAGAGGAGTTCAGGAAGGAGGGGAGGAATCCTCCTCTCCTCACGCAGAGGAACTGGTCCTTCAGTTGGAGAAGCCCGAAACCGAAGATCCATTTGGCACTATGTAGCGATGTGCGTTCCAATTGGAGGGAATGGCGAAGTTCCTGAGTGATGTCGGCCACGTTGTGAAGGGTGTGGAGGTTGGACATGATCCGAGGGTAGCTCAAGTGGCCGAGCTCCTTTTATCCTTTGTCGAGGACTACGAGGGGGAATTCTTTTGATGTTTCACGACCAAAGGATGGCCGAAGTCAAAAACCCCTGAGATGACTGACGCCTGGATAAGGAATTTGATAGTGATAGAGGAGATTGGGATTTATGGTTCTATGCATAGAATGGAGACGGCCTTCCGAGCTAGTTTTGAAGTATCGGAGGACGGCAATGGTGAGGATGGAAGCCATGAAGGCCTAGCGAGACCAGGCAGTGCGGGAAGCCGAGGGTGCCAGGAAAACATTGGCCCACCACATTCTGCAGAGTCGGACACAGTTGGCTCAGGAGCACCCTCGGGTTACCTCATTGGAGGAGACAGTCGCCAAGAATGTTCAGGAGTTGGAAGTGAGCGGCAAGGCGAAGGACGAGCTGGCGGCTAAGGTGGCAGGATTGGAGGCTAGACACGCCGAGAAGGAGCAGCAGGTGCAGGAGCAAGGGCAAGAGCTTCAAAGAGCCTGCAATAAGATTGTTGAGGCTGCCCAGATGGTTAAGTTGGCACGAGAGCGGGAATTGGTGGCCACACAGCGTCTCTAGCGAGCAGGCACTTCTCAGTCCTCTATACTTCCAGGGACGCCCTCTCATCCCTCTCCACATTAGTTTCAGTTTGCTTCCATCAACTTCCATTTTGTCCCATTGTCTGGAAGACAACTTTTTGGGGGGGGGTTGATGTTAGGCGGCAATTAGGAATAAAACTCTTAAGTTATGTTATTATGTGTGAAGTCGGTCGTGTGGGTTCCCGTGTCAGTTATGACGGTTGGTACCTCGGCCAACCGCCAGACAGTATATATTGAAGTATCCCAGACCAATTTTTTCAATTTTTCAATTACAAAAAGTAATGCAACACACATCCGTTAGGGTTAGCACTTAAACCAAAACGATGCGGAATACAACTCTAACCAAGAATGTACACCAGGATCCTGGGTTGGGCAAGGCGTGAGCATATGGTCAAAGGGTCTTAAAGCATTCTGAAAGTGACTCTAACCAAGAATGTGCCCAAAATGGACTAACATATGGTCAGAGGATCTTAGTGCATGCTGAAAGCAACTCTAACCAAGAATGTGCCCAAGATGGACTAACATATGGTCAGAGGATCTTTACAATTACAACTGCTGAAAGGAAAACTCGACACCAAGCATGTGCTTTCAAACCTAGGGTGGGAATGGAGCTACCATATGGCGGAGATGCTAAGAACTTAGAAATGGAATTAAATGTAAATAACAAGCGTGAAATGAAAATGAGAAGAAATGCTGCCAGTACTACTGTTCAGCTTACAATTTGATAGTGAATGCTTGCCAAGATCATAAGATTAAGACTATACAATGCTGCAACAATATAGAAGACGCTCCCGGGCTTAACAAAAATGATAAGTCCAAGAAATTCTTCTCAAGGATCAATCTTAATATTCTGATTTATGACAGACCTGCACTTGAAATGCTTAATCAGCAACACCATGGAATCACTAAAATGCTCATTACTCTCTCAATACTAGTCCAAATGACCCAAAACCAAAAGCAATGGCTTCCTATGAAGGAGGCGACCAAACCAATACCAAGAAATCAGACATTAACTCAACAGATTATTTATCACGAACCCCAAGGCAATTCCCAGCAGTGACGCCAGGCAAGAATGGCGATTCTTCTCTAAAAATAAAACACTTCATATTAGAATCTGCAAATTTGCACAAAGGAGCGCCCAGCCAAAACAAGAGGAAATATGCAATACCCAGAATGAATATGTTTTTATTTTGAAATATGAGTGAAACTACAAATCTGCCCTACTAACCGCGACTCCCGAAAATGAAATGAAATGCAAATAACTAAACTTCAAGCACAACTCAAGCTACAATGCAATTCCCACTACAAACTCTCACAACTACACTAAATCACCACTAGTTGCTATCTTTCAAGCAAGAAGCAATGCCAAGGCTAGGAGGCATTCATTCCTCGAAGCAACCCCAATACCATTCCGGCAGAGTAACATTACAATAGACATAAGATGCCCAAATGAAGGGAAGCGGCCTCCATTTATAAGCTTAACAAGGAATCTCAAGAGGCTTCTAGAAAGTGTGCCCTAATTTCACATTTGAATTTTCCTCCAAGAGATGGCGCCACTTTTAAAAGCTTTAATTAACCTTTATTTTAATTCACTTCTCTTCATAAAGTTGGCACCCCTTTTCATAAGCAAGATTTTAGACTTAGGAAATATTAAATCCCTTCCGCACCCTTGAAGACCACCTTTTAAAACAACTTGAAGTGATGAAGCTAGGCCAAGGGGTCAACTTTAAAATATAACATTAAAACATAACATTATTTAAATGAAATGAACTTATCTCTCCAAAAACATCCCAAGGCCAAAAGTGACGAAGCCAACTGAACCAACTGAAGAAGAGAACCAACTGTGCCGAAATAATCAGGACCACTACCAGAAATAGAATTTACTAAAAATAGTAAATTCCAAAAAGTGCTCGAAACGCAAAGCCGTACATACCACTACGAAGCCCTCTGAAAACCCAGAAAGAATCCGCAATCCAAACTCTAATTCACGAGCAACAACAACCTCCAAAACTGGAAACCCTAATTTCACCCATTGAGTAGCCTACGATTCTCCGAAATAGGCCATCGGTCAACTGAAACATCATGCCTGAGAAGGGGACATTACATATATTGCCATGTAAGGGAACCCCGGCAATAATGTTGATGTACTAGCTTTTGGAATGTAATAAAAGAAAACATCTTTCTGCCATATTGTTGTGACTGTTACTTTTATTAATGCTCTTAATATAATTGCAGTTGTTGGTTATATGTTCTGTGTTCATTTACTGTTTATTCCGTGAACTTGAACAATTCACCATAGGGAGTAAACATCCTCACTGCATTGGTTCCTTCCTCTATGCAACTCGTGCATTTGTCTTTTTCGTACAGTTCCTTCACTAGCACCTTCATATGGTTATTCTTTTATGTATGATGTTTTCTCCACTTCCATACAATCTTCCTACCACCACTTGTCATACAAGTTTCTCTGCTGCTAGTTGTGGACTCCGTACGAGTATGCTTTGTGTTCACATGGACCCTCCAATTCTTGTTCCTCACTTCGTACATGGTACAGTACGCCCACACTACGGTCAGGAGTCTTTCTTCCCAATCCTCCTGCTCCACTCGACATGACTCGTATATGATTGACACCAACACCTTATTTGTAGACTCCACCTATTCGTAAGCTCGGGGATAGTATGGGCTCAACAGATTATGGAATATCTTGAACACTGTCGTCATCATCCGAATGACATGATTCACAAAGTGTACCCCCCAATCACTTGTGATCTAAATGGGGATGCCAAACCGCATAACAATCTATTCATAGAGGAATCTTGTTGTGTTGACTACAGTGTTGTTCGACAATGCCCTTGCCTCTGCCCACTTGGTAAGGTATTTTGTTGCCACTACAATGTACTAACACCAATGCATATTACTTTTTTTCAGTGGCCCAACAAAGTCAAGGCCCCATCTTTCGAATAGTTCCTATGGCTACAAAGGAAACAGAGGCATGTAGTCCCTCTTCAGTGGCTTGCCAACCCTCTAGCATGTGTCGCACCCAAGCACCCATTCTCGAGAGTTTGTGTGTAGGGTTGGCCACCACAGCCCCACTAGTAGCACCTTTTGTGCAGTGGCATCCAAACCCATGTGACCACCAACTAACCCATTGTGTGCCTCCTTTAATACTCCCAAGATCTCTTTTTCCATCACGCATCTCCGTAGGACCTAGTTGGGTCCCATCTTATAAAACAACCCATTAATGAGCTGGAAGGTTTTACCTTTGAGAGCCAACTTCCTCTGTTCACTTCACAGCATGTCCTTGGGAAATGTGGAGGTAGACAGGTACTCGCCAATGCTTCCGTACCAAGGTGGTAATGCGGCGAAGCTAAAACAAGTGGGTGTCAGGGAAATCTTCATTCACCCCTTCCAGAGGCTCCCTAGACCTAATCCTTAAGAGTTGGTCTTCTATGACGTGGCTCTTTCTAGGCCATAACACGATGGTGAAGGTGAACTCCTACAACAAGAGTAACCACCTACTCACCCTCCCTTGGATGATCGGTTTGTTCACGAGGTACATTAGCGCCTGGTGATCCACATATAAAGTGAACGGTGTGGACAGGAGGTAGTGTCGAAACTTTTGCACCAAGTATACCATGCCCAATGTCTCCCTCTCTATAGTGCTATAGTTTCATTCAGCCTTGGAGAGTAGGTGGCTAGTTAAAAAAATGGGTGGTCTAGCCCTCCTGTGCTTGCCAGTGCCTGGGTGGTGCCAATGGCATAGTTGGAAGCATCTACATGTATGTGGAATTCCTTGTCCCAGTCAGGGCATGCTAGGATAGGCGCACTCCCAGCCTAGACTTCAGTTCCCTAGACACCTTCTCTTGCTCCATTCCCCACACGAACGGTTCACCCTTGTTAGTGCGTCCAACGGATATGACATCTGTGTGAAGCCCTTGATGAACCTCCAGTAATAGCCCACATGTTCGAGGAAGGATTTGACTCCTGCCACATCCTTCGGACTCTCCATCTTAACGATGACCCCCACCTTGTCCAGGCCTGTCTTCAATCCCTCCTTACAGACTATGTAACCACAAGCAGTTTGCCTTGCGGTACCATGAACTAACATTTCTTTGGGTTGAGAGCCAACTATGCCTTCCAAAACCTTTCCATGCATTCCCTCAATGCAATGAGGTGGGTCTCTTGTCCACTATAAGTAGACCAGTCATCTAGAAAAGCCTTAAAGTTGCCAATGGACATCTTGTCAAAAATGTGCAATATTATCCTCTAGAAGGTGGTTGGGGCATTGCACAGCACCAAACGGCATCCGATTGTAAGTGTACACTCCATCCTCCACCACGAACATGGTTTTTAGTTTGTCCTCAATAATGTTGATCTAGTTGTACCCGGAAAACCCATTCATGAATGAGTACATCTCATGGCCTACCACCTCCTCCAATATGCTATCCGTAAACAAGATTGGGAAGGGGTCTTTGATTGTGACCGCGTTAAGGCACCGAAAGTCCACACAAATCCCAATTTGATCCGCTTCCATCTTCAGAGATATCACGATCGATGAGACCCACTCACTTGTTTCTACTTTGAAAATGATGCCAGCTTCCAGCATATCTCAATTTCTTCTTGTACTTTAGCTATGTATTTTTTATTCATTCTATACAGGCTATTCCGTACGAGTTGTGCACCTGGTACAAGAGGTATCCTATGTACGCACAACTCCGGGGGTACCCCTTTAAGGTCCTTCTATGTCCATGCAAAGACATCCTTGTAATCCATGAAGATTCTAAATGATATTGCCTTGAGTACGGGGTCCCAGTTGTCCCCTACCAATATCACCTTCGGATTGTCTTGTTCCACTAGGTCAAAATTCTTTATGTTTGGTTCCTTGTACCTTATCTTATCCCTCTCGAACCAGTGAGCAGGCATTTCATCCACTCTCGCCACTCCCTCCTTGTACTCTATGTATTCCAAAGGGAAGTTGACCTTTTCTGTACCATATTCTTCGATCTCCCTAACAAATTCTTAAATTTCCCCAATCTACAACATGTTACACTCGGGGTGGAAAACTTCATAGTCCTCCATCTGCTAGTGAAATAGCCCATTGAGGGAGCTTGTCTCATCCTCCGAACAGCTACAAAGTTCCAACACCCCTTCATCATTGGTTTCCATTGTCCCTCCTTCCTCCGTCTCGGGCTCTCAATTCTTCGACTCTGAGTTCGATGCCAACTCCTGACTTACTACCTGACTCTGTAGGTCAATGGCGTACTTCCTCCGGTCACTCTCAATGGAGAGTGTATTCTTTTTCCAATTGTGATTTGCCTTTGCCATGATTAGCTAGCCTCTTCCAAGGAGGGCTCTGTACGCCGCCTTCTCCAGCGGAATGACGACAAAGTCGACAAAGAAATGTTGGATGCCAATGGTGACTTTATGTGCCATGAGCGTTCCAAGTGGTTGGATGTCATGCTAATCAACACCTACCAGATGGAAATTTGGTGGCCAGAGTGTTGGCTGGCCAAGCCCCTTCCATGTCTCCTCTGGTAGTACGTTCATGCCCGAGCCTCCGTCAACAATGATGTTTGTCAACCTGCATCCCATTATCTCCATCTTAACTACGGCCAGTTTCCTCCTGATGCTTACCATCAGCAACAGCAAATCAGTGGCCAAGTTGCCTGCTAGCTTCTCTATTGGCTTGTTAGGCTCCTGGTCGACTACATCCTCACCAACTACGTTGGTAATGGCCATATTTAGTTGCGACATGGTTTGCAAAAGGTCAAATACCTGTATGGATACAGTGGCCTACAACATTTGTTTCATGATAGTTTTTTCTGACTCCGACCACAATGGAGTACTGGCAGCTTCGCACAACACCCTTCTTTCCTCTACCATCACCCATTCAATGTCATCCTTAGCCTCCTGAAGTCTTTCCTTCTCCGTACGAGGGTCGAGATATACTGCTTTCTTTGTCTGCAATTTGGTAATCGCCAGTACCTCCTCATTTGGATCCTTCACATCCAGCATATGCACCCCTTTTTGCTTTGGGCAATCAAAGTCTTCGTGATATCTAGGTCCACACCATTTACACAGCAATCTCACGTTATTACTTTGGCCATTCTAACAATCTTGCGCGAAGTGACCCCACTCATTACAACTTTGGCATTGGATCATGGGTCTACCCTTCGTGTCATCCTATATTCGCCTTCGTGGGGTGTTGTTATTGCTATTATTGTTCCCTTGCCTATTGTTTCAATACCCTCCAGGAGATGCAGTAGAGTTGGCAGGTGGTTTTGGAGGTGTGGCCAGAGGGATTGTATGTTCCGGTTGAGCAAAGAGCACTTTTGTGCTTCTTGTTTTGAGATTGTACGAGCATTCCTTAATGGAATGTCCCAATACCTGATAGATATCGCAAAATGACTTCTTTGGGCAAGTAGCCTTTGTATGACCTTTTGCCTTGTAGTCGGTGCACCACAATTCTTTATTGTCCTTACTGCCCTCTTTCTTTGCCTTTAGCTCCTTCATCATTCACAGCATGTCTTTCAATAGGGCTTGTACGGTCTTAGATTCGCAATCGCTGCTTTCTCCAGTACTATGATCATCATTGGCCTTCTTCTTTCCTCGAGATGTTTTGTTCTCGCTTTTTATGTCCATCGCCCTATAAAGTAACTTTATTTAACGTAACTTTATTTAACTTTATAATTTAACATTATAAAGTAACTTTATTTAACTTTATGAATTAACATTATAAAGTTACTTTATAATTTAACTTATTATCTTCTTTTAACTTTATAACTTAAAATTATAAAGTTACTTTATGATTTTCATAACTTGCCATAAATAGTCACTTTATGATTTTCATAACTTGCCATAAATAGTCACTTTATGATTTTCATAACTTGCCATAAATAGTCACTTTAATGATATTTTGCTATTTTTAGCAAAAGAGATTTTCTATTTTTAGCAAAAAAGTGACTTAGCCATAAAATTGCATTATTTGCTCATAAAACAAGTCCACCAACTGACAATCTCTAGTGTATAAAGTCCTCCCGTGCCATGAATAATATCTCCTATCCACTGGATTTGCCTACGAAGATGGATAATAGGCAAATCTCACCATCTGAGTGATCATCTATGAAAGAAGGGACATTGCAAACTCCTTGAATTTTTGTTCTAGATCCTTCTTATCAAACCCATCAATAAGTCTCTGGCTGAAATCTGCTGAAATCTTCATAAGCGTCTACGAAACTATGCCCTTGTGTCACCATCCCATGAAACCACCACTCATGGGCATCCCTTTCTAGATGAAATGTGGCATATTTTATTGCGTCATTCTCAAACATGAGATTTCATCAAAAATATGGAAGTGTGGCATATTTTATCGTGTCATTCTCAAACGTGGGATTTCATGAGAAATATGGTTTTAGTTTCTGAATCCATGTAAGTATTGTGCATTTGTTAGAACCATCAAAAGTAGGAGTGAACAACTTGCCCAACATTCGCTGAAACTCCTAATTATGAGTACCTCCATCCTTCTTGGGCCTACTCCTCGATTTTAGTTGGCAAAAATAAATCAAAGACATATCAGCATGGAATTCATCTCCTAATGACTGGTGCTCACGCAAACGGTCCAAGTAACTCTCTCCATCATTCTATTGTCATCCATTCCCTTCTGAAATTTCTCCTCTTTTTAAAATATGGGCATCAAGGGTCTAGCTACTAATCCAATAACTGTTTTATTGTTGTTGTTAGATCTATTATTTTCAGAGTTACTTGCTTCCACATTATTGTTCTAATCAGCCCTAGGCATATTCATATATGTAACATCCGTGTCAATAAATTTGCCAACTGCTACTATCCTCTAACAAAGTCATTAAGTATTGGTTGCATATTATTCCCTTCATTTCGTCTTTCCATATTGGCCATGGGTGGTTCTACGTCTTTCTCAACATGTAAATCTATGAAAGGAAACTTTTCTTCTGAATTTTCCAAAAAATTAAATTGCCCTCATCTCATATTTCTCTAATAATACTTGTTAGATCTTTCACTAGGTTGCATATGAGACTATGAGTTATATTTCTACATCAAGTTGTCAAATTCCCAACAGGCTGCCAAGAAAACCAACTTTGATACAACTGTAAGTGACCATGATGCCAAAATCCTAGACTATTAGTGAATTGTGCCCACCAACACTAAAAGTGAGGTTTTCGTCTCATTAGAGCACCATTGTAGATGAACCCTCTTGTGGAGACATGGCTGCTGGCCCCACCATCTGATTTGAGTACACACCTATAGCATGGAGGAAAACCTGTCAAGGTTCAGCCATGGGCATCACAATGGGCATGGATGATGGATAAAATTGTTAAGAAGGTCTCTAAGTGGCAAGATAATCTTTTATCCATTGCAGGATGGTTTCAAGTTTGTCAAGAGGTATTTGCTTCTTTCTCTTCATATCTCTTCTTCCTAGCTAATTTGTTCTTCTTAGGTGGGGTAGCTTGAGAAGTTGTTAAGGGACTTCTTATGGTCTAATGGAAAATTTGGTAAGAAAAGGCACATTGTTGGTTGGGACATTTGTTGTAGACCCAAGAATAGGGTAGGTATGGGTTAGATAATCAGTGCTTGAAAGGGGTTTCTCTTGCTGTTATGTGGGTGCTTAAAGCCCTTGATGCTTGTGAGCCTTGGAGGGTTGTAATTAGGAACAATATTACTTATGGATTTCCTCAAAATAAACCTAATTGGAAAGATCTTGGCTATAATGTCCCCTCTCTAGTACACATTTTATGATGTTGTCGTTAGCCTATTTCTCCATGGTCCCATAGGCTAACTAGGACATTTAAGGGATCTTGAGGATATTTGGCCTAGGTAGTTTCAGTTCCGAGCGATTCTGATGTGTTTTCATGTGTTTTTGAGATACTATTTATAGTAAGTCAATTGGGCCAGGTCTAGAACGACAATGAACTCATTAATAATATCCTGATGATGATTGTTGTTGTTTTTAACTGGAGTTTTAATAATCGTTCGCGATTATTAATTTATTTATCAATAAAGTTAAATTAAATATTTAACTTTATTAATGTGGGAACTTAAGTAAAGGGAAAAGTTATTTAAAAATTAAAAGTTCCCTTTCACTTAAAGTACTTGGAGACTTGAATATTTAAAAATTAAAAGTTCCCTTTCACTTAAAGTACTTGGAGACTTGAATATTAAAAGTAAAGTGTTTCATTTATCCCGGAGACTTGAATGTTAAAAGTAAAGTGTTTCATTTATCCCACATTGGTTGGAGATGTGTGTGGGCTCTCTTGGAAAAGATATGAAAGACTCTTTAAGAGTTCTTTTTGGATATGCTGGATTGAATAAAAAATCTATGGTAATGTTTGGAGAGTTCATCTTCAAGAGCTTGGAGGACGAGCTCCCTCTTTGCTAACAATCTCTATGCTGTGGGAAGACACAGCCTGGGGATTCAATGGGGCAAGGTAAAATATTTGATTTTGCAAACAGCTGTGCATCTAGGAAGGGTTCAATTAGAGAAAGTGGAGGGCTGTGCCTGAGATTTAATTGCTGCTAGCTGAGCTACCCTAACTCATTGCTCAAGATCATCGATTTTAGAAGTTTGACTGCCGTACAGCTCTGATATCTACTTGGGAGGAGGTAGAACTGGTTTGTGACATTAATAGGAGTGCCATACATGCCTAAGAGCTGGTACAGAAGTGTCGTACAGTCCAGCAAAGGCTACAGAAGCAACATACAGGTCTGAGGGAAATAATCAGGGTTGTCGTACACGTTTGTGGACAGCACAAGGTGCCGTACAGGACTGAGACTTGCAGAAGTGGTTCCATACAAGGTATCAGCAGCTACAGAGTGCTGGACCAGTTGAATGAAGGCCGTGCCAGATCTGATATAAGTCTGTGACAGCGAATGTGGTATGCATTCGAACATATTTACTATTTGAGCATGATATGCATAACCAATGTAAACATTGTTTAGCAAATTAATGAAGTTTGAACAGAAAATATATAGTCTATGGTAGTTAGTGTTTGCATCAAAGTGGCTTGCTTCATCTTATTTGCTGATATTAGTTAGGACAGTTATTAGTCCATTGTGTGAGTTGGATTCAATAGCTATAACACAATTGCAACATTCTCAAAAAAAAATATAAAGACAACTAGCTATCTGAGGGCATCCATTACATTGGCCTTGCTGATTTGCTATTTGGTAGATTTAGCAATCATGTTGGTGTCATGCCCCGCCAACCTGAGGATAAAAGGGCCTTAGTGAAAGACAAGATCACAGCTCTTGTTCTTATAATTAAATTATTCTGTCAAAAGGTGTCTAACTTCTCATTTACCAAGTCAATTTCATATACATTTAAATCATTATGATCACCCCTGTTTTAGCATTCTATTGTATTGCTGCCAAGAAGGAATTATTTGTGTTTTGTTAATGTACTAATAAACTCATTCTTGACCAACTTCCCTATAAGCGTCGAAAACAAAGGCATACAACTAAAAGTTTGATCACTCAAGTCATATGTATAATAGTGATTCACAAGAGCAACAATTAAAAGTGATTCTAATGTAACAGTGACTAAATATAAATTAAGACAGCGATTAATATAAGACATGGGGTGAGCAAAGGCTGCGATTCTATATAAGATAAATGATAGTTATATATTTAGTTACGACAGCGATTAGTGAGTATAAAGCAGTCATTAATAAAGGACAGCAATTATTTGCTCTCAAAGGGTAGCGATCAAGAGACATGATCATTTAAATGGATACCTCTTTTCAAGGAAATGTGTCTCCTCAATTAGATATGAGGATATAAATGGAATAAGAAATTGGTATTCAAGACATCGATCAAGGAATTGAGATCTGACCTCAATAAGCAGTGAATATTTGAGATTATCAAGCAGTAATAATCAGAAATTATAAAGAAATAAGATATAGCAAACTATTATATTTCTGAAGTAATTGGTATGCTATATGTTTTATCCAATGTTTGTTAGTTTGTGAATTTAGTAAAGGACAGATTTACTTATTTAATAAACTTACCAATCCATCAAGAATCTTAGAATTAGTAATTGGTATGCTATATGTTGAATCCAATGTTTGTTAGTTTGTGAATTTAGTAAAGAATAGATTTATTTATTTGATCAACTTACCAATCCATCAGCAATCTTAGGATTAGTAATTATTCATTTGAATTTCATAAAGTAATCATATTAGGAATTGGCAAGGAAACAGATAGGGAGATGCAGGAGTACTGGTTCCCTCAATTAAGTAGATCACCCATTGAGTTGGATTGCTTGTGGGCCAAGGAGTCAGATTGACTTTGTTGGTTGTTTTGGTGCTCTTGGGCTTAGTTGTAAAGGACAGTCTCCCAGCGCCCTATTGTGCTTTCCCCTCAAGTTTCTAATATGGTTGGTTAATAGGAATAAGCTATAGTGTGCATGTTTACAATAGGAATCTTCATTCTCATTTTGTTTGATCTTAATTGATTATTTTCCTAGAAGCAATTGCTATTGTGTAATTCAGTGAAAGAATACTCTTGTAAATAAATTATATTATTTGAATAATTATTTTAATATTTTTTAGTAAAAATCAGGTATATACCAAAAGGGGACATTACAGTTGGGGGCACTATGGTGTTTGGATCTATTTGGAAGGCTTGGAAGAGGGCTAGGAAATATGTGGTGGATTGGGATGTTGAGAACATTAGTAAGGATTATTTTTGACCTTTTAGATCTGTGTGGTGGTCTGTTGAATTGGATGGTAAACCCCTTGCTTTACATAGAGGTTGTTCTGCTCACAAATAGTTTTTTAATGGCATCAAATCTTTTGGTCCTATTATAAATGGAGTTATTATGTGGGATGCACTCAAGACCAGATTTGATATTGCTGATACTTAGAAGAAAACTTATTCTTTAATTATTGCTACTTTGGCAATAAACCAGCTGGTATTGGAAAGGAATTATAGTATTGGCTTTTGGGATAACTTTTCTTGGTCTCATGGTGAAAAGCTTATGGGGGCCTATTAAGAATATATATGCAATGCTGCCTAATTTTGATAACTTCCACCTTCGCTTTCACTCTCTTTGGAGGGTACATGATCCCAAATCAAAATGGGTAACCAAGCTTGGTAAAATTTGGTCTATTTTGATAGAGCCTAAGAAGGCCTATCTTAGATAGTTTCTTATTATGAAAAAGTTGGTTGTGGGTGAATTTCTGAACTTCAAGCATAGTTTATGTCTTGTATGAGAGTTAAGGGAATCTATTGAGAATCTTCTTTTCTTAATGCTGTTATGCTAAATTAGAGTGGAACTGTTTCATACCTCTGGAATATGTGAATTGGTGTCCCTTCTCTTTCGCGGTTTGATGTCTTGATTGGTAGTATTGAAAACTCTACGATTAAGAATGGTAGACATTTCAATAGTTTGGTTGGTCCTATCAACAGAAATTTAATTGTAACTTTGACTTAATAGAAATTTGCAAGTTTTCCAAGATATAAACAGGACGGTTTCGGCCTTCTCAAAATAAATCAGTCTTTCTTATGTATATGCAGGGTATGTGAGCACATTGATTTATCTCAAGCTGAAATCAAGCATGCTATTGAAGTTCATTTTCTTAATGAAGGAAAACCTAAGGTGGGTGAAGATGCTACAAATAGTTCTGGTTCTTTAGTTGTTATTTCTGATCTTGGTGACCATGATAAGTTCCTATTCTGTTTTTCCAGAGTGGGGGATGAGAAAGTGCTTAAAGCACACAGTCATCAAACTCGCCAGAAAGATTAACTGGATCATTGAAGCTGAAGAGAAGGCCAAGAAGAAGTTGTATGCTTCTGAGTAGCTGTGTTTTTATATTGGGATTTGTTTTGTGGGAATTTGGAACCATAGTGCTCCATTTTATATATTTAAATTTTAAATAGATTATGTCATTTGGTACAATGCCATTTTTTGTAATTTTGGTACTATGATGGCAGTTTATGCCTAGTTACTGCTGTTAAAATTATGCTCGAAATTATACTTTGTTTCCAATATAATAAAAAAGTCAGAAAACATAGCTTACTTTGAAGACAAATCCAGAGAAGTGTGGATAATCAGGAAGAATTTGCCCCACATCACTCTCATGCCCACCAGGGTGTGTGGAATATTGGAGGAAGCTGTCCAAAAACAATTCAACCTGTAGTATACTGTGATGTTTAAATATGAAAGAAGGGACACAAATAAAAAAGGATCACCAACAAAAGTAAGCTAAATGCTACTATCAAAAACATTCTTACCCCAAAATTATTCATAGCACTGCCAAAGTACACAGGCGATAAATCCCCAGAGTGAATCTTTGCCACATCCAGAGGTGGAAAGAGCCCTTCAATCAACTCAATGTCCTCCTGCCAGGCAAACAGAAAAGCTAATAGCATTAAATAAATTCATCATTCAAGACATTTTCAAGCATGCATCAGAACTAACGATTGTTTTCTCACCATTAGCTGCTTATAAAGGTCAGAAGGAATTATGCTTGTAAGGGAAGAGTCATTGAAAGGTACAACTTTTACAGAAATTGCTTTACTTCCATGTTTAGAATCCCTTTGAAACAAATGTACATTCTTGCTAGTTACATGGTACAAACCCGTGAACCTGAAAGAAGGGCATATGACATCATTCCAGAAATACAAGCAAAACAGAGCATAAAACTTGCAAGCATCTATAAAATATGGAGATGTGCAATACATGTCTGTGCTCCTAGTTTCTTTGGAGATTCAATAGCTGTTCACACTCTTTTATTACCTATCACCAGAACCTATGGGCCAGCTAACTGGAGAGGTAGCAAGCCCGAATTCCTGTTCAATTTGATCAAGTAACTCAAGAGGTTCCAGTGCTGGACGGTCCATTTTATTTATAAATGTAAACACAGGAAGCCTCCTCATCCTGCACACCTGCCACATATTGGATAGTTAGCAAAGCCAAATCATTATGCATAATAAGAACAGTATAAATGAAACAAATAATATAATCATAGGAAAATTGGCTTAATAAATATGAAGACCTCACAAGCAGATTGACTGGAAATTTCAATTAAGCCGCATATTAAAACCAAGTGTTTAAAAGTGAAAATTTCCATTTTCAAATGTCAAAATTCAGTCTATGCCAAGAAACTTCCAAACAATTATGCTGCAATTTCTGAAGGGTAAGGATATTAAACAATACTATGATCATAACAAAGGGTAATAAAACTGTTTTGATGCTTGAATATAACACTTCTGGGGGATGGATATTGATCCTAAGGAGACCCTTGTGGAAGAAATGAATTTCCAAACTTGAACACACAACTGGGGCTATATGGACCATGTCACTAGCATTGCAAATCTTTATATGGTAAGGAGGTATGACAAAGCATATGAAATCCTGTGCAATTGAGGACAGAAAGATCAAAAGACTAAGCTGTTATCAATAACTATTCATCATGTAGGACAATCTGTACAGGAAATCTTTTTCTAACTTACCTCAAAAAGTTTCTTAGTTTGTGGCTCCAAACCCTTTCCTGCATCAACAAGCATCACTGCATTATCTGCTGCCACTAATGTCCTGGAAATTGTCAGTCACAATAAACCATAAGCAATAAAAAATGCAATAAGGAGAAACCAAAAAACCAGAGAATGCAATATTTTAACAGGACTCACCTAAATGTATCCTCCCCAAAATCCTGGCACAGAAAGGTAGAGCTGAGCAGTTAAAAAGCAGACCAACTGATAAAAAGATTCTAATTATAGATACTGGAACATAGCTTTTTAAAGATATCACCAAACTATGTTCGTCATTTTTCCATCTTATAATGTACATTTATACAAAATGAGAGCAATTCTGGAAAGAACATACTTGTTGGAAAACAATATGAGGACATATACAATAAGGACTTAATTACCATGCAGCAGGTTTGACTAAATTTTGTATGTTTTTCCATATCAGAGCTTCAACCATCTATTTTCAGGTAGAAATTGACTTCAATCATGCAAACATACTAAGAGAGTTGTTCTAGATGTTGTTTTGTACTTTTACCTTTTTCAAAAAAAAAATAATCTAATTTGTTTTTGGAAAAGGTTAAATTACAAGAATATATGTTAGAAAAAAAAGATTTACAATGGGAGTTGCCTCAAACAAAACAGGTTGGGCATGCATATAGCCTAAAGACAGTGAGATCAGTGTTTAAGTATCAATCACCCCAGTTGTGACTGATTTTCAAGTCCGGTTTCCTCTCCTTTGGTCTCAACATCATAACAACATGAGGAGGCAATCTGTTTATGTCTACTCCAGGAAAGCCCAAAATTATGGCCCATAATTATGATCCCAAAACAATTGTGGAACACAACAAAATCTGAGTCGGTGCAATACTTGTCCCACACATGTCCAACACTGGGCTGGACATTCACTATCTTCATGAATTACAATGGTTACTTGTAAGGAAATCGGTGGATATAGACAACTTGAAGCTTAAAGCTTATACAAAAGCAAAAATATCAAAACACATTTGCAGCATATTGTTTTAAACTTTTAACCTCAGAAGACATCAAAATATTGATTGAGTTTTTTTGACAAAAGCATTGCAATAGTAGACATGAGGTTTTCACAGTTACGAAAATGTGTGAGAGCATTTCTCAAAAAAATTAAGTGAATTTAGTTTGTATCAACATTTGAGAAAAGATTGTTGTTGAAAGAAACTAAATTCACAAAAAAAAAAATTATGAAATTTTCTCAATCAAAAGCATTTCAGTTTTCAACAGCATTTACCACGCATGATAAAATGTGACCAGTAAGAGGGTATGGACCACTTCAATTAGTAAAGTTGCCAGATTTCCAAGCAGCAGAGGAAGATGCTTGACTTTAAGAGAGTTCTTGACAGTCTCTTTGATATTGGCATTTGTTGAGCTTCCTGCCTAGGTTGCTAGAGATTTTCAATGGTGATAATTCCGCATGCTCCTTTATGACTTCCAAAATTTTCCTTCTAGCAGATTCTCGGAGAAGCCTACCATTGATAGCTTCCAACAAGTTTTTGTTGAGAAATTTTCAATCTCTGTCCAATGAATTAACATTAAAGATTTGTTCTCAAGTTATGACATCAATTGGTGATATACCAAGCTTGGACTACTGCAATATGAAAATCTAAAATTTGTATGCAAATCCGAAATTAAGTAATCTTAATGTTTAATTACCATGATAAGATCCATCTTCTTTATGATGATAAAAATCAACCAACATAAAATGCTTAACAGTAATAAATAAAAGACAATATCACCATAAGATAGCAGCAAAGAGGCACAAATCAGCAACATAAAAGCATCACATGACACGGGATATGTATGGAGAAACCCTTACGAGAAAAAACTCTACCAAGAAGAAAGGCCAAGTATTCATTATCTTTAAAACAAGATTATCATTTGTCACATACTTCCATTCTCCTCTTTGCCTCCAACATGGCAACACATGTGTACCTATGAACAACCTTGTTGTGCTTTGCACTGCACACCCCGTCATTTGACGAAGACCCCCTCTTTGCCCGTGTAGGATAGAGAGGCTCCTCCCGTGGTCAAGCGTCTGAAATCCCGAGATTCAGGTTGGACCAAGCAAAATACCCGAACTCCATCAAAAGAGAAGTCGCCCATTTTCCTGTGAATGCTCGAAAAAGGATATCAAGCTCACAAAATCGGCTTAAAGTGCCGAAATGCTAAGTTTGCAAGTTCGCAAAATCCCCTCATTGGCCGAAAAATCACAGAAAGAAGACATATTCGCCCGAAGAAGGTGAAAAGACTGAAAGTTAAATCTCGCGAAAAGCTTCTTTTAGCCGAAAGGCTTTACATTCAAAATCGTGTTATTCTCCCATATTGCCCGAAAATCTAAAAGCTCAAAAATCGCACATTAAGCCTCTTTTGGCCAAAATTCAAAGAAAAATTGGCAAATCAGCCTCCCAAGCTGAAGTAGGAGATAAAGTTCGCAAAGGGGCCCTATGGGCCGAAAATAGACGAAATCTCACAAAATAACCATAAGGCCTGAAAACAACGAGGGCTTGCAAAGTCAGCTTGTAGGCCAAAAACCAAAAAAAGGAAGAGTTAAGTTCGCATTTTAACTTCATTTGGCCGAAAGTAGAAGAAAACTTGCCAAATCGGCTAGTGAGCTGAAAATAACAGAAGGAAGACATACATGCGAAGAGAATGAAAGGGCTGAAAACTCAAACTCACAAATTCGGCCTTTAAGCCGAAAATTAGAAAACGAAATTAAGTCACGCATTTCTAAAATCGCCAAAGTAGGAAGGGCATTTTAAGGCAAAATCCTCCATTTGGCCCATGTTTCAAGAAATGTAAAATCACGAGGGCGCTTGATGGAAAATCGCGGAGTTCAGCCTAGTCGCCTGAAGCTTGATTCAAAGGCTTCAAAGTCCAAAATCGCTAAAGCTTACAATTTCGGCCTTTAGACCCGCATTGCAAGGCTAAAAAGATCGGCCCAACATGCCGAAAATAAAGGACCGAAATTTGCGCAAACCATCTCAAATGCTGAAAGGGAGGAAATCGCACATTCTAGCCATTTAGGCCAAAAACCACTTAAAAGCTTTCAAATCGGTCTCTAGGGCCGAAAAACACAAAGGCCCCTGAAAAATCGCGATTCGCCCATAGGCCCGTGTTTGACAGAAGATAAACAAAGATGACAAGTTCGCGCGATAATTTCAATAGGCCGAAAATCATAAAGCCAAAGCTTGCCAAAGTATTTGAAGAGCACACGGTTATACTGAGAGGGGGGGGGGTGAATCAGTATAACAACAAATTTTACCAATTTAAACTCTTTCAACTTCAATCACAATTATATAGCTTATCTCATTAACATATTCATTGCATACCAACATTCATATGTGATCTAACTAATATGAACACAAGTAGAACACAAGATATATACGTGGAAACCCTTACGGGAGAAAACCACGGCAATAATGCTTTTATATAAATCTTCTTTTACAATATTTGTAGGCACCAGCCTACTAGAGGCACCAACCCCTAACTCTGTTTGTGAGCACCAACTCACTGGAAGCACCAACTCCCCAATCTGATTGCGTGAGCACCAACCCACTGGAAGCACCAACTCCCCAACCTGATTTTGTGAGCACCAACCCACTGGAAGCACTAAATTCCTAATTTGAATTAGTGAGCACCAACCCACTTGATATAAACATGAATTTCCACCTTAACAATGTTGCTCTCTCAACTGATGATGGACACTTAATTTCTTTCTTCAAACTGCTATGATGAACAACAAATCTGTTACACAACTGATTACAATATCTTCACTAAACTCATATAAATCTGCTATAATATCTTCCTCAAATCTGCTACAATTCTGCTCTCACATCTCTTTCAGATCAGACAATAATTCTGATATATATATCTGCACATTAATTTACTTTAAATCTGTACTATAATCTCCTCATAAAATCTGATAATAATTCCTTCAGTTTTTGTCCACAGGTCTGCTCTTTACCTTCTCTTATATCTGCATCCCAACTCCTTTAGTAATCTTCTTTTAATCCTTCAATTGCATATCTGAATAGATATTAAAATATCTATTCCTTACGTACTTTCCACTACTACTCTCTTTTCCTTTTTTTTCACATTTCTTTATTCACTCCATACTCCACACAACTTCCTTTTTCTGATTTTATATTCTCATAATTTTACTCGACACTCAACGCACGTACAGCTCAAGGATCTTCTGTTTTTTCGATACTCTACACTCACTTCAACACCGATTTAATATGGCATATATATCTTTTGTTATGCCCCTTCACAAAGGGATGTGTCCCTTGATTTTAAATATAACCTTTTACAAGCCGTGATTTTCACAATGAAGAGTCACTTTTCTTAGAAGCCGTTTTAACATGGACAGCTCTTATTGCTCCTTTTTGGAGATGTCACAAATTAATTGAAACTTTTCATATTAACCATTTATTACCAATCTCACCCTTTCATCATATATTTATCAGATTCGTTAATATTTGTAGTTGACTTTTATTACACGAATCATATTATAATCGACTTCATAAAATTCTTTGTCATATCGTATCATTTCATTAAGATATAATCTTTAACACGTATTTGATTTGAAATAACCAAATCACATCCCTGCCTTACGTTCTGTCATGTAATACGTAACATGTGGCTGCTATCACAACTGTATTATTAACTCTCCAATGTATTGTTTTGTGACATGTCCTCTGTCTTAATACGAACCACATCTTCAATTATTTCATAGTCACTCTATTTGCTGTGTATACACTTTGCCATGCTGCGTAATGTTTCCATTTTCACCATATCGACTACTTATACTATTGAATTCTTTGGCCACTATATTTTCATTTCATTTTGTCTTCAATAGATCGCTGCCATCACAACAAGTGTGCATCTTCTGATAATTTATAATGTTGATTTGATATTTGCCACGTATTCACCTTTATTTCAGACTGAATGAATTGACCACTGCTTTATACGTGGGATTATTTTGCCTTTTAGTGGGGAATAAGGAGGTGGGCCCTACAAATCTTGTCTTATATATAGCTGCCACTTTTGAGAATATTTGACTTATTTAAATCTTTTGTTGCCTTATTACTACCCTTGCCGTCATTGATTTGTATAGTGTTACAATACCTTAATACTTTTAATAATCATATGCCAATATTAATTTTTTGTCTTATTCACTTGCTGGGTCCCACGTTTTGTCTTATTCTCTGACCTTCTGTCTTTACCAAGATCTCTGACCATATAATCATAAGGATTGAGTCGCTTCCTTAACACATGTTCGGGTGTCTTCATACTTTTTAGTCGATGTCTTGCATAGCATATTTGATTAATATGAATCACATCCTGTCCTCAATGTTGTTTACTGTTTGCTGTATATAGTTAATAGGATTAACTACTGACCAAAGTATCATATAGAGATTACTTTAATCACTGTCTTCCTTAATTCGATTTGCTCCATAACTGCGTCTATATTTGATAAGATTGCAATGTTTAATGTGTCTTCCTCTGTCCAAGAGCATTTTGTGTACAAGTAGCAGCACGAATGATGATCTATGTTTGCATGCATGGACCTCTTGTATAAGTTAACAATCATCTAAGCTTCATCCAATATGTTCATCATCCTCCAAATTCCTTTGACATCAATGACAACATTTCTATCAAGTATAGGTAGGCCGAAAATGATAAAGAATATCCAAATCGCGCCAAACCTAGAACCGTTCATCCCGACTTCGCAGAATGGTCTAAAAGGCCGAAAGGCTTTGAGGTCGCACGTTTTCCTTTAAATGGCCGAGCTCACGAATTCAATATGGAGGTGTCCAAGAGCATTTTGTGTACAAGTAGCAGCACGAATGATGATCTATGTTTGCATGCATGGACCTCTTGTATAAGTTAACAATCATCTAAGCTTCATCCAATATGTTCATCATCCTCCAAATTCCTTTGACATCAATGACAACATTTCTATCAAGTATAGGTAGGCCGAAAATGATAAAGAATATCCAAATCGCGCCAAACCTAGAACCGTTCATCCCGACTTCGCAGAATGGTCTAAAAGGCCGAAAGGCTTTGAGGTCGCACATTTTCCTTTAAATGGCCGAGCTCACGAATTCAATATGGAGGTGTTTAAGTAAAAAAATCGTGCAAACCATTAGGGCTGGGAGAACGAAAATCACGCAAACATGTTCATTTAGCCAAAAATTTCAAAAGCCTAAGTTCACATTTCGGCTCAATAAGCCTAAATTCATAGAGAGAGTTAAAATTGCGCGAGAGAGAACTAAACGGACGAATTCCCAAAGCAAAAAAAGGGTCGTTCATTTCAACTAAAATTGTCGAGTTTTATAAAGGGGAAAGTTTTAAAGTTTGGCTATTTCATTAAAATTGTAAAGCGAAATGTAAGTCTTGCTTTTTTCTCCAGAGACCGAATTTCACAAGGGTGGTGTTTAAATGGAAAGCCAAAATCTCACATTTTAGGTGAAGCATTCGAAATTGGATAGCTTTTTAAAAAAGGCTTAAACTTAACATCTCGCAATTCACCTCTTGGGCCTGAATTTCGTCTAAGTTGGAGAGTGAATCAAGATGAAGGATCGGATTTCACATCTGAAGAGGGACATTTAGAAGATACATTTCACAAAGAGCTTCTCAATCCCGAACTCCACCGAAACGAAGCCAGTCGTTAAATAAATTTAATATTTGTCAAATTAATTTTATTATTTTTTTCAAATTGATTGATTAAAGGTGAAATTGATTGTTTGCAGATCAACGACATCAAGGAGACCTTGATCGCGATCGACGCCAAAAAAGGAAATGCAGGACCGCACCATAGTGTTAGTTTTTAGTAATCAAATAAGCTTTAAGGAACAGAAAATCAAGATGCAAGATAAACAACCACAAAATCAACATGACACACAAATACCCTGGGAAAACCTCCCCCCTGAAGGTGAAAAACCCAGCAATAATTATCTCAATTAGATCAATCACAGTAGCCCAATTACAGTATTCTTATGCTAGAACAGACTTATCTGAAGTGCTACAACTTGATAATCCTTCAAATGCAGGTCACTGTCACTGTAACTTCATTCAACAGCACTGAAAGGTGTTCGCTGTCCCTGAATGATGTTTATGCAGTCATGTATAATGTTCGCTTAGTCTGAAAGATGAATTGCCAGTCTTAGACAGAATTCGCTTGAAGGAAACACCAGTTCACATGCTAATGTTGCTGATTAGAGACATGAGGTGGATCGCTATCTTAACTAGCAGATATACTTTGCTGAGGATGATTCGCTAGCTTGCTGGTAATGTGCAGAGGTAATTCGCATATTAAAGGATAGATGATCCACTGAAGAATGATTGTATTAAATGAATTACATTGTCTTGAATATATAGGCGATACAACTAATTTATTTTGTCTTAGTCGGCTATAGCAACCTTGGTACCAAACAATACAATAAGTTCGGATTACATTGCAAGTTACATGAATAGGTCTTGACCTATCATGCCATTACACGCTACATTAGTATTGCCCTAGCATGTTACCCTTAGTTTATGTGCCCAAGTAGGACCAATCTCATATGGCCACAAGTTACATTAAATTATTACAATATATTATTTATAATGTTAATTTAAATAATCCGATTCTAGCTATTGATTTCAACACATAGAGCTCAAGACGAAGCATGGAGAAGCACGCCACCACCTGGACAACAAGTTGAAGTCCACTAGCCAGACCGAAGACAAAGAACACTCAGAATGCTACAAAATATGCATTCTCAAAAACGTACAGCTGGAATTAATTCTAGAAAATCAGTTGCAAAACTGAATTGTTTAATGTAAAGCTGCCTGTGGGTCCTGCTCAAGATATTTTGAAACAAAGGGGACACAGGCCAATTATGTTCAACTACCAAGAGGACCAAATTAATGCCAAACAGTTGTAGGCAGTTGAGATAGTGGTTGGGGGGATAACTGAGAATTGAGTAGGCATGGGTTAAAGCTGCCATGCTTCTGGAAGGCAGATTGCAACCCTTGGATGCAGTCAATCCTAGCCTCTGATTCAGTATGTAAATTCTATAAAAGGCAGAGGCCTTTCTTTTGTAAAGGGTTAGATTATTGTTAGATTTTTTAGGCAGTTAGGCTGTTAGATTTCAGTTAGAATAGGTTAGAGTTTTGTAGAAGGTTAAATTTTAGGAGTAGCATAGAAATGCTGCAGAAATTGTTGTAATAGGCAGCTAGAATAAATATAATGGACATTGATTTGGTGTTTATCATCTTGGTTTTAGTCTGTTTGCATGGTTTCTTTCAGCAATTTAGATAGATCTTTCTTTTTGGGTGTGCAGGTATTTGATGGATTCAAGTTCATACCATTGAGGATATACTGATTGTGTGTCCTTGTGTATGGTTAGTCTGAGCCTTTAATTGCATTTAGTTCACTTGCAGGTGTCTGTTTGAGTTGTGCCAGAATTGGGTGCTTAGCTATGCTCCTGCAGTCTGAAAATCTTTCAAGTCCCCTTAAAGATTGCACTGCTCCTACGAGGTTGTGAGTTATTCTGGCCAAGCAAGGATTGGTTATGTTGAATCCGTCTACCCGCATACCAGTCTTATTAATTTTAGGTTTCCTAAACCCTTCTCTTTTGCTTTTATTTTGCAATCTTAAAATGCAGACCAGCTTGTTGCAAAATGTAAGACCACTTGTGCTCCCAACAAAAAACACATCGACCGTTGAGTTATCCCGTAGTCAAGAACTGACATTTGGAACCTTGAGGTTGTCCCCTTTGATCGATTAAAAACAGCATTAGGGCTTCCTTATACAAGAGAGGATAGGATACTCGGTGAGTAAATTCTATTCTACGTTGGCCGGATAGAGTCGTAGCAATGCGACTTTAGACACATCAACAAACCTCTTTAGTGCTCAAACCTTTTCCTTCTTAAGTTCTTGTACCTGTTGTATAACTTTACTTTCAACTAGTCCACCCTTTTTCCACATCCAAGGAGCTGAATTTATAGAGTTTAGAAAGGTCTTATGCATCAAACTTGGCACCCATAACTTCATTCCAAAAGCCTCGTCCTTTGATTTGGCTTCTAGGAATGTGTAAGGACAGCTCCAAAAACTTTCCCTCCAACCTAGGCACCCAAACTTGAAAATGAAACTATTAAAGTTTTTATTGTATTATTTAATGGTCATATAGTTGTTTTTAGTTATTTAGTTAGTTTCTATTTTTGCGTTATGTTCATGATTGTTTCTTATAGAAACATCGTTATGTAATCTATTATTTAAGGAGTCTTTTGTCTCCTTGTTAATACATGCAATTACCATTTCATGGTATCTGATTTTTCATTAAAAATTGGAGTTTTTTTTGCAGAGGTCAAATTCTTTAAGGAAAAATTTGAAGGGTTTGCAGTAGCTTGAAATCTCAAATTTCAAAATCGAAGTTTTTTTCCTGAAGATTTGTGGGCAGATTTTCTTCTTGAAAATCGTGTCGTTCTTCACAGCAAAATCGCAAGTTTTTCATTGACAAACCACACCAATTTTTAGTCGACAAATCGTGCAACCTGTTTTTTCTTCATTGGGTATTTTATGAAACATTGCGTGGAAAAATGGTACGGGTCTTTGACAACTAAGAAAAAAAATCGTGGAGTTTTGTAGGTTATTTTTGTTCAAAACTCTGCAACGAGTTGCAAATGTGTTGTCTCTTCCGTGGGCTTGTTTTCTTCACACGACCTGCAAAATTGTTTTTCCTACTCGCGATTTCCTTCTCAGCAGCAAAGGGTCTGCAATTTTTTATGGGTTTGCAGATCATCTTTCTACCAACATGCTAGGGCTTTTTTCAGACGTGTATGGCATGACATTTTGTTTTCTAAAGTTGCTTGAAGGGTTTGATGTGTTGTCTCTTCCGTGGGCTTGTTTTCTTCACATGACCTATAGATTTGTTTTTCCTACTCGCGATTTCCTTCTCAGCAGCAAAGGGTCTGCAATTTTATATGGGTTTGCAGATCATCTTTCTACCAACATGCTAGGGCTTTTTTCAGACGTGTATGGCATGACATTTTGTTTTCTAAAGTTGCTTGAAGGGTTTCTAGGTTTTTTGCATGTTTTTCCTTCTGATAAAAAAATTGTGGGTCTTCAGCATCTGACCTAGGGTTTCGTGGGTTTGAACAGTAACCAAGGAGGTTTCTACTTGGGTTTCCAACACCCTATGCAAAAAAGAATTGTGATAAAATCAGGTCTTTTGCCTTGGGATCAGTGCCTCAAAATTTGTGCTAGTTTTTTGACTAAATTTTAATTAGAAAAATCAACTTTATTTTCAAAAGTGTGCTGTTGCAAGTTGTTTTACCTTGTTTTTTGTGCATCAAAAAGCGGGGGGGGGGGGGGGGGTGGCATCATTGACCAACATTATGTTGGAACATAATCAATGCTTCAACGGTAAATAATTACAACACGTGGAAACAATGCATGCTCACATGCTTTGAGTACCAGTGTCTAGATGAAATTGTTTTGGGTACTATTGTGACGTATTCACACATCGCCCCATTGCAAATGGGGACCCCCACTTTTTTCGCTTTCTAGGTTAGTTGTCTTAGCTTAGCTGTTGTTAGCGGTAAGGTATTTTGCTATTAGCCTTTCGTTTGAAGAAGTGCACTTTCTCAAGTGGCTAGGTAATGGTAGAGCCATTTCTCCCTCCTTGGGTTGGAAAGATGTCGAGCGATGTCAATTTGAGCCTAGTAGGTAAGGAAGGTCAGCTGGACAAAATTTGATAAGTATGGGAAAATTTCCTTTGCTCTTCCATGGAATGGGGTGTCAAGTCAAGTGCCGATTTGAGCTTGACAAGCAAGAAGCTTTGAGGGATGCTCACAAATTGCAATGTGAAGCCTTGGTCGAGCAACAAGTTTGATCTGCCTGGCCTAATGCAAAATTTGACTAAGTATGAGAAATTTTCCATTGCTCCCTCTTAGGAGCAAATTTCACTTCCTTTGCTCCTTAGGAGTGAATTTCACTTCCTTTGCTATTGTGACTCCTAGCATGACTCCCATTGCATTCTAGAGGCCTAAAATGGATGCATTGAATCCAATTGAAAGGATAAACTAATGAAGAAGTTGATAGAAGAGCAAAATTTAGCTTATGCAAAAATTTCCATTGCTCCTTCCTAGGAGCGAAATTCATTTCCTTTGCTCATTCATAGGAGCGAAGTCATCTCCAAGACATCTAGTGAAGGTGATTTAATGACTTTTGCACATGAGGATAAAAAACTCAAGGGATGAGTTGATGGAGTGGAGAGAGAGGATGAAAATTTGGCTGTGTGAAATAATTTCCATTGCTCCCCTTTAGGAGCAAAATGGGCTTCCTTTGCTCCTTCTCAGAAGCGAAATCACCTTCCTTTGCTCCTTCATGAGAGCGAAAAACCCTCCTAGGCAATTTTAATGATCATTTGAAGCATTTCACATAAGAAAGGCGATAAACTTAAGGCATGAGAGGGTAAAATTGATCAAATCTACCCAAGTGGGTTGAGTTTGATTTGACTTCCATTGGTCATCATTTGAAGCGAATGTCACTTCCTTTGCCTTCATGTTGGAGCGATTTCCATTGCCATCACCTTGGAGCGAATTCTTATTCCATTGGTCCCTTCTAGAAGCGAAAATTACTTCCATTGTTCCACTACAGGAGCAAACCTCCTCCATTTGCACTAAAAAAGTCTGAAATTCTTCTTTTAGTATGATGGGGGGTGTATTGATTTAGTTAATTTTGTTATTTCATCAATATGATTCAAAATGTTTTCTTTTTCAAGTCTAATTAGAGAGTCAAAGCGAGGAGTGAGGAAACACATTCAAGACTACATCGATATGGAACATAACAGAAGGCAAGCATGATATTCAAGAAGAAAGATTTCATTGGCAAGCACAATGATACCAAGAAGGTGACTACACAAGAAGAATTCACTTATATAAGAACATGATCCACACATCCAAGGATGTGGATGAAAGAATCAACAACATGAAGGGAATCACAAAGAAAGAATTTCAAAGGAGAGAAGAAGCAGCTATGACATCAAGGGCTCATTCTAAGGCAATGTCAGGATTCAAGACTAAAAGGGAGTCAACATCTACACCTTGCACCTTCATGGCTTTCAACATTGAGATATTCAAGAGGATAGTTTCAGAAGAGTTAATCAAAGTTAGAAGATCATCTTGAACAACATGATATAATTCAGAAACACGCTTTCATCATTATCACTGTTGAGCAAGTGACTAATGTTGAGTACCAAGGGATATTGCTTGCGATGAGATATGAGGTCTACAAGTGCAAATTGAGGTGGCACCCCAGTCACTACTCCACCAATCAAAGGAGGTCCTACATCAACATCTCTTGATTCAATGAACCTGACTCGTCCATGAGGGCATAAACTCCAATGTACCTACCACCGTTTTCTATTGGTTTACATTCAGCATTGAACCTAAATGTAATTTTCTCATTGGCCGGAGGGAGTTGTCTTAACAAACCCTAATTAGGGTTTCTATCTTGTAATCTTGGCCATTAATGGGGTTTAATCCTAGCCATTCATTGTAATGAGCTCTCTATATAAAGCTCAAGCTCTTCATTTGTAAAAGGGTTAATAGTTAAGAGTCAATAATGAATAGCAAATAGGCAATAGTTGAGAACTAGTAATAGTTAGAAGTTGATTAGGAGGAATTGTTGTTAAGACTTGTAAATGGAGATACTCTTTTCATTGAACTTATGGAGAAATGTGTTATTTCAACAAGTCTCAAGGTTTCTACTTCTCATTTACTTTCATGTTGATTAGATTGAATGGAGGAAATTGTTGAATGCATTTGTGTGGAATCCATTCAATCCATACCACTGGCCTCTTGCTGATTGTAAGTGTGCCTTGCATGGTCAACTAGAATTATACATCCATTGTTTACGCATTAACTTGAATGGTAATCAATGTTTAATGATAATGATTTGAACATCTTTGAATTACACCTTAGAAGATTGCACTAAGCTTGTGTCAAACTGTTCGGTTTGATGGTGAGACCTTGCCCAATAGGATTCCATCGAATCATTCACTCTTCACTTGCATTATTAGTAGCGTAGTCTTCTTAAACCCATCTCTTTTGCCTTTTTTAAATTCTCCACGCAAGTAATTAGAATCTAAGTTCCAGCAATTCAAGTATTCGATGTAAGTCCCCTTGTGATTCTAGCATTATCACATCAAACCATTGACCTTATCCACACGCCGTGACCCGACATTAGGAACCTTGGAATCTTCCAATTGATCACATAGTTTAGCATTTGGGAAGATTTTGTTCAAGAAAGGATAAGATACCTTGGTATTTTATTTTGTGTTTGATTGTGTATTAAAAACACATCGACAGGTACGACTCCTCGTCCCATGGTGGCGGGAAAAGACCAGGACAAGTTGGATAAGCGCAATCACAAAGCGGTGATGCTCATTAAATTGTCAATCACCAATGACATGCTTCCACAAGTGTTGTCTGGCAAGACAGCTTCGAAGATTTGGATACATCTGAAGGATCTCCATGAAACGTCAAACAACAGCCAAGCATTCTTTCTGAAGAATATGTTGTTTTCAATCATGATGGACAATACGATGTCTCTACAAGATCATCTTACAAAGCTCAAGGATATTCGCAATCAACTAGAGGCAATTGGTCACAAGATGGAAGAAGAGGATATGGTGGTAATCACACTCAAAAGTTTACCACGATCTTACAAACACTTCGTTGAAATGCTCAACATTACATCCACGAATGTTGACTTGAAGTTTCTTGACTTGTGCAACAAGCTCCTACAGCAGGATAAATGGAAATAGCAGTTTGGGAGTAGCAGCGACTCACCCACTGCAGAACAAGCATTTACTACCAACGCCAAGGATAAAGGCAAAAACAAAGGCAAGTCCTTTCAACCAAAGGGGCAAAGCAAACCTGTAGAAAGCTCCAAGAAAGTTTTCACATGTCACTATTGTGCTAAGCTTGGCCACATGAAGAAACAGTGCAGAAAATATTTGACTAATGAATCCAACCAGGGAGGGTCTTAGCATAAGGCCCATGTTGTAGAGCACACTGAGTAGGAGTCTTCCTTTTACGCATTTATGGCCAAAAGACCGACAGACCAAGTTAAATCTTCTGCCTGGTACATGAATTCTGCAACTTCTCAGCATTTCACACACAAAAGAGATTGCTTCACGCAGTACACGGCTTGTTCCAATTTAGTGATCTTTGGAGGAGGTGAAGAGTATATGGTTGTCAGCAAGGGCAACGTTTAGATTACATCTAGTAAAAAAAATCTCATATTTCTCAACATGTACGATGTTCCAGGCATGGAGCTCAATCTGCTTTCTGTTAGTCAGATGATGTGACATTGTCTGAAGTTGGATGTCATCTTTCGTGCACACAAGTGCCACATTATTGATAAGAAGTCCAAGAAGACAATTGTAGTTGGCCTCGAAGATCATGTATTGTACAAACTGGTTGATACTAGAGAGTCTCAAAAGATTGCAATGGCTACAAAGAGTTCTTCCATAAGCACTCTTTGGCATCAGTGGTATGAGCATCTCAATCTATTATATCTTTCTCAGTTGGCTCAAGAGAATCTGGTAGAAGGCTTACCTGAGATTCAGCAACAAACACATGGTGTGAGCAGAGCTTGCCAAGCAAGTGTTGTGACATTTTCACACATCGTCCCATTGCAAATGGGGACCTGTTGGTGTACATTTTATCATATCCCGAACATTAGAATAAAATATCCAAGGATACTCTACCCTCTCTTGAACAAAATCACTACATATGCCAAGATTGCAAAGAAAGACAACACGGCGACTCCAAGGTTTATATGTGCAAACGAGCGACTTTATGTTGGATAGCTTCCTTGGTTATGTATGCTGAAATACAAGGGGGACTTACGTTCAACTGATGCTGATCACAAGCTAGGACTTAGACGAATTTGGCAATAACTGCTCTCTTTTTTCTAATTTTAAGTTTTGGACTTCAAAAAAAGGATAAAAAGGATAAAAAGGATGAGGGTTTAGAATTTTTATGCTAGTCCTTGTTGGCGGTAATATTGTACGGGAATAAACAGTAATTAATTAGGTAGTACTTTGTTAGTAATGTAACCGAGGGTTGGTAGTTACGGGTGCAATGGTTGTCCCTCGCACCCCCTCAGTACCTTTATATACCATGTAAGGTAACTTATCAAGAACACGATTATGAATGGAAATAGTATCTTTTATGTTAGCTTGATATTATCATCTAGTATCTATGGCATTACTGTTTCTCGTTAAGCATTATGTCTGTATGTTTTAAACTGTTCACCTAGAGGGTAAACATCTGGCGTTGTTGCCGAATTGAACTTGGAATGACGGGAACACACTACATGGCACAACGATAATGAGGCAACCAGTGAGCGAAGGAACCAGCAGAAATCCCGAGGAAGAGCCCACGGAGTTGTTCGAAGGAGAGGGAGCACTAACAAGGGATTTCACCTGCATTCTCCAGGCATCCATCGAAACTTACGTACGGAGGGAGGCCGCGACCGAGGACGTGCCTGAGAGTGCAGTGTGGAGTGCCCTTCGCGTAAGTCCGGTCGTAAATCGGTTGATGAACAACTTACCTAGCTTGTTGGCACAGGCGTTCCTTCTCCAAACTCGTCGGGAAGAAACCTACCACGAAACCTGTCGACAACAAATTTTGCAGCAATTTGAAGAAAGGAGTCAACAAGAGGAGGAACGTGACGAAAGCCGTCAACGGACCTTCAACCCCACGGAAAGAAGGAATTGATGCCCATGACGCTAAATAAGGATAGAAACCGTGTGCTGAGGGAGGAAGAAGACGCGCACGAGGCAGCAACGAGGACCTTGAGGTTAGAACAACAAGCAGAACGTCGGCGACGACTAAAGAAACTTGCGGAAGAAAGCACAACTGGCAATGATGGCTCGGGTGTTGAGGGCCAAGTTTCTGTGCTAATAGAAACCACCAGGAAATGGTTGGGGGACCTTTCCCTGACATTGGAAGAGATTGGTGATGGGAGTACGGTAGAGCCGTACACGCCATACAGAGGTGTCGAGACCAGGAGGGAAGAGGAAATAGAGACCGAGAACAGAGAGGCAGAGGATACCGGTGCGACCAAAGGTGTCGGGAGGACACAAGGTCACGGTAGTAGAAGCAATTTGTTCGGTGCAGGCTCATCACACCCTAGTAGTCAGAGCAACTTGGTGGGACCCAACGGACCAAATCTCGACGAAGTACCTTCGAGAGGACCCGTGTCTAGAGGAGGAGTTCCTGGAGGGTCAAGTTCGAGTTTCGGAGGGCCGATTGGGCCGTCGCCAAGGAACGTGATGGCGAATCGACAAAAATTGACTAAGTTCACCGGAGACGGGAAAGAAGACCCCGTACGGCATTGTCGTACATGTGAGACAATCTGGTCGGCCAATGGCATGGTCGATAGGGTAGAATGGGTGGTGCAATTCCTCACCACCCTACGAGGAGTAGCCATCGATTGGTACTCGGATGCTGATAAAACCAAGCTGACAACTTGGGATGAATTGCACAAAGCCTTCGAAACAGAGTTTCGACTCCTCAAAGACGATAATGAAATCGTGGCAGAAATCCTGACCACCAAGCAAGGGAAAAGTGAGACCATCCGAGCATATAGCCGACACCTGAAGGAATTGCTGGGAAAAATGGACAACCAGCCCGACGATGGATTGAAAAAAAGGTGGTTTGTGGAGGGTTTAAAGTCATCACTCAAAAGGAAAATGAAAATTGTACCCCCCACATCCTACGAAGATGCCTATAACCGGGCAATGGACCTGGAAAGTGAAGGGAAGACATCCAAGAAAAAGAAAGACAGATCCTCTAGAGAGGAGAACTCCTTCGATGGAAGTAGCAGCGACGAGGGGTCGAGTAAGAAGGTGCAAGCCCTTCAGAAGGATATGCATCGCATGATGAAGGAATTCAAAAGCATGAAGGGAAGCACCAGCAAAAACGAGGAAGTGTGGTGCGTGGAACGTGAGGAAGATCACACAAAAGGCTCCTGTCCTAAAAAGGCCTTCTGCGATATTTGCCAAGTGTTGGGACACTCCACCAAAGAATGTCCCTACAACATGAAGACACGAGGAAATCAAGTGCTCTTCACCCAAGGAGCAGCCGTCACCCTCCGCAAAAGCAGGCACATCGCAGCCTCAAGCCAACACCATGGCATCACCTGGCAGTTACAGAGGTAACCGAAGGGGAGGAAGAGGAAACAATAATAACAGCAATAACCAGAGTCGAATGCAGTATGATGCCAAAGGACGGCTGATGATTCAATGTCGGGCATGCAACCAATGGGGACACTTTGCGCGGGATTGCTAGAAACAGGAGACACCGCAGAATTTGTGCAGATGGTGTGGTCCTGGAGACCACGATGAGACAAATTGCCCCAAGCCAGGGGTTAATCTTCTCAATATTGAGAAGACTGGTGATAAAGAAGTACTAGGAATCACCCGTGCTCAGACCAAAAAGGCCACTTATCCCGACCCCCGTACGGAGAAGGAGAGATTACAGGAGGCAAAAGCCAACATTGAGCGCGAGATGACGGCAGAACGACGAAACAATGCAGAGGTGGTGAGTACATCATCCCGTACTGAAGCCGAAAAGAACATAATTGGCCAAGTCTTGCAGATGGAGGTGCCGATAAGGGTGAAGGACCTTCTAGACACAATGCCACAGCTAAGAACCGCCATTTTCAGTTCCGTACAAACCACTGCACAAGGACCTTCGGGTGTGACCCAGGCAGAAGTTCCAGTCAGCCCCTCGGCTGACCCAATGTTGTTGGCCTTAAATAGTGGTCGACATCCTACGATAGTGGAAATGGGAATCCTCAGGGCTATCCTCAAGGACACCATCGTGGACGGAGGTTCGGGGGTGAATGTGCTGCCGGAGGATACATGGAAGAAGCTCGGGAAGCCAACACTATGGACACCCAAATTCAACTTGGTGGGAGCAAACCAGCAAGGAATCAAGCCACTCGGCACCCTGATGGCCCAGCCGGTGACCATTGGCACACAACCCTTCCTACTAGATTTTGTGGTAATCCCACTTAAGAAGAAGGTGTATGACGCCATCTTAGGGAGAGGGTGGCTGGTTACAACAAAGGTGAACCACAACTGGAAGAAGAACACCCTTTCCATGGAGAATGGGGGGCGGAAGTACATCATTGACCTAAGGACTCAAGTTGTCGGCGAGGAGCTTGCATCATCCGACTCTGATTCAGAGAACTCAAATAGATGGGAGTGGGATTCCTATGAAGGCAAAGACGAGATGGAACCAAACAATGAAGGAGTGCTTGAACTCGATGGCTACTCGGAAGATGACATCTGCTCAATGAATGGACTCTTCCACTGGCAAATGGAAAATTATGAAGTGTTTCACCCTGCTTGTCACATGCTGCAAATTGAAGACAAGCCAGGCGAGAAGGAGTTCCTGCCAGAATACAGGGAGTATAAGGAGGGAGACGCCAAAGTAAATGATGTTCCGGCATACGAATTTTCAAAGGACAAACCAATGAGGTACGAAGACCCCACCATGAAGGAGATGAACTTAGGAGACACTGCCACCCCTCGAAATATCTGGGTAGGAGACAATTGCAGCCCAGTGCTAAAGGCCGCAACATTCAAAATCTTCATGGAATATAAGGACGTGTTCGCTTGGTCCTACAAGGATCTGAAAGGAGTCCCGCCAAAATTGTGAATCCATCGGATACCATTGGTCCCGGGAGCCCAGCCGGTACAGAAGAGGCTGTACCGAATGAATAAGAACTATGCAGCCAAGGTGAACGAAGAGATTGAAAGGATGCTCGAGGCCGGCATCATATTTCGGGTGGAGACAAGTGAGTGGGTCTCGCCGATTGTGATCTCACTAAAGGAGGCCAACCAGATCCGCATCTGCGTGGATGTTCGGTGCCTCAACATAGTCACCATCAAGGATCCGTTCCCTATACCTTTCACAGACAGCATCCTAGACGAGGTAGCTGGCCATGAAATGTACTCATTTTTGGACGGCTTTTCCAGATACAATCAGATTTCGATAGCTGAGGAGGACAAGTTGAAGGCCACCTTTGTGGTGGAGGACGAAGTCTATGCATACAACCGGATGTCGTTTGGGTTGTGCAATGCTTCAGGAGATTTCAGAGGATAGTCCTTCACATCTTCGATAAGATGTTTGTGGGAAATTTTAAAGCCTTTTTGGATGACTGGTCGATTTTTAGTAGCGAAGACACTCACATTGTGGCACTGAGAGAGTGCATGGAGAAATGTCGAAGGGCCAGGCTGGCCTTGAATCCGCGGAAATGCAGATTTATAGTACCACAAGGAAAGTTGTTGGGCCATATCGTTTGCAAAACTAGACTGAAAACTGACCCGAATAAGGTACGGGTAATTGTAGAGATGGAATCGCCCATTGATGTGACAGGAGTCAAGTCCTTCTTGGGACATATAGGATACTACAGGAAGTTCATCAAGAACTTTGCCCAACTTTCATTCCCACTGAACAAACTGAAAAGAAAGGGCGAACTGTACATATGGGGACCGGCACAAGGGGAGGCATTCAAGGAACTCAAGAGGAGACTGGTGGCAGCACCCATTATGGCCTATCCAAACTAGGAATGAGAATTCCACATACACGTGGATGCCTAGAACTATGCCATTGGGGCTACGCTAGCACAAGAAGCGGGACATGGGTTGCACCATCCAATCTACTTTGCGAGTAGATTACAGTCTAAATCCGAAAAGAATTACAGCACAACGGAGCAAGAAGCCCTCGGAATGGTATATGCTATGCAGAAATTTAGACATTATCTTCTGGCGACGCCATTCACGTTTTATGTGGATCACCAGGCGCATATGTATCTGGTCAATAAACCAATCATTCAGGGAAGGATCAGCAGATGGTTACTCCTGCTGCAGGAGTTTACATAGCTGACCAATTATCCAGGATAAGGTCGGGAGAGCCGCCAAAGGGGGTGAATGATGAATTTACAGATGCTCACCTATTCAAGATCGCAGTACTGCCATCATGGTATACTGCCATCGGGGAATATATCTCCACCTCCGTGTTCCCACAAGGTATGCCACCTAGAGAATGGAGGAAACTCGTGTTGAGAAGCCGCACATTTCCATTGATTAATGGATTGTTGTATAAAATGGGACCCGACTAGGTGTTGCATCAGTGTGTGATGGAGGAAGAGGTACCACGCATTCTAAGCGAGGCACATGAGGGGCCCGCGGGAGACCATATGGGACCGAACACTACGGCAAGAAAGGTGTTGCTAGCGGACCTATGGTGGCCCACATTGTATAATCATGCCAGAGAATGGGTAGTAGGTTGTGATACGCACTAGAGAGTCAAGAAGCCGTTGAAGAGAGATTTCATGCCCCTCACCCTTCGCATGCTCAGGAACTATTCGAGCGCTGGGGGCTGGATTTTATTGTGCCACTCAAGGCCAGCCGTGCCAAGAGGTGCCGCTACATTGTGGTAGCCACAGAATATTTAACCAAATGGGTTGAAGCGCGGGCCTTGCCTGATAACTCGGTCGTAAGTACAGCAAGATTCATTTATGAGCAGATCATCACACGGTATGGTATCCCTATACAATTGACCAGCGACAGGGGTGGACATTTTGTGAACCATGTCATCAAGCTCCTCACTACTAAATTCAAAAATTTTCATTCATTGTCCAGCCCCTATTACCCGCGAGCCAATGGGCAGGCGGAGGCTACCAACAAGATTCTCATGGGAGTGATTTACAAGTCCTGCGGTGTCGAGGGAGAAGACTGGGAAGAAAAATTACCTTCGGTTTTGTGGGCCTACCGCACAACCTACAAGGTGACCACCGGCCAGACTCCATTCCAACTGATGTACAATCAGGAAGCTATTGTGCCAACTGAGTTCATGGTGCCAAGCCTTCGCATTACAATCGAGAATAGATTGGGGACATGGAGAGCCTAAGGGAGAGGTTGTATGTCTTGAACAAGTTGGATGAGAAAAGAATGATGGCCCAGTGGGCTACGCAACAAAGGAGGAAGTTGTGGCACGACAAGCACTTAAAACGAATGAGGTTTGCTCCAGGACAACTGGTACTGAAATATAATCGACGTAATGAGATTAAACAAGGCAAATTCAAGGTAAGATGGTTAGGACCATATAAAGTCTGAGAGGTGGTGGAGAACAGAGCAATGACTGAGTTCATGGTGCCAAGCCTTCGCATTACAATCGAGAATAGACTGGGGACATGGAGAGCCTAAGGGAGAGGTTGTATGTCTTGAACAAGTTGGATGAGAAAAGAATGATGGCCCAGTGGGCTACGCAACAAAGGAGGAAGTTGTGGCACGACAAGCACTTAAAACGAATGAGGTTTGCTCCGGGACAACTGGTATTGAAATATAATCGACGTAATGAGATTAAACAATGCAAATTCAAGGTAAGATGGTTAGGACCATATAAAGTCTAAGAGGTGGTGGAGAACAGAGCAGTGAAGTTGTGGACATTGGATGGACAGGAGGTTGCAGGCAACATCAATGGGTTGAAATTAAAACCATATCATGAGCAGAGGCGATTGACCGACCCCGAATCCTCCCGAAGAGGTACTTAGAGTTAAATAAAATAAACCGTATGGTGGGAACCGTACAATAAACAAAAAAAATGAAAAAGTTCACCGCACAATAGAGCCACCTGCTCCCGTGCGGTGGAGCCCACCCGTGCTCACTGTACGGTAGAGCCGCGTGCTCACCGTATGGTGGAGCCGTGTGCTCCCATGTGATGGAGCCGCATGCTCACCGTTTGGTAGAGTCGCGTGCTCACCGTGCGGTGGAGCCCACGTGCTCATCGTGCGGTGGAGCGCGTGCTCCCGCACGGTGGAGCCAAGGTGTCTCCCATGCAGTGAAGCCCCTCTCGTGTGGTGACCTCCACCGCCGATAAATAAAAACACCAAAATAACAACCATTCTCAAAAGGTGGATAGGAGGGTGAAGGGGTGAGCGTGTGGCCTGGTTCATGAATTCTCAAGCGGTAGGAAGAAAGATTGACGTTGCCGGCATAAACCCATATGACGTGTTGCGAAAAGTGGAGGGATTGACCGTACTGCAGACGAAGGGAAGGAGATTCGTACGGTATATATGATATTTGCACACCATACGGCAGAAGCCAAAGGAGATAAAACGGATTGCCAAGAGACGAAGGAGACCACTATACAAAGCAACGGATTTGGAGGGAACCAACATCACCGTATGATTAAATACCATACATCGTGCGCCAGGGAACTTCACAATACCGTACAGTGGGAAGGGAAGATTTGTACGGTATAGTGGAGAAGCATAAGTAATCGCAACGGCGGAAGCATTACCGTACGATATAGGGGTCACTGCACTGTGGAAAAAAAAATTGGCAAATCATGGGATAGCATCTGAAGGGTCCCACGTGTTGGGAAGAGTGGGCACGTGAGGGAAACTATTCCCTAACCCTATTTTTTAATATATTTAAGAGCACAAGAGACAAGCAAAATCATTTAATGGACCCCAACGGTGGAAAGAATTGGCAAAGACAGTTGCGGCAGTTACCTGCTACAGTGTCGTCAACCTCTGAGAACAAAAAAGTTGTTCAGATTCTGCCTTCAGGTGTGAAAGTCAGGGGCGGCATGGCTGACAGAAGCAAAAGAAAAGGTAAAAAGGTGCAACCCAAAGTGCAACAGCAGATAGCAGCGAAGAATGATGTGACCATGGACACCATTACCTTCGAGGGTTTGAGTGGAGCAAATTGTAGGAAATGGTGGAACGAGACCCCGCATGTTGATCCTTTGAAGGCGCAGCTCCGACATGCACAGGTACAATGGGCCATCCAGATGCCCATCTTTTGCATTAAGGATTTTGATGTTGTGCTATGGGCCATGATCGGTGCTTATGACCCACACAGGCGACAGTCAGTATTTGATTACGAGCACCACCAGGTTACAGTGTCCTTCAATTCCACAGAATTTACGAGATTTTTTGGTATTCCAAGAGCGCAGGGAAAGAAAGTGGACAAGGGACAGAAAATATCCCAAAATTTTAAAAGATAAACTCCTCAAGTTGATGTGTCGCGACAACCTCACACAAGCCGAACTGGATAGTCTCCAGCATGCCAGCAAAGGAAGAGGTCTGAAGAAGTCATTCCTGAGAGAGGGGATATGGCGGTGCCTTCTGGATGTGTTGAAGAGCCGCTTGATGGGAGCGAGTAGGGCTTCAAACATTACCATGGCGCAGGTGGTGTCGGTGAATGGCATCCACAATGGCGTGGTATACGACTGGGCATCAGTACTGGTGGATAGGATGGAGGAATTTATGACCTGTTATGGCCCAAAAGTGCACCCGAAAACTAAGCTATTAAAACCTAGCACTTTGGGATAACATGGGAACAATCATGAGTCTGTGGGTAAACTATTATTATGATTGGACCTCCGGATAGGCCGGTTCCTGATAATGATGGATCACCTACTCTAACAAGACCTTGAAGAACAGCTTCAGGAGAAAAGGGAGAGGGAAAAAATGAGGATAAAAGGAAAAAAACGAGAAAAATAAATAGGGTGATACACCATATAATCTGAAAAGTGACAGAAAAACTCCTCTAAATCCACCTGTTTTACACATATAACATCTCTGAATTCATATCACAAAAAGTGTTTCATGCAAAGGATCATTGCTCAGAAAAATTGAAAGGAAATGACTTTCACAAACAATTAAATTGATAAACCACAATACATGACCTGTGATTCATGCATGATACAGAAAATTCAAGAAAGGTTATTTGATAAATAACACAAAAATGAAAATTACTCTCAATCACACAATGAAAAAACTCCAAAATGAGAAGGCATAAACTGATATCTTTATTGAAATTTTCTGTCAGAACTACAAATGGGTTACAAGATACAAAACTCAGCTAGGCTTGAGAAAAAAATCTAGAACCCCCTCAAACTGAAATCCTTCCTTCCTTTATGCAAAAAGCCTTCCAAAGGCAAGGATAAGATGACTAGTGCTCAACTGAACGTCCCCTTGAGTGATCTCCAAATCAAAAAAAAATCTTCAAATCCGAGTAGGGAAAGAAACCCCCACAAAAAGGCTTCAAACTCTGCATAATTGTGTGAAATCGGGTGTAAACTCTTGGTCAACTAAAGGTTGACCCATGAAATACTCAAAATCAGGCTCTAACTGCTGGAGAACTAGCTCAAACTCATGAATAACTGCATTTCAAGCTCAAATTCGACCCCACATTCTTGAGATAGCTTCACCTCTTTAGGATTCAATATTTTCCCTCCATATGCATATTGGGAATAATTTTAAAGACACAATTATAATAAATATTGATTGGATTTATAACTCATCCAATTAAAATATTCATTTTACATTTTCATGTGTATATGGAAGAAAGGTATTGAATCCTAAAGTTAAAAGATGCAAAAAATTTCAATTTCCTTTTAAGAATATTGCTAGGAAATTTAACATGTGCAAATTAATTAATTTGAATATTTATTAATTATATTAATGTTGCTAGAGAATATTAATTTTTTCAACATTAATATAATGAATAAATATAAAAATTAGTTTACATCCTTTAAGTTTTATAAGTCTTTGAAAGACTTAAGGGTTTTAAAGCCTCCCCACGGCTAGGCAAAGTTATCTTAAAACATAAGTGGGAGTTTGGGGAAACTTCGACCACCATGTATCTATTACTTCGCATTTCATAAAATGAAATACAATCCCATAAAATGGGCAAAAAGCAAAACAAGGGGAATAAGGCAATGAAAACCTAAAATTAATCTTCATTTTGCATTTGTAAACTTTGTTGAAGAAGAACTATCGAGCTGCTAGGGTTTTCAGACTGCAGATGGAAAATGGGATTTGTGCGTTTTACTCCTCTCTTCGGCAGTTATCTGGAACATCACTCGGTCTGCTCCATTCTTGGAATTCACAGGGTCTCCTTTAAAAACAACGGCACTCCTTCATTCGCAAATATGAAAGGTATTTTCGAAGCTTCAAACTGCGAACTTGACCTTTTGTATCAGTTTCGCTTATCTTTTTTTTTTAAGAAATCTCTGCTATTTTTGAAGGAAGCTGCGTCAATGGGTTTATTTCGTCTTTTCCTGCAATTCTCTGCACTTTTCTTCACGCACAAGATCTTGCACTTTCTCCAGGAAACTCTGTTAGCTTCCTTTAGCACAGGCAGCTATGCATGGATTTTCCATTTTCTGTGGATTTTCTTTCAATTCGGACAGCATTTGTATTTTGCTTTTCATTTTTAAAAGAAGGAAAACTCTGCATTTTACGAAACCCTCTCTGTTATTTCTGCACAAAAATTATGCAAATCTTCATGGCACAAAACGTAAATGGTTTTCTATTGCTTCTGCAGTCTTCTAAAAAGAATTCCGTAAATTCATGTTCTGGGTTCTCTGCATTTCGAAAAGAAAATTTGGGGTTTTTCCTTGCTGAAACCGATAGAAGAAAATTCTACACTTTTCTGAAAAGATTTCTGTAAATTTCATTTTCTGTGCTTTAAAAGGAAATTTGGGGTTTTTCCATGTTCTTTGAAAACGGTTGCAATTTGTTCTTAGTGGAATTTTTTGTAGCTGAAACAGGCATAGATTGATGTTTGAACTTTACTATATTCTGCAAATACTTGAGGCACAATAATAATCAAATTTTCATTTAGAGATTCCTTTATTGTAAAAAGAACAAACCCCAAAACTTCTGATATCTCTTTTGCTGAGAAGTTTTGTTCTTCTTCCATCTGATTCTCCTGTGAGAAACCATGAGTAACAAGACTGAATTATTCATTTCCTTCTGAAGGAATCTGGTTGTAAATGCAGTAGCCTGGTAAATGATTTCTTTAAATTCACCGCTGAACATAACCATAATTAATGCAGTATGTAAGTTTCTCATGAATAAATGCTTGTGTTCTTTCACAAATACTATGTTTTTTTGTTTTTTTCTGATAAGAATCCTTCAAAAAATGCATGTTTTCCCCTTTTTCAAAAAACTTACTGCAACCTATATGAAATCTGAAAATCCACTGTTGATGTAGTAGCTGAAAGTCAATCACCTCATTAATAAAGATGGTCTTCCCAGCCCCCCTTCAGACTAAGCATATCAAAACTCTCACCTCTGAACAATCATAGTTTATATGAGTTGGGCTCAACCCTTGTGGGAGACTCATTTAATCCCACTCATAATAAAACCTCTGAAATCTGGAATTCCTCTACCTGTCTCTGCACATTAAACAAACAGTTAGAAAAACACTAATTCTCCAAGCAATGAGAATGACTTTTTCTTATTTGTCTTCCAAGATCTTTATTTTTCTATCAAAAGGGATCTCGATTAAATAATGCAAATGTATAGGCAAGATCAGTAGGCATTTAGTCATTGCTTGGATCTTTTGATCTAACCTACTTCACTTTTGATTTTTTCAGGACAAGGAAGAGACTGGAAGAGAAAAGATGTCGAATATGCAGACCTACGACTTCGAAAGCAAACTTATGCCAGCCATATACCCCCAGGCAATGGCTGGTTCCTTTCTTATCTCCTCTATGCATTTGCTTTGTTTAATTCAGTTCTTCTCCTTTGCATAGGAAAATAAGGATCACTCTCACGGTCTTGTGTGAGAGGAAATTTATTCTGTAGATTACTTCTCGTAATCCTTTCTTTATTTTGTAGATTAATTCTTGTAATCCTTTCAACTGTATAAAATATAATGAATTAAAAACAATTGAAAGATTTCACTTATGTGACTATAATCTTTGCCTAGGTACTTTAAATTTTCCATTAAATTGTAAATATCATGAAAATTTCAGTAACATGACTCTCTAGCACAGAACCTTCTACATGCCCTATCATGCGATTAGACTCTTCTTGGATGCGGTACACCTTCAAGGTTCACCAGACACACAGCACGTGGCACCACAAGGCCATGTACACTCGGGGCAGCCGCCTATATTTTATTAGGTTCATTTGGATATCATGGCACCCAGTGGAGATACACAATCAGGCAAGAAACAGAAGCGGCGGGTAGTGGTGTCTGAGTCGGAGACAGAGTCGGAGTCCGAGCCTAGTGACCCGAGTGAGGAGGCCAGTGTAGAGGAGGACTCTGGTGATACATCACAGGCCACCGAGAGTAGTTTTAGAATGGTGGGTAAAGGCGAACAGCAAGTGGAGGAGGAGACGGGGGCAACATCTTCTGCAGTTGCGCAGATAGCCACACCTCCACCTCTCGTAGTTGTGCCAGCAGGAGCCACACGGCCCTCGGGTGAGTTATCCCAGCAAACGGCCTCAGCAAGTGCCACTTGGTCTCTGCCTGGAGCGGCAATATTGGCAGTGTCGGTTCCTGGTTTTGGGCAGGGTCGAGCACCAGTGATTATGGTTCCCCTACACGTGGCCGCGACATTGGTAACCTTACTAGAGCCTCAGGTGGTCGACGACAAGAGTCCCACAGTAGCAGTAGAGGTTGGGGCTAGTGGTGGGATGGTTGGTAGGGAGGTTGTGGTACCAGCAGAGCATCCTGGAGGGAGTGATACGCCTTCTCAAACGAATATGAGTGCGTGGTTGAGTCCGTACAAAATGACACCAATAGCATCAGTTGGAGCGGCGGTCCTCTCCCCATGGCATGAGACGAGCCCTCATGAGATTGTGGACTTGGTTGGAGATAGTTCACCAGAGACTTCACGAATTGTACAGAGAGATCACTCACCCATTCGTGAGTTGGTGTTGAGTCCCAGGCAGGAGGAGTTGATCCAGAGCCCCCCTCATGACGAGCCACTGCAAAGCCCTCGCGAGGATGCCTAAGAGCACGGTGTCCTAGCATCTCGGAGAGTGGAGGGTGACAGGGAATTGGAGCAGTTTCTTGCGGATATGGTTGTCGGCGCCCGATGGATGGTAGCCTCTGCCAGGTCTCAGGGAGATACCCAGACAGATGAAGAGTTGGAGCAGCTGCTAGGGTTTATGAAGGGCGGGTGCACGACACACTTTGCGCAGTGTTTTGAGTCTAGTGGGTGGCCTACTACAGAGAACTTGCAGATGTTGGAGGATTGGGACCTCTGGGAGCAGGATGGCGAGACCAGCAGACAGTCATTGTTGCAGAGGATAGAGCAGGTTTTCCGAGAGACCTGCTATGAGTTGCGGAGGACGCAGTATATTGCTGAGAGTACCGAGACCCAGCGCCAAGAGGCTGTGTTGGCATGGGAAGAGTTGGCTGCTCAACTCCAGCAGATGGAGGAGTCGCACAAAGAGCAATTGGCTTGGGAGAAGGCCTCATGAGATACAGAACGCGCTACCTTGGACACAGTGTTAGCCGAGGAGAGGTCGGCGAGGGATGCCTTGGGGGCATGGTTGGAGGAAGCCCACGAGGACAAGGCTATGTTGGAGAGTCGTCGGGGTAGTGCCTTAGAAATGGTGGAGCAAAAGGATAAAGAGGTCTTGGAGGGAGCGATGATGGTGAAAACAGCTATGGAGCACCAAATGGTTGCAAAGCGAGACCTCAAGCTGAGGACTGAGCAGGTCTATGAGTTACGAGCTCGCTTGACAGCCGCACCTCGTGCATCGGCACCCTCCTCACCAGGGACGCTTCCTCCACCTCATTCTTAGTCCTGAATTCTTTGTTGTTAATCATCCCATTTTGTTTTTCAGTCGTCGGGATACGACCTTGTTTTTTGGGAAGGATGATGTTGGCGGTAATATTATACGGGAATAAACAGTAATTAATTAGGTAGTACTTTGTTAGTAATGTAGCCGAGAGTTGGTAGTTATGGGTGGGACGGTTGTCCATCACACCCCCTCGATACCTTTATATACCATGTAAAGTAACTTGTCAAGAACACGATTATGAATGGAAATAGTATCTTTTCTGTTAGCTTGATATTATCATCTAGTATCTATGGCATTACTGTTTCTCGTTAAGCATTTTGTCTGTATGTTTTAAACTGTTCACCTAAAGGGTAAACACTCCTATGAACTCAAGAGACGGTAAAGACTGGGTGGAACTAATAACAACACTTTGTTTCGCCACACTAGGACAACTACACAAAGCAGGTGCAATCTTCTAAGGTTGTGCTCAAAGTTTTCATACTTGTGAATAATACCATCAATCGAACAAAATTTACTCAAAGTGGAAGTTAAAGCATCCACATCATAAGCTCAGGCTAACTTTACACATTGAACGAAAATCAATCATCCAAAGAAAGTATGAACAAGAGTTTCACCAATCTAAACTATCAAATCCTTCATTCATCTAACAACTTTGAAAGCAAAATTTACTCTAAGAAAATCTATTCTATCGTTGAATAAAGTATGTAACCATGCAACCACTTAATAACAATAAGACTTCAAAGCAAAATCTGCAAATGAACTTCTTATTATTTAAGTAGCTCTAAGCAACAATTTCATAAATCTCTCCACAACACAATGAAATGAGAGAATAAGAGTTTATATAGAGTTTCTGAAAACAAATGAAAGGCCGAGATCGATTTAAGATCAACGGCTAAGATTAATACAACACAACCCTAATTAGGGTTTCCCAAAATAACATCAATAACAAGTGTGTGGAAGACAAGTGGCATGAAGAGCTATCTTATAGGAGGGCATATCCATATCCTCTTGAGTGGCAATATGTTCAATGAATCTGGACACAATTGGGCTGACCTCTTTCATGGTGACATGTGGTAGCATATTGATCCTGTATTCCCCTTCGTCCAAGTTGTCTGCACAAGAGGAAAATGCAATCTCCCATTCCAGCTCCTATTTTTGGAAGGCATCTCGGATGGACAAGAATTCTAATGCCTTGGTCAAATTTTGCTTCAGGACTGGTCCTGTGACGATGAAGAAAATTTCCTGAGTTTTGAGTTTGAGATTTTCCAGCCACATATCACTTTCTCAGATCGTCTCCTTTTCAAGTAAATCAACAGTTACAAGGAAAAAATTTCTTTGTATTTCTTTAATCTGCTCTTCGGCCTTAGTACTATAAACCTTCACCCTCCCCAGGACTTCGCTCCGTGCAACCAATGCCCAATGCCATGCGTTGAAATCATATGCAGCCCCTGCTGCAATTATCTTTTTGTCAATCAATTCCTATTTAAGCATGCCTTTCAACACCTTGAGGCATGGGATAATTTTGTCCTGAACATCCTGAAGGTCAGCCCATGCTTCTGCCATGCTCGCAATTATAGAGAGCAGAAAGGAAGTCTGCCCATATGTCAGCATCAATCTGTCCACGAATGTGGTTGCTTCTTCTCTTTTGCTTGCCAGCATTCTTTAGTCTCTCTTGCTGTCACTTTTTCTTCTTTTAAATTTTCAACTGCTTCCTGCGAGGAATTCAAAAGTGGAGTTGTTGGATTGTCTTGGTTAAGTGGTTTGGTCAAGTGTTGAATGTATTCCTTCAGGCGCTCAAATTCCTTTTTGTATTCTCTCTTCTTTCCTACCTCTTTGTTCAGTCTCGCTTTCATGGAAGCAACTGAATTGTCTAAGTCTTCCACCTCTTGACCCTTTGTAGTGAGTCCCAAGTCAAAAGTGGTAATTTCATACTCCTGATGAGTTATATCTTCTTTTGACTTGTCCACTTTTGGTATAGCAATTTGAACTGTATAGCAGCCTGTCTCATCTCTCTAGATTGTAGAAAACTTCCTGGCAAGCTTCTTCGCAGCAACCTTCCCTAACCTAGCCAAGAAATTGTCTGTGTCATCTTCTTCCTAGACTTCCACTGGTACTTTTACTTTCAACCTTTCTTTTAACCAATCAGGAATAGGAGGTTGTTCAATGCCTTCCTCTTCCTGATTACTTTCTTCACATGGAATATCCTGAGCTCCTCGAAGAGCGGAAATCATTCCCTCCTGAAATTCACTACCCAGAATATCCATTTCATTATTTGATTCCAATATCTTTGTGTCTGTAGGAGATGGAGGTTTTTCATCTTCCTGTTGGACTGACATCATATTTCCCTCATGGATTGGAGAAGGAATTTTTATTTCATCAAGTGGTTGATTCTCAATAATCATTAGGCTGCCCAAATTCCTAGATGTAACAGAATGGGGTGGCTCTGACCTTTACTTCTTTTGAGCAAGTTCCTCATTCGCAACTTCCTTCCCTTTTGACCTTGAAGGGTCATCAACCGCTTCCTTCCTTTTTCTTGAATTGATGCTTTCAACTAGCCTGGCACTTTCTTCATTGGAAGAGTATGATTCCATGGCGCCCATCAAGTTGTACGTGAGAGTCACACCTCTTCGCTTCAACCCCTGGACCTGTTGGTCAACCCACCATTGCGAATATTTGACAACTGACCGCATCAAAGTGGTTAGATTAGCGAGTTCTGGTTCTAACCACTTCATAGGAGAAAGAGGCCAATTTTCATCAAAGCGCGCCTGAGTGTATTCTCCATCATCTTCCAATTGATCAAGCACATGGAAGAGCTCAGTTGTTCTAATCAAGCTTACTAGCAGTCTAGACCATAGCCTTTTCCTGACTTCAAACTCATCTACAGCATTTGCCCAATCTAAGTCAATCTTGTGTCTGTACTTTTCTCCAATCACTGATCCAATGTGGTTATCAGGATCAAAATCAACCCAGGATCGGTAGAATGTGAGCGGATACCACTGCATCTCTAACCAGGCACTCTCAGCTGCCTGTGTTGTTGGACAAGACTCTAGCATATTCCCAATGAAAAATGGAAAGGAAATAGCCACCTTCTGCTTTGTTCTTTGGAAGCCCTGATATGTTTCCAGCTGCCTAAGGAGTTCAAGCAAGACCATTCTATTGGTGGGATAAATCGAAAGCCGATATGGACATCCGGTAAACACCTAGACTCTTATGTGTATGAATCTCGGAAATTGGATAAACCAGGATCCATACTTATTAAACTTTAGGCTTCTGGAGTGAGTCTCTGATGGGTTCCTCCTTGCAATGTTCTGGTGATATACATCAGGAACGCATCATTTCCCCACCTGAAGTGGGCCTTCTCGCTCAGCTACAGTTGCGGATAACAGTCATAGGACTTAAACACATTTTCACCATTGCCTACCATGCCTCTGCAAATCAATCCAGTGTATCTCCAGTTTCTTGCCAGCAGGTAGACTATGTAGGAGCTCATGTAAAAGGACTTCGTACTTTCCAAATTCTTTAGTTGTTCGTCAAGATTATCACTGATTATTCAGGACCAATTGAACATTTCAACACCTAAGGTGATCTCATCAATGAAGTAGTACATCCACGTTTCAAATGGCGCACCCTGAGGGTTGCCCATTACTCTGTTCAACAACAAGATGAGATCGCCATAGTCTTCTTTGAAGTCAATGCGGAATAATTTCTTTGGCACCTTCTTGAGACTGGGTCTCGACTTCTCTAGCCACGACTTATTGACATTGGTTGCACAAAGTTCAAGTTGATCTTCATAGAGCCTTCTAGTTTCCTCCTTAGTTTTATAGGAAATCCTGTTGTAGCTCAGAATCCCGAATGCTTCCTGAAAGGCTAATTTTCCAAGATGAGCCAAGACTCTTCCATCTGGCGCAACAATTTCTCTTTCTTGGGTATTGTAGTGTATGGCACATTCAACCATAAGTTTTGCACATTCCATAGCTGGTGGAAATCCAACCACTTGGACGATGCCATTTCCCATCATCCAACGAGCAATAGGTGTTGGCAATTATCCATTGTGCCTGTACATTCTCCTTCTGAAATCTTTGAAGTCTACGTGCCCGAGGTTGGTGTCTGTGACATTTTCCCATTTGGAATTGATTTTTGATTCCAACTACAACCCTTTAGTAGCAAACTTCATCTGAGCCTTTCTTGAAAGTCCTCCTTTGGTGGTCATTAACCTGCGAAACACATGAAAATTTAACATTATTTTTGAGAAAATTGAAGATTTTAACTCTGATTTTGGATCTTTTACTTGAAAATTTCACTTTCAGCGTGTCAAAAAGCTAAATTTCTGTGAAAAAAATCAGACTGAAAGTGGAAGAATTTGGCTAAGTGCTTAGTAAATTTCACAAAAATAAAGTGAATAAGACAAAAGGAGGGTGTAAGCAATCAGCCAAACTCAGATTTTGAACCTTCGAAATTGTTCTTGAGACTGAAAATTTGTCTTTAATTCTGAAAATTTTGTTTTAAACTCAGAAAAAACACCTTATTCCTTCTTCCAACACTTAATTTCACTTCTTCAAAAATCAATCTTTCATAACCTCGAGAGAGAGAAAACTTATTCACAATCGAAATCCAATCTTCAAACTTGATAATGAATTTGAAAGTGACAAGTCGAATAGATATAGAGTTGAGAAGTTCGATTTTTAGAAACTTTATGTTTTTTTGTTTTGTTTTTTTTATTGATATTCGTCGAACTTGGACTTGTTTTATTTCTTCCAAAATGGAAACTCAATCTTCCCCTTTAAGCGAGTTGGCATAGAATCTTCTAGACTCTTCTCTCGAATTCCAAAAGTTCTCTATGTTGAACTTTTTCAAAAAAATTCTAAGTGTTGAACTTATTTTTCCTTTGAAAATAATTCTAAGTTCGCAAAAATATAAAAATATTGTAAGTTTTTGAACTTTATTTTTCCAACCCCTTCAATCTTGATCGATCTTTCAATTGTGGACTTCATATTTTTCCAGCCACTTTCATCTATGCCACCTTGACCTTAGGCGGACTTGGCACTTCTTTGGACACATCCAACTTAGGCAGGGCGCACTTGATGAAGGTTTGGACATTCTTCATATGTTAGCTAAGTGGACTTCATGCTTCATGTGTCATCTTGTTTCTCTTAGCTGGGCAGACTTCTTACTTCTCTTGCCATAACCTTTATTGACCAACCTTGGGTAGGGTGGACTTGATATCATCTTTGCCATGTTCATGGGCGGACTTTATACTTTATTGGACATTCTTCATAGGGGAGGGCGGACTTCAAGAGTGTTTGGCCACATTTGACCTTGCTGCTGTCTTGCCAAAGGAGGGCAGAGTTGAGCTTTGCTTGGCATATGCATTCTTGGTAAGGCGGACTTGACTGCTGATTAGCCAAGGCGGACTTCAAGGCTACCTTTCCATAGGCGGACTTCAACCTTGGCTTGCCATATCCATCCCTTTGCTTGGGCAGAGTTTTAGGTGCCCATGGACATCTTCCCAAGTGCCTAGGTGGACTTTGTGGTTCCTATGCCACGCCAAACTTGAGGGTGGCCTTTAACATTACTAAGCCATAGGGTGGGCAGACTTTGCCTCTATCTTGCCATTGTCCTTGCCAAAGGAGGGTGGACTTCATGTCTGGCTAGCCATCTTTCTCTTGGGTGGATTTCTCCTCTTGCATGCCAAAGCATGGCGGACTTCATACATGTCCTGCCATCTTCCAACCTTGCTTCCATTGCCATCTTCAAGTTTGATCTGCCATGTTGATGTTTGATCTGCCATGTTGCTTATATGAAACATCTGGAACAAAAACCCTAACCTGGAGTTTTTACCCTGCTTTTTTACACTTGGAGACATAAATTTTGATTTCGAAGATAGGAACGTTGAAGCCATGACTTGAGTGACCCAACCCCAGGTCAAATTTCAAAAAAAGCAAGCCAAAAAAGCTGCTTCCCGGATTGGTCCAAAAGTGCCAAAAATCAAAAAAGCAAAAAAACAAAATTCCTATAAAATAGGAAGGTGTCAAAATTGACCCTAAGCAATTGCGATCTTCGTCCTTCGAGCCTTCAGAGTGCTTTGGTCATGTTTAGACACTGATCGGGGCATGATTTCTCTATTTGACTCAGATGATTTCTCAAAAATTTTAACTCTAAACTCTCGAAGAAAAGGACTTAAGAAATTGCAGAGCTAAGACAAAAACCCTAAAAAGCAAAGACCAGGGGGTCCCCATTCGCAATGGGGCGATGTGTGAAATAGGTCGCAATGGGACCCCCTACTTTTTAGGCCGTCTCGGTCTTTTGGTTTTGGTTTGTTGAGTCTTTTTGTGGCGGTTTCTTCAATCTCCCTAATTTGCAAGTGTTGTGGGGTCAATTTGATCAAGTCTGCAAGTCGTTTGAGCAATTCTGGCTAAGTTTGGAACTCATTAAGTCCATTTTAGGGTTTTGCCCTTCAAACTTAGATTTGAGGCCTTTCCTTTAGGGTTTTGGAAAAACTGAACATTACATTGGAATCAGGACCCTTTAAGGAACCCACCAGTGAAATTTGAGCGAATTCTAAGCAACTTTCTATTTTCAGAAAGTTCCTATTTTTTAGGGATTTCACTGCCTCCTCGATTGGTCTAATTTTGCCAAAAATAAAACTTACTATTTTTATTAAGTGTTTGTCTCATCTTGTTTTGCCCTAATCCTAACATTTTGAGACACTTACCATTTTGGCAAAGTCTATTTTTGGCAAGTTCTTCACAGGAGACACTGGAGACTGAACATTTCTGAAGAATCATCTAAATCCGGAAAGTTGGAAATGGTAGCCTACTAATCAAAAAATGGTTGAGTATGAAACTCCCATTCTAGAAGTGGAAAGCATGGAAAATTGTCTAAGTCAAGCAGAAAATCTCTTCAATTCCAAAATGGCAAAATGATCTCGAAATGATTGAAAAATGACTAAGTCTGGATGGAAAACCAAGCAAGAATTCCTCAAGCATCAAAATGCATACCAAAAGGAGGTGGGCGCCAAATCAAGGTCATGGAGGAATTTCCTCCATGACAAGTTTTCCTTCACCTAGTGGAAATAGCGCCCAAGTGTGAAAGAGGGCACTAAACTGGGGTGGTGGAGGAATTTTCCTCCACCCCCATTTTTCCTTAACACTGCCAAAAAAGCGTCCAACTACTAGATAGATCGCTCAAGTTGGGGTCCTCCACACCTAATTTTCCTTTACAATGCCAAAAATTTGCCTAGTCCAGTGCTTGGGCACCAAAATCAAGGTGTAATGGAAAAGTCAAAGCCGGTCAAAATTCCTCCATACCAAGCAACTAGCGCCCAAGGTTAGGAAGGGGCGCCAAAACAAGGGTGTCAAGGAAAAGTCAACGAAGTCAACGTTCCTACACTACATGGAATTTGCGCCCAAGGATAAAGAGGAGTGCCAAACCAAGGAAGGGAAGGAATTTCCTTCCAAAAGAAAATTCCTCCAAAGGGTCATTCCAGCGCCCAAGATTGAAGGATGAATTCCAAGGCATGGAAATGTGAAGTCAAGGATGAAATTTAAAAGGAAATTCCCCTTGGGAAAAAAATTGTAAAAATCCTCTTTCAGGCCTGGAAATTCATCCGAATTTCAAGATGATGACAAATTTGGCTAAGCTGGACCATGGAACTCAAATTTGAAAAAATTCCTAAACAGTAAGAAAAGTAAAAAATTGGCTAAGTGTTGGAAATTCCTTCCTTCAGGATAGAACTCCAAGAAAGTGGAAAAATTGACTAAGTGTTGGAAATTCCTTCCTTCAGGACAGAATTCCAAGAAAGTGGAAAAATTGATTAAGTGTTGGAAATTCCTTCCTTCAGGACAGAATTCTTGGAAGAAGTGAAAATTTGGCTAAGTGTTGGAAATTCCTTCCTTCGGGATAGAATTCTTGGAAAAAGTGAAAAATTGACTAAGTGTTTGAAATTCCTTCTTTCAGGATAGAATTCTTGGAAAAAGTGAAAAATTGACTAAGTGTTAGAAATTCCTTCCTTCGGGACAGAATTCAAGGAAAGTGAAAAATTGACCGAGTGTTGGAAATTCCTTCCTTTGGGACATAGTTCTTGGAAATCATGAAAAATTGGCTAAGGCATGAAGAATTTCCTTCCTCAGGGGTAAAGAAGAATCAAGTTCAAGAATGGGCACCAAATGAAGCGTATGGAGGATTTTTCCTCCTTGAGCAAAATTCCTTCACCATGTGTTTTTAGCACCCAAGTTGGAGATGAAGTGCTAGACAGGGGTAAGGAAGAAATTTATTTCCAAAGGAGAATTCCTTCACAACATGAATTCCACGCCAGGATGAATTGAAGGTGAAAAAAAATTCTAAGGCAAGGAAGGAATCAAGGATGAACTGAACAAGAAAATTCCCCCCAAGAAAAATTTTGAACAATCCATTTTCGAGCATCAAAAATCATCAAAATTTCAAAATGATGATATATTTGGAATCGTGAGAGAATTTTCTCTCTCCTAGACCCCAAAACTCAAATTTGAAAAAAATTCTAAAAAAATGAGATGTTGAAAATTGATGAAAAATCTCCTCCAAGACAGGGCAAATTCAAAATCTCAAGAAAATTCTTCCCAGATAAAGTTTTCTCTCTCCAGGGATTTCTCTCCAAGTGGCAGCCAGGTCAACACATGCTGAGTTAGTGAAGCATCTTTTTGCTTGTAGCCATCACATTTAAGGCATTATGATTGATTATTTTTGCATGTAGTCGTCGCATGTGGAGATGATGGGCATTTATGGTAGCGTGAGTAGTTTTGCATGGAGGAATCTTTATTGCATGTTGGACAAATTTGATGAAGATGGTGCATTTAATGCACAAGTGGACGCCATTTTGGGCATGTAGGAATTTATTGTAAATGGGAAATGTGGGCATTTAATGAATATTCCCACCTTGTTGCATCATGTGTGGGAATCCATGTAGCCAAGGCTTGAAGCCTATATAAAGGGGTGACCCCTTCATTTGTAAGCAGGGAGATTTATATGAAATTGTTGCAATAAGTTTTGAGATAATAACAGTGAAACATTGTTCTCTGATGGTGTCCACTTAAGTTATTTTTAAAAACTTGCATGGTTTCACCTTCCTCACTTAGAATAGTAGTATAGTGCTTTGATTTCGATGGAGAATGTAATAGTGTTTGATAAATTTCCATGGTTCATAATTTTTGCATCTTGTTGATTATAAGTTGCAGTGTAAAGTAAGCCTAAGCTACTAAATTTGTGCTAAGTTCGATTGTGAATAGTCGTTTGGATTGCGCCATGTTGGGTATTCAAATTCACTTTCTCAATGTGAAAATCCTTCAACATCCTCAGAAGATTGCACTGGTTCTTGCGGAGTTGTATTTAAACTTGGCGAAGCAGAGCTTGGTTTATTTGGGATTTGTCCACTAAAGCATTATCTATTGATATCACTACCCATAGGAGTAGATCTAGATCCTTCTAACCCTTTCCCATTTAATTTCAGTCCATTCCAATTCAATTTATTTGAAGCAAAAGCATCGCAAAATTGTCATATCCGATGATGAAGTTCCAGCCACATCAAAGAAGTGAAAGAATGATTCAAACGTAAGTCCCCTTAGATTAGCAACATATCACATCAAGCCAACTGAGTCACGTCCACTACATAACTGGAACCTTGGAGTCAATCGTTGGAACTTACTACAATCTTAGCATACAATTGAGCTTTGATCAAGAGAGAGTAAAGTGACCATTGGGCAACTTTATTCTGTGTTAGATGCTATCATAAAAAACACGTCAACAACAAGGAAGCAACATTGCACTCCATTCTTAGATGGACAAGCTTGGAGAGCATCCAAGTTATTACAGCTGGTTCATGCAAATGTTTGTGGACCAATGAAAACGGCGTCGATCACTGGTGCCAAGTATTTTCTTCTATTTGTCAATGATTATAGTAGAAAAATGTGGGTGTTTTTCTCAAAGCAATGTCAGATGTGTTCAATGAATTTCAAAAGTTTAAAGTATTAGTTGAAAAAGAGTCAGGACATCAAATCATAACTCTTAGGTCAGATAATGGGGGTGAATTTTGTTCCACTAAATTCACGAACTTTTGTGCTAAACACAACATCAAGCGTCAACTTAACACACCCTATACCCCTCAGCAGAATGGTGTTGTTGAGCGGAGGAACTGAACCATAACAGAGATGGCTTGGTGTATGCTAGAAAAAAAGAATGTGCCTAGGAAATTTTGCATTGAAGCAGTGTATATTGCAGTATACCTTCTAAATCAGTCTCCCACACAGGCCACTAAGAAGATGAATCCCAAGGAAGCTTGGTCTGGGAGGAAACCAAAAATCAGCCACCTCAAGGTTTTTGGTTTGACAGCATATGCATGGATTCCAGATGCAAAGAGAACAAAACTAGATTGCAAAAGTCAGATGTTGATGCTTACAGGCCACGGCGACAATCATAAGGCCTATCCGCTAGTTGATGTGGACACTGATCATCTCACATCCAATCAAGATGTGGTTTTTGATGAATATGGTGGGCCCTTTCTCCCTTCTCTCATCCAGCATCCTGAAGATCAGCCTTTGTAGACAAAATATATAGGTGTTAGCTTCCATTAGCTCCACCTAAATAGGAAGGGATTCTGATGATTCTAAACCTGAAGTAGTGGAATCTCCTAAGCGTGACATTGTTCCGCCAGAGTCCCTTTCGAAAATCTGGATCAACATCTAGATGATTTTATTACGGTCAACCCAAGTCATGTTGATACACCTTATTTGGAAGTAGATGGTTTTTCTCTCCACCCTAAGTGGTGGGAAAAGCTTATCAATGATGTTTGGGATGATGAGCTTGTTGACGGTAGATCTAACATAGTCAATATTTCTCTTATGGCCAACATTCAGAGTGTTTATGAGCCCCAAACTTATTCAAAGGCAAAAGGAATACCTAAATGGGAAAAGGCTATGGAAGTTGAACATCATAGTCTTCTGAAAAATAACACTTAAGTTCTGTCAAATCTTCCACCAGGGAAGAAACCCATTAGCTGCAAATGGGTCTATAAAGTCAAGTACAAAGCTGATGGAACACTTGATAAATACAAAGCTCGGTTGGCAGCTAAAGGCTTCTCACTGAAAGAAGGTGTTGACTACAAAGAAATTGTTGTGACGTTTTCACACATCGCCTCATTGCAAATGGGGACCCCCTCTTTTCGCTAAATAAACCAAGTCTTTTGTAGTTTGTGTTGTCTCCCAACCCTAAGGAATGAGTTGTAAGGTCTTGTCGGTCTAGATTTTGATCTTTGAAAGTAATGAAATGACTAAGTAGGGAATGGATTCTTAAGGAATATATAGCCTAGACAAGATACAGTCTTAATATTGTCATCAAATCAAGAATTAGGGTTTTGATGTATTGAGAAATGCATTGTGCTTATTGCTTTATCCTTCAAACTTTGCATTTTGCTAACTATGAACTTGATTGATACTTGTACTTCACAACGTTTCCTTCTCTTTTTCAGGTACATTGTGGGGAGCAAGACTTTGGATGCTGAGAGGAGGACATTGTTGAGTGGATGAAATCATCCTCCACGGAAGAGATTGCAATAATAGAACAAAGAATGCACATGCAGAGGAATGGAATGATGGATATTTGGCTAAGTGTCAAGATAACCCTGAGAACTAATATGAAGAAATGAAAGAGAAAAAGGCAAAATTTGGCTAAGTTTGGAAAAATTCCTCCCCAGGGATGAAAATACGCTCCAGATCAAGGAATTCAGTGTTTGATGATACAATGACTTGAAATGATGAAAATTGATAAAAGGGGAGCTTGGACAAAGTCTATATAGCCAAAGGGAGTCAGCATGGAAGAATTTAGTGTTACAACGAAAATATTTCAGAGTCAGAAATTGTTAGTGGCAGAGGATAAATCAAAATGAAAAGGCAAATTTTGGCTAAGGCAAAGAAAATTCCTCCTTACCCATGAATTTGTGCCCAAGGGTAGGAATCCCTCACCATGGAGGATTTGCGCCATCACCATAAATTCCTCCTCCGCCCTAATTGCGCCCAAGGAAGCAGTTCAATGCATCAACAGGATTTTGTCCCCAAGGAAATAAATCTTCCTCGGGGTCTTATTTGCAATCAAGGAGGTAGTTTGTGGTAGTGTTAGGATTCTCTCCCAGTGACAACATTCTTCCCCAACCTCTAATTTGAGCTCTAAAAGTCAATACAAGGCAGGAAGCAAGTACTTCCAAGGAGAGAAAAAATCTTTCCAAGGGCCTAGCAATTATGATTTTTTAGTGCTTCTGACAAACTTACTATTTTTAGCAGTTGCTATTTTTATTAAGTCTATTTTTAGTAAATTTCAGTGCGTCTCGATTTTGGCTAGTTTGGAGTTTGGACACACTATTTTTAGTAAGTCTATTTCGTTTGGCCTAATTTTGAGTTTGGACAAACTTATTATTTTTAGCAGTTTCTATTTTTAGTAAGTCTAGTTTTGGGCTACAAATGAACGTCGACAATGAAGGAACAGGAATATCCAAATCCAAGATCAGTGAAATGAATGATTGAAGTAGAAATAATGAAAATTCAACTAAGGCAACTAAATTTTGGTTAAGGCATGGAAAAATCCTCCACCCTCATAGTGCCTCCTGGAGCGCAAATCTCAAGGAGGGAAGGATTCTTCCTCAATTCAACAATCCTCCTCCACCCCCAAAATGCACCAAAGAATCCTCCATGGGCAAAAGGATTCTTCCTCAAGTCCAAAATTCCTCCTTCAGGGTCAAAGTGTGCCCATGCACTCAAATGGCATAAAACCCAAAATTTGGCTAAGTATGGTAAAACTTCTTCTCCAAGGTTCTAATGTGCTCAAGAACTCAGTGATATGGAGCAAAATTTGGTTGTATGGAGAAATTCCTTGACTCCCCATGTCTAGAATGCGCTCATGGAAGAGAGGTGACTGGAGACATAAAATTAAAGTTCCTAAGGGGATATTTTGATGAAACATGGCATTCTTGACAAGTCAGAAATTGATAAAACATCAAGGATTCATCTATTCAATCCAAAGACAACATCAGGACATCAGGAAGCATGGAGACACAAGGTGAAGAAGTCTAATTCAAGACAATCCAGTTCAAGGCATTCAAGATTCAGGACCTCAAAGATCAAAATTCAACTACAAATGTAGAAAGAAGAATTTCCTCTAGAAATCCAAAATCAAAACTCAGAAAGTTAAAGTGTGAAAGATTTCAAGAATGATACAATCATCGACAAGGGAGTCCAATCCATTTCAAGGTGAATTCCCAAGCAATTACATGGAAGGAAGACGATGATCAAGGAGAAATAGTTTCAAAAAACTTAATCAAAGTTAGAACCTTGATTACAAAATGATGCAATTTGAGAATATTGTCTGTGATGAGTTACTGAGTCTACATGGTACCCACCATGCTGACATGGCGCCTACTCACCTTCACCAACCAATCACATGTATTCAAGTCAACATGACCAAATTCAATGAACCCAACTTATCCAAGAGCGCTTCTCAAAGGTGCTAATAATATTTTATTATTGGTTTATATTCAAAAGGACAAGTGTCCCCAAATAGCTGATAATATTTTATTATTGGTTTATATTCAAAAGGACAAGTGTCCCCAAATGTAATTCTCATTGGTTGACTTGGCCCCACTTTTTTGTGCCACAGAAGCTATTGTTAGTAAAACCCTAATTAGGGTTCCATCTTGTAATCTTGAGCCTTGATTTCAAATCAATCTTGGTTGTTCATTTGTGGGAGGAGCTCTATAAAAAACCCTTCCTTCTCATTTACAATTCAATAGATAGATCATTAATTCAGGTAGAGAGCTCTCGCTCTTAGAGTAGTAGAGTAGGAGAAGGAGAAGACATTGTTGTAAGACTTGAAGGAATAAAGCTTGAATTCATTGAAGTTATGATGGATTCTTGCTCATTCATCTTGTTGCATGGTGTTCTTCTAATTTCTCAAAATTGTTAGATAAAGTGCTTCGATTTCAATGGAGAATGTAATGGTGTTTGATAAATTTCCATGGTTCATACTTTTTGCATCTTGTTGATTATAAGTTGCAGTGTAAACTTAGTTTGGGCCACTAAATTTGCACTAAATTCAATTGTGGATGGTCATTTGGATTGCATCATTTTGGGTATTCGGATGCACTTTCTTGATGCGAAAATCCTTCACCATCCTTGGAAGATTGCACTACTTCTTGTGGAGTTGTAGTTGATCTTGGCGAAGCAGGACTTGGTTATTTGGAATTTGACCATTGGAGCACTATCCATTGATAGCATTGTCCTTGGGAGTAGAATAGATTCTCTAACCCTTTCCCCTTTTACTTTCAGTATATTTCCGGTTCGTTCGAAGAGAGAGACATCACGAAATTGCAATATCTAATGATCAAGTTCCAGCCACAGCAAAGAAGTGAAAGAATGATCCAAACATAAGTCCCTTTGTGTTACCAGCATATTACATCAAGCCAAATTAGCTCATACCCAACATAAAATTGCAAGTTCAAAGTAGGAACCTTAGAGTCGCCTCTATGATCTTCGCAATCTTAACATACGAGGGGTCTTTGCTCAAGAGAGGATAGAGTGTCCTTTGGCACTTTAATCTGTGTTGGTGTGGTCATAAAACACCCATCAACAGAAACTGTCGGTGCCACAACAAATATGAGCACCATCAAACTGGCTCTAGCCATTGCAACACAGTCTGGCTGGAAAGTCCATCAAATGGATATAAAGAGTGCCTTCCTCAATGGTGATTTGGAGGAAGAAGTCTACATGACACAACCTCAAGGCTTCAAGGTTGCAAGCAAAGCGCACCAGGTATGTAGACTGGTGAAGGCTCTTTATAGCCTAAAACATGCCCCCAAGGCATGGTACATCAAGATTGATCAATACTTGGTTGAACAAGGCTTTCAAATAAGTCCTTCAGATCCCAATTTGTATGTCAAGAGTGTTGGTAATGACATCATTTTTGTTGTCATCTATGTGGAAGATATCATCATTATTGTTAGTGGAGAACACTTGCTTGAGCAAATAAAACAAAACTTGTGTCAGGCGTTTGATATGATAGATTTGAGACTTCTGCATTATTGTCTCGATGTAGAGGTTTGGCAGACAGGTGGCAACATTTTCATTTCTCAATCGAAATATGCCAGGAGTTTGCTAGATAAGTTCAAGATGCAAGATTGCAAACCTTCATCTACTCCTATGGAGAAAGGGTTGAAACTATCAGCCAAATCAGATTCACCTATAGTGAATGAGTCAGCTTTCAGGCGACTAGTTGGCAGTCTCATCTATCTTACAGCCACTAGAACTTATCTTAGTTATGCTATGAGCTACATATTTCCTTTCATGACAACCACTAAAGCAGAACATTGGGTTGCAGCGAAGCATGTGCTGAGATATGTGAAAGGGACACTTGACTTTGGCATTTTGTATAGCAGAAGCAAAGATCCACAGCTGATTGGTTTTATAGACTCAGATTGGGCAGGTTTTGTTGATGAAGGGAAGTCTACTTCTGGGTATGTCTTCAGTTTTGGTACGGGTGCAATCGCATAGACCAATAAGAAGCAATAGGCAATAGCTCTTTCCTCGACAAAAGCAAAGTATTGAGGAACTGTTAAGGCAACATGCGAGGTAGTATGGCTACAAAGGATGCTTTCTGACATGAAAATGTCTCAAGCAGGGTTCACCTTTGTTTTGTGACAATCAAGGGGTGTTGAAACTTGCCAAGTATCCAATCTTCCACGAGCGAAACAAACATGTAGAACTTCATTGTCATTTCATCTGATAGCTTGTTGAATATGGAACTGTGATCTAGCTGTATGTTCCAGCTATGGACCAAACTATAGACATTCTCACCAAGTCTCTGAGCCCAAACAAGTTTGTAAAATTTAGGGGGCAACTTGGTGTAGATGATAGGATGACCATTAAGGGAGGGTATTAAAGTATTTATTGTATTATTTAATGGCCATATAGTTGTTTTTAATTGTTTAGTTAGTTTCTATTTCTGCATTCTATTCATGATTGTTTCTTATAGAGACATCATTATGTAATCTATTATTTAAGGAATCTTTCGTCTCCTTGTTAATACATGCAATTACCTTTTAGGAAGTATACAATCTTGGTTTTAAAATTAAGTCCATCTCCCGTTTCATTTCCAAACGTGGAACAGGATTATTGAATTTTCTTACAACAGTAAATATCAGAAGTTGTTGGATTTCAATCCACTGATTAATCTCTTGCATACCCTTTCATTCCCGTTTCATTTCCTAAATGGAGAAAAAGAAAAAACATCACATGAAATGCCATAAATGAAGGAATATCGAGAGACAATTGTTGCCTCTTTCCAAACACCCACTTGGAGAAGCCCAAAAATCACCTTTTTGTCCTCTTCACTTATCTTTTACCATCTCATTCGAGGCATCCATATTTAGGAAAAAATCAATTAAATATTTATGTACACTAGTTCCCTTTACCACTGCTAGTGGAACCCTTCATCCCTTATGAATGTATTACAAACAATGGTGAGAATAAAATATTACAAATTGTTTTTCCAATACACCCTAAGTGCCTAGGAACACTTTTCAAGGATCTTGGAACCATACAATATGACATACAATTTACAAGGTAGATGGTGCCTTAATCCTAACATTCTCCCACTTGACATCGTACATTGTAAATACACCCATAGGAATCACAAGCAAGGCAAAAACATCTCTGAGCCATTCATGTACCATCTAAATCATCACCATGCTCTAATGCTCCAACAAGATATCTACAAAAACAACCATGATAACCACCATCAAGCAAAAAACTCCTTACATCATGTAACCCATGATTAAACAAGAAACATGCAAAGGTGTAACAAATCAACTGCCACTAAAACTTCCACCAATCTTTACATGAACACAAGCATCAAATTAAAATGATAACAAAGGCTCTAAGTAGTTGCCTTATTCATACAAGCTAGAATAGCAACCATAGCAAATTGCAACTCATCCAAGCTAACCATAACCTCAAACCAGGGTATTCAAAACATCATACATTAAACTTCATGCCATCAACATATCAATCCAAAACTGCAATCATGTTTCTATATATCCATCCTATCTCAAATGCAAAACACCAATGCACAAATAGCCATAGACAAGGCCAACTAACAAAGTCTACATGAACACTGAATCTCTCATAGATATAGACAATCCACATCCGATTCATCCCACTGCAATCAAATGGGTGATCAGCCCACAAAAATGCATAATTCATAGATCCAAAACAACGAAACATGCAAACATATCATCACATCAGTAACCTACAAACCAAGATATCAAAAAAGATAACCTGACATGTATATCCACAAACTCCCTCTGCACGAACAATGTCAAATCTGAAAAATAGATCAAGGCATACCAAGTCTCCCTATGGTACTTCACATAGAGGATGTAGCTAACTCCTCTATTAAATATTGTTAAGGACGCATTCAATGATATGCAAAACCTACAAATAGTTATGCTATAATACATCTCTCACCACTACTCTCCATAGCTATCCCAAGTTCTCCACACTCAACAAAAGAAAGAGATCAAGTAACCTACACGTTGTCACCAAAGAACAATAAACAACACATGACCACAAACATAGTGATCACCATGGTTCCACACCGATCTCAAATATAATGTAATGTGAATACAAACATCCAAGAAGAAGAACAAGACCAACAAGAGAACCTACAAATCAACGCATATCCTTGTACCACACTAACATATACCAAGTTGTGTGAAGTAAGACATCCTTCACCATTCCCAAATTGAAAGGATGTTAACATCTAACATTCAAATTATGATGAGAAACAAGGAAGCAAAAGATGTAAATCTCTCATACTGAAGGTAGATCAAACAAACCAAACATTTCCACAACACTCGAAATCTGCCCAAAGCCACATGCCATTTCCTATACCTCTCCAAATAAGTCCGTAAAAGTTAAGACTGGATCCATGGCTCAAGACCAAGAAACAAGGAGAACAACAGAAATCCATAAAACCATGCATCTTCTTCTTAACAAGTCCTTGGAACTTTGATATTCATCACTAGCTCATATGAGAAGACAAAGAAAGCATCTAATATTTAGGCGTGCAATACCTCTTGGAATATTCACCTACCGAGTAGACCAAGAGTTGGATACAAGATTGCCATATGCTTACAACACTAAGCAATCAATAAATGACAATCTTCTCTTCAAATCCATAACAGATTCACATCCATAACTAGGCATAAGCTTCTTAGTCTTTCTGCTGAAATCCTCATAGTAAAATTCCAAAACATATTCTAAGTAGAAGAGATATCTAGCCTCACCCAAGTCTCTCTAGTCTCCATTAGCATTCACCAATCATTCCATGCCAACTTCAAATGCAACTCTGCAAAATCATGAAGCTCCAAGCAAATGATTAATACTCAAAAAAACCAAAGAGAACTGCATCCTCTTCAAAGAAGATCATAAACAACATCTTAACCAAAGACTCCAAGAGTTCTTCATGGCAACCAAGATGTATGTAAAGTTTTTGTTCTGCATTTGAGTGTTTGACATGAAGTTCTAGCTTGTAGTTGTTGTGATCAGCATTAATATTCATTTTCAATTCACTTGGAATCACTGAAACACAACTATACCTTATCCCCTACCAATAGTTTTCTTAGTATAGTTGTTACCATGGAAAACCTCTCATTCATCATAAGTTATGTAAGTCAGAAACTCCTTGTGAGGATTCATACTACGATCAAACAAGCTCTACCATGCAATAAAGAACATGAAAGACCCCAATGTGTTTGAAGTTGCTAGAGGTATCAAGCTACCTACTATGAAGAATATAATGAACTGCAATTGGATGTGAAATGGGATATACGTTGACATACTATGAGAGACTTCCAAGCATTTAGAAAGTATTAAACCCTTTGGAAAAATTTAACTCGTTTAAGGACTTTGTAGAGGACTTCGAGACTCTCTGATTCTTTTAAAGAATAATCAAAAAAAAAGAAAAAATCCCATTTTTGGGAAAAAGAAAAAGTGAACATATGCTCCATTCCATAATTATTTAAAATGTTAAGCAATAAGCACACTATGTTTGTCAAAACAAAGACACAAAATAATACAAGAGCCACATAATTCACCTCGATAAGATAAGATTCTATAACACACTTATCAAAGAGACCAAAAGGTTGATAGTAGGAAAATCAAAGTTTTCATAACACTAAACAAACTACAAAACAAATGACCATGGGATCAACTATGTAATTTACCAAAGCTTTGATACCTTTGACGGATAAGCAACTTGATGCTCCCCACAGAAAAAGGAATCAATCAAAGAAATTGATATATTTCATAGACCAAAAACCTTTGCTTTGTTCAACCCTCAAGCCACATATGGTTTTTAGACTAGATTAACAAAACTTTCACTCAAATAAGCAGAAAATACTTTTTAGACCAAAAATAATTTCTTTGTTCAACCCTCAATCTACATATGTGCAATTTAGACTAGATTGACAAAACTTTCTGAGACGATGGGTTTGTTCCAAAGCTATATCCAAAGATTAGATATCACAAAGTCAGAAACGAAGGATGAGAATATATTAGAGGGAAATTTACTGTCCAAGCTCTGGCTTCTAACACCACTATTATTTAAATCATCATGTCAAATTATTTTTTATACATAAAGTTTTCTTATCTTTCTCTTTTTTCTGAATTAAGAGATAAGATGGTAAAATTCAAAGCATTTGTGATAGAAAATATATTGTTGTAGTCTCAAAAATCATATGAAAGTTAAAATTATTTTCCTTCCACATTAATTTACAAACAGAAAATTATCGTGATGACAATTATTTTGCATTGTTTTATTCACTAAGAAATTGACTTAAACCAAGAAAATTGAACAAAACTCTTTTCCATTACATATTTCATCATTTTTATAGAATTATCAAGTTAAAAGCAGTCTTGCCATCATCTGCATCATCATTAAGTCATACTAAACTGCAATTTCCGTATTATAAATCAGCCTAATCCAAAAACCATTAACATAAAGACATACAGGCACGAAAGTCTAAGTATAATTACAAGAAAAAGAGAAGGAAAAAAGAAACCTGGTGCCCAGGAGTGTCAAGGAGAGTTATTTTATTGCCTTTTGTCTCAAACACCATAGCTGTTGATGTGATTGAGATGCCTGTAATCAACTTCAAACGAGCATAGTCAGTCTTTGAAAAGGGTTGTATACTTGTATTAGATTCGTGCATGCCCTAAAACCAAATTGACTCTAATTGTGAACTTATCTCTTAGCTACAAAAATATATCCATTGCACAAACCAATATAATTCTATTAATAAACATGGGTTCGTAATCAAGAAGCTGAAAAGATTTCTATAACTACTTAAAGTCTACCTCTCTGCTTTTCTAACTCCATCCAATCTGATGTGGCGTGCCGTGCAGCTCTTCGAGCTTTGACAGCACCTGCTTCATGAATAGCTCCACCATAAAGCAGTAACTTTTCTGTCTATTTTTAACAACTTTAAAAAGTTAGAAAAGTTACTAAATCATTCATAGAAATTTGAATCCTTTTGCAAAACAATAAAAATGGGTTCCAAAGGCATATTACAATTGAGTGCAACATTCAGACAAAAAGTTGATAAGATAACTTGTAATAATTTCACTTTTGAATTAAAATTGCTGCTGTTCAACTGGATTTTAATCATTCCATAAAATATCTATTTACAAGCTAGCAGAGAAGGCCAATGTGACTAAATAACCCTGCATTTACAAGCAGAGTATTGAGACTCAGAATCTGCAGTCCCTCTTCCAGGCTTGGACTCAAACTCAAGGAAAAAACTCAGAAAATAGAAATTTAAGAAAAGAATTATTCCAAAATCAAAAATTTTACCATTGGAGAGACTGTTACAAAAAGTCACCTGACTCTGCGAAAACATACATACATACCAGTCAACTTGGGTGGACTCATGAGTCAAGCCTGTGTAATGTTTATGTGACTGATGATTCGAATAGAATGAGGAAAATGAAGCAAAACAATCAAAAGACAAAGCAGAAAGGTTATCAAATAGGCTAACTAAACTATAGCCTCATGAGTATAGAGTATTCATGCCAGAGAAACAGGAATCGCCCGAAATCGCCTGGACTCGGCGAGTCCAAGGGGCTTGGGCTTGGGCTCGGACTCGGCTGAGTCTGGGGTCTAGACTCGCCTGGACTCGAACTCGCCCAGACTCGCCGAGTCTGGTGAGTGATTCGGCTGGCAGCATGAAATTTTAAGTTTAAAAAAAACACAACTTACAATATGTTTTCAATTGATTTTTTTTGTTTATATTATGCTTTTAGCCTAAAAGTGAACTTCATTTCATTCATTTGGCAAAATAGGAGGAGAAGTTGTGAGGAGAAACAAGGGTTCATTGAAAGAAAAACAACAAGGAGGAAGCTCAAGATTTCGTCCATAAATCACATTGGGGCTGCATTATACTTTCCTTTGGTGCATCAAGAGTTGGAAAGGAGAGTTTGCATCTCATTTCAAGCTTGTTGTAAGAGGTAAGATTGATTTTTTGAGTTTTTTTTGTTTCTTGTAAGCTAAAAATTCATTGTAATTTGTTTGATTAATTTTCTATTCATTTCATTTGAAAGTTTTACATTTTCTTCCAAAATCTAATGTAGGTAAACCATAGGGTTTGTAAATTTCTTTTAAAAAAAAAAGTAGGGTTTGAAATTTTGATCAAACCCTACACTTCTTTTTTTAAAAATTTACAAACCCTACCTTAGTACCTACATTAGTTTTTTGAAAAAAAAATGTACAATTTTTTTGATATTAATTTATGACAATGCACAAATTCTCAAATATTAATTTTTTTTTGTATTTGTATTAATGTCTTATTGCAGCAACCTTGACTTTTTTATTTGCCTCAATTTTCACATTACAATCATACAATGTCTACTTCTAAACTCCCAGTTAGAAAGGTCCCCGCTTGGAAATATCATGAAGATTTTCCCAAGCAAAAAAAAGGACAGACAAAGTGTAAATTTTGTAAAACAATATTCCATGGAGGAATGTATAGATTAAAATACCATCTTGTCGGCATACATGGCCATGATGCCGAACCATGCACATTAGCAACTATGGAGGCTACACGTGAGTGCTATGTGCAACTTGAAGCACTTGAAGAAAAGAAGGAAATGGTTTAGAAGCAAAAGGAGGATTTGGCGGGCATTGGTTGTGTTGGAGGGCCTTCTTCCATGCCTCCATATCGTCCCAGTGCTAGTGCTTATGCTTTTGCTAGTGCTCATGGTCCTGGCACTGCCAATGGTAGTGGGAGTGTTAGCATTGGTCCTAGAATTCATAAATCTAGGCTGGATTCCTACTTTGAACCTCGCACTACTCTTGGCTCCCAACCGTTGCTTGAGAGCATGGGTTGGAACAAGGAGGTCCATGACGCCGCTAGATTGGCAATCGGTAGGTTTTGGTACTACTACACTATTCCATTCTTTGCAGCCAGGTGAATATTTTTTGTTTGATTGTTTTAATATTTATAGTTTGATTCTTTGTTTGATTTTTTGTTGTACATAGTACATACTTATCTCATTTAATTTATTTGTGACAGGTCTCTTTATTGGCAGGAAATGGTTGATGCCATTATCATATGCAAGGCGGGGTTCAAAGCCCCTTCTGAATCTAATTTAAGGGGACCAATTTTGTCAGATATAGTGTGTGATGTGAAGGGTGAATTACAGGATCAACGCCAAATATGGAGTAGGATAGGTTGCACCATCATGACTGATGGTTGGACAGATAGGAGAAATAGAACTCTCCTTAATTTTCTTGTTTCTTCCGCAAGTGATTGATTAATTTTAATTTCATATAGTCAATTTTTTTTTGAATTTTTATTTAATGATTTATTGAATGATCATTGATCTTGCTTTATTTTTAATTTCAGGGAGCACTATTTTCATCAAGTACATTGATGCCTCCGATAATGCAGCAAATTATGTTGCTGCAGGTAGACTTTTGATGGAGAGGCACCCCACTATATTTTGGTCTCCATGTGCCACCCATTGCATTGACCTCATGTTGGAGGATATTGGGAAACTCCCATGGATTAAGAGATGTGTAGAAAGGGCAAAAACTGTTGGCAAATTTGTATATAATCATTCATGGGTGTTAGCTCTTATGAGGCAATACACGGAGCAGAGGGAGTTAGCTCGTCCTCGAATCACCAGATTTGCCACTAACTTCATTACATTACAGTCCATGCTTCGGTGTAAGGCGGCTTTGAGACGTATGATTGTTAGTGACGAGTGGGCTTCCTCATCCTATGTTGCTACCGTTGCAGGGATAGATATGGCAAATTGCATTTTTGATGAGGGAGGCTTTTGGACTCCTTGTGCTGAGATTGTGAAGGTAAATTTTTTATAAATTCTACAATTTAAGTTTTTGTTTTATAATTTATACATCATTTTCTCTTAATTGCTCATTTTTATAAATTACACAATATTTGCAATTTTACAGTTTGTTAAGCCCTTGGTGGTTTTCCTGCGAGTTGCGGATGGGAAAAAGCCCGCAATGGGCTACATATATGAGGGCATGGATAGGACCAAGGAGGCCATCAGATCCATGTATGGAGGAGATGAGAGTAGGTATTGTCCCATTTGGGATATTATTGATAAGAGATGGCATAACCAACTTTACAGGCCTATCCATGCAGCAACATATTATCTTAATCCGGCATTCTATTTCCGCCCTACTTTTAGGGTGGATGAGGAGGTTCTTAGCGGGTTGTACTCATTCATAGAGCGGATGGCACCTGCTCATTGTACTACCGAAATTATGCGAGAGATACAATTGTTTTCTACTACTCAAGGGGAGAACTTCTCTCATCCTATCTGCAAAGAAAGTAGGACAACTATGATGCCAGGAAAAAATACATTCTATAGCTAAATTTTAATTTTATTATATATTGCTAAATGAGAGTCGAGAGTGAGACTGATTTATTTTATTTTTCTCATTTTAGATAATTGGTGGAATTTTTTTGGCCCAAAAACACCAAATATTCAGAAGTTGGCCATTCGCATTTTGAGCCAACCATGCAGCACATCTGGTTGTGAGCGCAATTGGAGTATGTTTGAGCACAAACACTCCAAGAGGCGCATTAGATTATCTGTGGAGAAGTTGAACGATCTTGTCTTTGTTCACTACAACCTTCGCCTCAAACAGAAACGGATTGCACAACATGACATCTCCCCTATCATTCTAGAGGAGGTTGATCCTGAAGCTGAGTGGACCACTGAGGCTACAGGAACCTACCTTTACTGACGACAACATTGATTGGGTCAACTAGGCAAATAGAGAGGCTGAGGTTGTAGCCATGGCAGAGGAGGAGCAGAGAGCACGAGCAAAGACAACAAAGCCAAAGGCAGGCACAAATACTCATATACCTGATGTTGGCGAGGGTGGCATGGTGTCACAGGCAGAGGCTATGGCTGCCGAATCATCCAAGACCTACCTTGACGCCTTCATAGGAGGGATGCAGGCTCCTCTGAGCCATAGGCTTGTAATTGCTTTTACTTTTGATATTTGTATGGAACATTTGATCATATGATGAGATGGATTTTTTATTCCAGGAGTTTTGTAATATTGTATACATTTGACAATATTTATATATATATGTTTGTTATTTCCTTTAGCTACAATTTGCGTTTATGCTTATGTGATTGATATATACTTGTGTATGTAATCAAATTAGCTTCTATTTGATGATGTTATTGTGTCTTTAAGGTGTATTTAATAAAGGGTGCATGAAACAAGTTTTAAATCTTTAAAAATCTCTAAATTTCTTGAGTTTTTCACTTTGCCGAGTCCAGCCAAGTCTGAGCCGAGTTTTTTTTGCCGAGTCCAAGTCCCAAGTCGATTCAGCCTCGTCGAGTCCGAGCCAAGTCCGAATCCCATTTCTATGATTCATGCATGGAAGGATATCAGATCTCAATTGATGACCATATATCAGATCTGAATTGATGAACATACTTTTGTTTTGGAGACCATATTTTCATTCATGACAAACACAATCCAAGGAGAGATAAGTAACAATAATTGGTATTTTATTCTTAATATAAATTTGCAACTCTGAACCAAACTTCTAACGTATGAGGTCCATTATAAAGTTGTCATACTTTCACCGAAATGAATTTTTTAATGCAATTAGACCCCATAGCAAAAGTTCTGACAGATTTAGTAAAATTATTAAGAAAGGTGATAATACTCAAACTTGAGTAATTATAAACCGGAGCAACAATTTCCTAACAAAATATCTCAATACTTCATTTTCCACTTGATTATAAAACAAATTTGTTAACATGGTTGGACCCTAATCAAATTATAATTATCCATCTTGGGCTTTATAAAAACTTGCTCTTGGATGAACAGTAACACAGAACAAAGTAGCATTCAAGGAAAAATCAGAAAGTAGTTGCAGTAGTTCTATGGTTTTGAAAACAAGCCATATCCTAATGGAGTATCTCAATACTTCATTTTTCACTTTTATCTAGAATAAAATTGTTTGACTGGAGCCAAATGAACTTGTCTGTTTTCTGTCTCAAGCGTTGTAATAACTTGCTCTTGGATGAGCACCAAACAAAGGAGCATTTAAGGAAAACTCCATGACTAATTGGAGTAGTGTTATGATTTTGATAAAGCACAACATATCTCAAAGGAGAACCTTTACAACAGAAAAAAATCCTATTTTTTCCAGAAGTTATTAACCATATCTAACAAAGGAAAGCACTTTACAGAGTTATTCTCTATGTTGCACCAAGAATTAAGTAGTAGATACTTAATAACCCGAGAAACATCAATCTAGGATCAGAAAATGGTGGAAATAGGGATATACTTCTGTAGAAAAATGACAAATATTTCTAGGAATTGGCAGTAAAGGACACTGGAAACTTTGTGTCCTAAAAATGTTTACGGTTACTAGAATTCATCTCTGCTTGAGAAAAAGTTATCAGAAGTTTGCAGCGCTTACAAAATTAATACCTAGCCTCCTGGAAACAGTTTCCGGGATTCACAAGTATTTTTCTTTCCTACCCGATTAAGATGCACGTGAATTCAGAATTTTGAATTCACTTGGAAGCAGCATAACTTAAGAGCACAATTGAAGAGTGACAGACAAATTACTAGAGATGACAATTGGTTGTACCCAAAGCCTACGAATGAATGAATGATGACTTTTTATGCCCTTTTAAGCCAACACTGAATGCAGGACCTATCCAAGTGTGTTTATTACAAGGTTCTTTTTATCATTTATGAGATTTACTTTGAGAATAAATTCCTGAAATGTTTATGGTTTTATTGATTTAAGACTCTGTGCGCTAGATTATATTCGTAGATGTCTTTGTAATGGTACTTATTAGTTTATGAATAAAAACCCCAACTGTGATTTGGTTTTATGAATAAAAACCCCAACTGTGATTCGGTTTTATTGATCTAAGGCTGCATTAGATTATACTCGCAGGCGTATACGTAATAGTGCTTAATGGCTTCATATAGTGGGCAGATTGATAGGAAATGTGTTCTTGTTTGCCACATACAAAGTATTATTTCCAAGTTGTTATCTGGGGAGGATCTATCTATTGGTTTCAGTATATAGCTCGTGTGAGCTTGTTCTTAATTTGCAAACCCGATTTCTTCTTAAGATTTTTGCCTTGTAAAGATCGATTTGAGGCTGTGTGAGAGGACCTATAATTTGGGATTGATGATATGCTTAGAGCACCACAATTCTTTCTGATCTTTGATTTGTTTCATTGTTCCAAAGGTTAAGAATAATTGTAGTTTAGACGTTCAATTTTCGCTTGCTATGGTCTTCTACAATGTTAAATATCGTAGATTCCATATTCCCTGGATTTTCCAAATGATCTCCTAGAAGTCAAGTTCCAGGCCATTTATCATAAATGCAAAACTAATAAATGGAACTGTATATGGAACAGAACAATTCCTTTGCCACCAATTACAAAAAATTCTATAAAAAAAACCATGCTTCTACACAACATGCCTCCTTTCTAACTTGGAATTAAAGCCCGAAAAGAAGGTTGTCTTAGAGTCATTCGATATTGCATAATTGAGTTTCATCCTTTTACTTAACCAGATATTTGATGAGTTTTTAAGTATGCAGTGCAAAGAGATAAACTTGATTGAAAGAAAATTTTCAGGCGCAACTTCAATTTCTTCTTATTTGCAAATTCAATTCATAGTAAAAACGTTAAAATAGAATGCCTCTGAAATTTGAGGTGTAGAGCTGCTTACAAGTGTTGTTTTCCCTGCATCCGGGTGTGAGATAATGGCAAAATTCCGTCTTCTTCTTATCTCCTCTTTGAAAGGAGGACCGCTAACCTGCACCGAACTCTTCTCTTCCTCTTTCTCATTTGATTCTATTGCACTGCCATTGTCTACCGTTTCCAATCCATTTTCATGGAATACGATTGTGGAATTGTTTTGATTAAGAAAAGGAGAAGGGGGTGGAGAGATAGCAGCTCTGGTGGCTAAATGGTGTGGGCGTTTGCAGTGAGAGAAGCCAGAATGAAAAGTTGATTGTTTAGAATTTGACGAGTTAGGAGCATTGATGCAGATGGGCATGACATTACTGGGCTTGCAGTGTGGAAGCACTGCAATGGAAGTTAATATGGGCATAGCTAACCAGTAGCAGCCACACAACTTGAGCCCAATAATCCCGTCTCTAAAGTTATAAGTTCAAACGAAATAAAGAATAAAAAAACTGTTCACTCGCCCCCGCCTTACCAGCACAATGTGGTTTTAGGCCATGGTTTTATGGAGGGGGCTTGCTTTGTGATAATTATGAGATATATAGATTTTAATTTTAAAAAATTTAAAACTTTTAGGTTTTTAATAGTTTTAAGAAGGGGTTTTATAAAGTTGTTTTAGGGATTATTTTGTGAAACGAGGAATTTATGGGAATGAATGAAGGAATTTTAATGACGTCCACAAGACTTAGCGCTCTAAAGGATTAGATGCTCCAAATTAGCCTAGTTTCAAGTTCTTTTTCATGTTGGTTTTTCTATTATGAATCTTGAGTAAGAGACTCATCGTTTTGTGAGGCTTTGACACTTCAAAAAGCTTGTTCAAAATGTCCACCTTTAATTCATCATCAAACTAGCTATGAATATCTCCATACAGTGCACACTCCATAATGAAATGTCATTTTATTTCTACTCCCAGTCTTCTTTGGGCACCTTCCATCTCCTTGTTTCACAATTAGATCCAGTCCTTAATGGCAAAATTAGAATTTTGGCCTTTCCATTGATCGGAAGGGAAAAATTATGCAAAAGGTAAATGAGAATTTTGTGAAAATTTTGTGTTTTTCTAATTGTTTTTTGTGGAGCAAAATCTTATTAAAAAAATATTTATTTTTTTTTTAAATATTGAAGGAAGCTGAATAGAAAGTACATAAAGAATAGAAGCCCACAGAAGGAGCTACAAATAAGAATAAAACAACAACTAGTAACTAAATACAAGAAGACCCACTGACATAGGCAGCCCAAAACATGGTTGAAGAAGTTTTACAAAAATAGGACCAAGACCAAGAACACAAATACATATGACAAAACTAAACTTAAATAACATCTGAAGTTGTCTAGCATGCCAAATATCTTTATCATGTAGCTGAGCAAATTGATACTTGATCACCTCCAACTGCTTATGGTACTTGTTATCATCTTTTAGTTGAGAACGAAGAGAGACAAACTGTAGCAAGATGCCAGAGTAAAACTTCAACATTTCAATCTCCTAATGCAAAATATGATTAGAAAATATAGCAGAACATCTACTTTTCCAAATACTAAGCAATATAGCGTGTCTCATAAAATCAACAATAACATTATTAAACAATCCATGACCCAATAAAGCCATTTTCCAGCCCAATCTATGACCAAATATAGCAGGAAACTGAGAATAAATAACCTTCCATTTTTTCTTGGACACATAACAATCCCAAAAAACATGTTTCAGCCTTTCCGTGTGATGAGAAAAAGAGCATTTGGCAGGCATAATCCTTAAACATTTCAATCTATCACCAACTAGAAGTTCAAAATGAAGAAGTTTTCAAGACAAAATTTGAGCACTTAGTTTTTTCCACTTTCTTTCATGGAAATTACAACCCCATTTCATATTAAGTCTTGGATTAAGAGTCATATTAGGAAGGAGTTTCAAATATATTTTCTTAAGAGGGAAACAATAAAACTAGTATTGATCCAACCACACCCAATTACACTTTAGCGGAGTAAAAAATTTCATGAGGAGATCTATAGGGACAAGGACTTTAACAAAGGTCACAAATCCCTTAAATCTATTGTTCAAACAAAAATTTCTTTTAGTATTTTGCCAATCCTCCCAATCAAGATATTTGAAATCCCAAATATCACCAAAGTGTTGCAATCTTTTCATGAATAAGCAGTGGGCTTGTTTAGGAAAGTTAACACCAAGCGGTTGCCCATGATATTGCACGAGCCTATTCCACCATATGGAGGAGGTCCCAAAACTAAAACCATGCTATAAAGAATTCTTTTTCTAGCTTAAAAAATTGCAACATTGTTGCCAAGCTTTCCAAATAGATTGTAAAGGAAATGAAGCTTTAATGCAAAAAAAAGGAGCCATCAAGATCTTATCAAGCCGCCCCACACCTTGTCATTTATTCTTCATAGAAGTCTTGTCAATGCAGTGATGAATCAAGTTTTTCCATTGTTCATCCCCTGACACTACCCTCACTATCCTTTTAGCAGCTAAACAGATTCCCTGTGTCTTTGGGTCTAAAAGACCCAACCCACCTTTGTTCTTAAAAAGTGTAGATTTAAGATTTTAACATTGTAGTCTTATGGAATGGACTTTCTAAAATATTTTTGTAGTTATTGCTAAGAATTAAGAGTTCGTGGACTTTTTAATAATAGACAAGTTTAAAAATTTAAGAGGTGTCTTCAAGTGGAACTTAAAGTTTCTCCCATCAACTTCCTAAAAATTGTTATTAGATTTCATTCAACTATAATTTTTAAATACCCACCGATATTGTTTAGATTTAACTATATAGTTGTAGATTTAATTAAAGATTTAGCATTCCTTGTTACTAAAAATAATTATGAAACCACCAACTTCCTAAAAAATTTAAGTTTGCGCATTATTAAAAAATTATGAGACCACTTTCTTATGAAAATTTTTAAACATTGTTCAAAATGTTGCTAAAATACTTTTAGGAAGCCCTACTTTATGGGATTGCAACCTTACTAAAAGTTAGTGTGTGGGAATTTTTGACCAAAATTAAAAGGGTCTCTATTTTTTTAAATAACATTTCAATTTATCATGTACCAATTTTTTCTTATCTCATGAACCCCTTGCTCCATAAAAGTGTTGGAGTTGATTCCCCAACCCTACAACTTCTAAGAATCACTTACAATCAAACACCTATCACAAAAAGAGATAAAGGGTAAAGTTATGGAGGCAAATAACTATTAATCCAAAAAAAAACATCATTATGAATTTGCAAACCTCACAATATGGGCAATATAATAAGAATCCTTATTAAATAGTAAAAGACACCAATTAGCCCTACAAAATTTCTAGGTGAGGAAAAACAAATTATGACATGTGTCATCGTCCTATAATTTGAGACAAAAAAACAAATGACCAAAGTAAGTTCAAGTAGCTAGTGTAGAAGTAGACTAAAGTAACTAAATGATTAGTTAAGTAAATACATTTTTACTACACCCCGCCTTAAGTGCAACTTAGAGAGAAGTCAAAACCTCTAAGTGATGAATGCATAAAAAGAAAAATATGGGTTTTGATAAATAGCATTGATAAGGTATCCATGTACAAATAAAAGATCTATCATAATCGAAGAAAAGGGAGAAAACTTCATGGGAAAAATATCTTCAAAAGAGAGAAAAACATATGAAAGACTAAGAAGCCTCCAAAACAATGTCCCAAAAAAAATATGAATATGAATATGAAGAACACCATTAAATCACAAAGACACTACAAATAATTGTCAAAAGATTAGTATTATAGTGTTGAAATTGAAGAGTCTCCTCTTAAATCAAGATGAAGATCAGGACCATGAAAATAAAAAATTGTATTAGTGACTCTAGTGACATTACTCGAACAATAATCAGATGACAAATAAAGGCAAAAATATGACAATCAAAGATATAGTTGGTAGATCAATTTAGATGAGTAACCCCAACAGCACTAAACCAATGTAACAAATATTGCAAGTTGAAAATACAACTGTCAATAGTTTGAAGAAATTGATCAAATGAGAATTTGTAGTCTCCCACCCCAGGTGGCACACTAGAAGGTTGATCTGAAGCAACCTACTTGTTTATTTTATTTAAACATACTATGTTTATTTTATTTTTCTTTTGTGTTCTTTCAAAGCTAGACAGAGGTTGCAAAATGATTGGGTTTCCTTTTGAAATGTTTGAAATGATAAGCATAAATAAAATTTTAAAAAATGAACATAAAGCCTTCTAATATCAATCCTAAAATTTGTTGTATAATAACTTGCATCTTAGAAAGGGGTTCCCAAATTTATTCATATATCTAAAAATGCAATCTTTGATGTATGAAAGGAAACTAGTTTGCAATATGATTCTACACTTTAATTTAGGCATACCCATAAACCATTGAAACCTTGATGTGAATGGATTAGAAGAGTAGTTGCAAGTTTGATTCTGAAGGTGGCAGCCAAATGGGTCTCTCAACAAATGAGTTGCAGACTACTATGAACCTATCCTTTTAACTCCAAGTTAATTCCAAGGATAATCTTGCTTAAGGCGCTCAGTAATATAGAAGTTTGACTTTGAGTAACTGAGTGCTTATCCTTAGAAGATCTCTTTCTTGTAAGAGTTGGTTCAAATTGATATATTTATGATTTATTGTTGTAATCACTTAAACCCTCCACAATATGGTAGAAGACTAGAACAAATTGTTGTGAAGAGGAGAGCCTAGTAATCCATATTGTGGACAACAATTAATTAGCTAGATTTTTCCTCCAAAATGGTCAAGTAAAAGGTCGGCTAGGCTAGCAACCAACTCGCTTAGAAACTTCTTCACAAAACCCCCTCACCCCCTTGAAATCTGCTAACAAATCCGCCTTTCTTCACTATAAGGAATGAGACTAACCAATAACAATACCATTCAGCAGTTATATGGATTTCTATGGGTTCCAAAGTTTACTAAGAGGGTCGGCCTAGCAAGAAGACACCTATCTTAGAAATATGTTCCAACAGCCCATAAAACATGGAAACTCAAACCAAATTTGCCTCTAACTATGTCATTGAAGAACTATTACAACCAACACCAAACTATGAAGGTATTGGCTTTGCCTTGCTCCAAATATGTCCAATAATAGATCAGCCTAGCAAGCAAGGAGCTAACTCATAAAACAATAAATATATTATATCTCCCTTAACTTCGTTCCAAACTTAAACTATATTGTTGGTGTAGAGAAGTCTTGATGACTTCAAGATGGAGATGCATAAGAAACCCTCTTCTTAGCTACCAATGAGACAAAATAGGAGGTAGCATAGCACACAAACACCTCTCTTCAGATTTCAACCAGCAACTCTTCAAAACTAAAAAATCTTTGAGGCTCCAATGAAACCCCTACTATGAGATTTCCCTTACACACTCTTGGTTGATCTCCCACAACTGCAAGTGTGTTTGCTAATGGAGGTTTTCGTCTCCACAAGCAACTCAAACCCTAAACCAACAACCTTCTCTAAGGAGGCAAGGTAAAATAACAACAATAACATGTCGCTTTTGGTTCTCAAGTTGCCCTTTTAACATCCTCCAAATGATATGCCCTAATTAGGGTTCCCATCATGTGCCCACTTTATGTTTTTTTTTTGAGTTTATGAAATGTTTAATAAACTTACTAATGTATTTCACAAAACTTTATTTTCACATGATTTTTCCTCTCTCCACCAAGCATCCACTTAAACATGTCTTGAATTTGCCTTTTCATTAATATTCAAAAATCCCCCTTAAAACTTGAGATTATTTAATTCTTGTAATATCTCACTCAAATGCTTTTTTTAAAAACCTTTTTTTCATAATTAACTTTCTCTCTCCTCAAGGGCGTCTAGCAAGGAGGCACCTCACTCTCTTACTAGACTTGTCACTTTTAAGAGGTGTCTTGCTTGATTTTAATGTAGTTTTAAATTGGCAACTTTGGTGATAATATAACTATTTACTGATTCCACCAAGTTTACTCTAGAGTGCCATTTGAAACAAGAGAATAATCACCAAATCCAATGTCCTCTACCCTCCTATCAGTCTACAAGAACTCATTAATAGACTGATCCTAAATATTGATACTAACTAGGAAGAGGGGACATTACAAGATTGACAATTTCCTCCACAAAATAAGAATGCCATATTTTTTATATGGTATGTATTCCATCTCACTGAAATGTATGGGTAACCAATCACTGCATTTGCCTAGTACATAAGAACAAAAACTAGATGCATAGCTCACTCCAAATTGAAACCTCTCATAATGCAAACAAGGGAGAGGGATGACAAGTTCATTAAAACTATGTCACAATGTAGTGCATGAAGGAGAAGAGGCGTCAACAAAATGTGCAAAAGATGGCACCTACAACCAAAAAAGAGTGCAAAATAAGGTACACGTGCATGAAGGTAGAAAGATTGTATTTGCAAATAAAGTGCATGCAAAACAAGATCCCATAGCACTTTATAAATAAGTGTGAGTACAAAATTTAGCACAACGTGATATGCAAAATCTTCAAAATCGTGCACAAAATGCCACTTTACCTTAGTGTTTCTACAAATTAAAAAGTGCATTCAATAGATGTTGAAAATATCCAAAAGAGACATGTTAAAAATGCATATAAAATACCTCAAATGAAGTCATCAAACACATATTTTTACATGTCAAAATGTTCAAGTAATCAACCAAAATATGAAATAAAAAATAAATAAAAAGCATGAATAGTTGTGAATAGCTCTAAAATACATTTACAATTGTCACGGAATTTTCCAAAAAAGAAGATTTAGCTTAGACAAGCAATAAAATATATTAACAAAAAAATCTAAGAAAAATACATATACCACTAAAAAGTGCTCAAAATAATCTTTTTGACAATACCTTGTTTGTCAAAATTGACATCATATGTCTAAGTTATGGCAAAAAGAAAAGAAAAAAATTGCTTTAAAAATAATTAGGGCTAATGGCACATGTGAATGATGTCATTCTAATGTTCGTAAAAATTAGTCACCAAGATATGTTATAATCTAATGAATAATGAAAAATGAAATATCCCTGCATGTGCCAAGATATTGCCTATGTTGTCATAAAACTTGCATGTATGTTGAAAATGTTGGAAACTTGAGGCGTGTTGTAATTAATGTCAAACTTGTTCAATTATGTGAATGTTATATATAGTCTGGAAATGAGTGTTCAAATGTTGTAATGTTGTCCAATGGTGATATTGAGTAAGTATGAGGTGTTTCTGGAAAGCTAGAGTAGTGGAAGTTACAATATGCAAGAAAAAGTATTTAATGTCTTCATGGAAAAATGTTTTGCATTCCTTTGATTCTTGATGATGATGGCTTGTGGTTCTGGATATAGTGTCTACAATCTGTGGATGTTGCACTATCATGTTTTCAGGTCCTTAGTTGCTCAGATGACGAAGTTGGTTGTGGCAATTTGTTGACAGTGAGGTTGTCTTTCAAGACTAGTTCGTAGAATGTTTTGCTTTGCTCCACTATGGTGATTAAGTGTTGCGGCTTGAGTGACATATTCATATGGTTCATGTAGTGTTCCAATTTAGATTTCTAGTGATGGTTTGATCAACAAGTGAAGTTATGTTGTTATATGTTCGACTTTGTTAGTTATGTTAGTCTCTAACTGGCTCAGTTGATTTATCTTATTTGGCTCAATATTTTTTGGTCCGGATGTGCTTTGGATATTTAGTTAAAATGTTGATATGAGTCTCACTATGACATGTGTAGATCCGCATTGTGTAATTTTCATTGGGTGGTGTCTTTGGGTTGATTAGTTAACGTGCTTCATTGTTTTTCTACATGTTACATTTGATGTCAACTTTGGAGGAAGTTTTAGTTTATGCAATTGGTTGGAACCATCTTAAGAAGATGTGGTGTGATGTATTTGGGTCCCTTTTGCCTCCTAGAGTGGACCGCATTGTGTGTTTTTGGTTCGGATGTCCAACTTTATGCAATTCATTTATATTTTGTTTATGGTACCTAGTTAAGGGTTTCAATGTATAACCTTGTATAAATAGAAGTGCAGATGTATGAATTGAGTAGTGGATTGTTGTGAAATAGATGTGAATGATATGCAAGCGCAAGTAAAAAAGTAAAAGTGTGATTTTTAGTTTGTGATGAGCTTTGATGATCATATCTCCAATATGACAATGTTTTGAGACAGCAAGTGTTGCGTGACATGTTTGTCATGATATTGTTCACTTGACACTATGATTCAAAGATAGTTACATGATCAAGAGATCTTGTTCATTACAATTCATTATTTCCCTATACCTATTGAAAAATGGTGAGTCCTTTAGCAACTTGTGCAGTTCTTTATATGTTGCCCTAAGATTGTGCATCTCGGTATTGCAAGTCCCTTGTATCTTGCCCTAACATTGTGCACCTTAATCTTGCAAATCCAATCAAGTGTAATGAGCTCCTTGACCTTGAACCTAATCAGTTATTTGTGAGTGTGATTCTTAGCGTGGTTTTTCTCTTCTTGAGTTTTCCACATAAATCTAATGTTTCTATGTGTGTTATTCTTTATGGTTTCATGTTTCATGGTTCTATAATTAAGTTAATTGAGATATGAAATTTTAAAAATTAAGAACAAGTTGTTTTAAGGTCCAAATGGTTTCATGTTTCATAATTATAGAATTTACTTGAGAAAGGTTCAAGATAGATAAGTAATGGGTGGAATATCATTGAATTTTTCACAACTTGGAATATAGGACATGATCAAAACTAGTTATACCACTCCGAGTGGGGGACCTATTACTTTGAATGAGATCAAGAATCATGAACATAATGTCAAGGCAAGCAATATAATTGTTAGTAGTTCGAGTGACTCAAAAGTTCTCTAAGATCAATGGGATGCATGCACAAGTGCAAAGCAAATTTGGGATAAATTGAGCAACATCTATGTTAGTAGTTTGAGTGACTCAAAAGTTCTTTAAGATCAATGGGATGCATGCACAAGTGCAAAGCAAATTTGGGATAAATTGAGCAACATCTATGAAGGCGATGAGAAGGACAAGCAAGGCAAAATGCAGAATTAAAGTATAAATTTGAGACATTGAAAATATTTGAAGACGAGAGCATCGGAGTGGTGCAAACAAAATGGCCGAGTGGGAGGGCCCCTACAAATCTATGGGAGTTCGAGTGGGAGGGCCCCTACAATTCTATGGGAGTTGTCCTATGCCGCAACAAACACAGGTTCTTCATACCCCCCAATCAATCGATCCATCAACCCAACTATTCTAAAGGAGGGTGGGGGGATTATAGTTATCTATCCCGACTAAAACTTTCATTTCGGAATGAACACTTGACTCTGGCCTCCAACTCCTAATGTCTCAACCTTCCCACCGGTGTCCCAAGAGATATTTCGTTAATATCTCACCCGTTTTGGGAAAGCTAATCAATTGGGATAAATTGAGCAACATCTAAAAAAGAGATGAGAAGAACAAACAAGGCAAAAAGCAAAATCTAAAGTATACATACTTGAGACACTTAAAATGTCTGAAGATGAGAGCATTGAAAGTTACGGATTATGGAATAAAGTGAAGTTGTGACAAAAGCGATGAGAACATAAGCCTAAGAGTATGCCATTATAGAAAGTTATGTTGTGAATAAATATACTTTGGATAAACTTAATGGATCTCTCTTTGCCTTTAAAATTTCAAAACTTTGTGAGTAACACAATGATAAGGAGGAAGCAGCTTTTAAAGTTACCAAGAACATTGACAGTGACCCTGCAATAAGCAAATTATTGCATGGATGAAATGGAAGCCAACTTTGTGAAAATACTGAAGAAAGGTGAAGAAAAAATTTGTGATTTCAATATTCTAAAATTCGAGTAAAAATTTTATCTAATTAAATACTTCAAGAAAAAGAAAGAAAACGGTTTTGATCAAAGCATTCGTTAAAAACAAAATAAAACGAACACCATTCTCAGCGAAATTGTAGACTATAATAAAATTACGCTCTGATATAAAATCGGATAAAATTGTAGACTATAATAAAACTACGCTCTGATATAAAATCAGATTAAAACGGCGACAAAAATTTATTAAAAATAAAATGTACCAATAATTGAAATAAGAACATTAATTTTCAATTCATCAAAAAAGAAAGACTAAATTAAAAACAAAAGAAAGAAAGAAAAGATGTGTTTTAAGTAACTATACGGTTTTGGCTTTAAACGATGAGATTAGAATGTTAATAGCAATGACGTTGCCAGGCCATTTCAAGACAGAAAACATCCCTCCTGAATTTATCATCCAAATAAAATGTCTAGACCAAAATTTGTATTTTCTCGCATGTAATACCCTCCTCTGTTTGAAGATGACACATTTCTGCTCCATATAAGATACGCATGTACTTCAAATTCATCATTTTTATTTCATCTTTCTCGATCCGAGCTCAAACAACAGCAGCAGCCACAAAGCATTAGAAATGTAGCTAAATACAGATACTGTACAGTTGAGACTTTGATTAAAAGCGCATTTACAGTACAATTTCCATTGTCAATTCCCACACGATAACAATCGCCTTTCAATATATGAAAAATGTAACTGTAACAGTATGAAAGAAGCTTTCACAACTGCAACTTCATTAATCCCAAAATGTCACATGCACTTCTTACCATCATCATCTCACTGAAAACAACCTTTTCTTAAAAACTGCAAACGCTAGATGCTATACCAGCGCTAATAAATTTAATTGAATAAAGCCCCAAATTCGTTTCCTTTAGGCTCATCTTACTGAATGTCAGATCCCTAAGAGCCATTAGGTACAGTAACAAAGCACAATTACAAGTCCAATGAGATCCCCTTCTAAAGCATGCCATGGAACGTAACATACAAATTTCAAGACTAAGACCCCACCCCCCGTCATCAGAATTGGAGGGAGGAGAAAAATCAAAAACAACTTTTTCAATCAGAGTAGTCGAAAATTACTGAAAAATGAAACCCCTAGGGCATTAATATATTATATTGAAATAACAAAATCCATAGCAAAGAATTTACATCAATTTCTTCTAACATCTAACCGGTTAGAAACCCTTATAACATCTGTACAAAAATAAAACTTCCGAAACATTGACAAGATTTCTTAATTAAGGTGGTGTTCATAAACACCAAAGAAGGGGGGTCAGATTATAATTCCTCAAGCCTCGGCCTCACTGGCTCCAGCCTTGCCGCTACCGGTCTTCTTAGGCAAGAGAATATTGTGAATATTGGGGAGAACGCCGCCATTAGCAATGGTAACAGCTCCAAGGAGCTTGCTAAGCTCCTCATCATTCCTCACAGCCAACTGAATATGGCGAGGCACAATCCTGGTCTTCTTGTTGTCCCTTGCAGCGTTACCAGCCAGCTCAAGAACCTACACAAACAGGCAGATCCCATCACATCCTATGCCACAAGAACCACGGAGAGCTCACCAAACCCCAAAATTAAAAAAGAAAATGGGGAAATAACCTAGGAGAAGAAAAATTGAAACCCTGCAAAACCCAGGTAAGATCTTCCGTGCTAACATGAAATTCAAGCAAAGCTTTCAAACCTAAAGAACTGAAATTGCATGAAGTGGCTACCTCAGCAGCAAGATATTCGAGAACGGCTGCAAGATAAACAGGAGCGCCCGCACCTACACGCTCAGCATATTTCCCTGCCTTGAGAAACCTGGCGATACGCCCAACAGGAAACTGAAGACCAGCCTTAGAACTCCTTGAAACTGCCTTCTTCCCCTCTACAGATTTCCCTCTGCCTGCCATTTTTGCCTGCTTGAAAAATAACGAGATCCTTTCTCTCTTCCTCGTCTGAGTCTACGCTGTCGCTTGTTCGCCCAATACGAATCTGTGAAAGAAAACGGGACTCGGTGCACTTTATATGGGATTATTAGTCTCCTTGGAGTTTGGGCCAATCCGCTTCGAGTACACGGATAGACATTTCTCACCGTTGATTAGAAAAATAATTGACGGTTGAGACAACTTCGATCTTAGATTTGGATTATTGGCCTAAAATTCTTAATGATTGACGCGTGGCGGGATCTTTTTGTCGTGTTTAAATTTGTGATGTCAAAAATGTGTTTTTGTGGAAAACGTACTTCAATTAATCGCGGTCGGGAACCTTTTAGTGCGCCATTCTAAATAGAAAAAGAAAAAAAATAGAAAGAAGCCATGATAATCTATTGGCTTAAGTAATATTGTACTTAGTCTTTTCTAAATTTCATGGAGGGGTTTCAGCCCTAGCTCGTCTGATCGTGGATCGCAATTTAAGGCGTGGGTATGCTCCCCATGGTCTTGAGTTCAAGTCCCTAGCATTAGTCTCACCTCCAAATTCCACGATAGTGAATATAAAATTTAAAAAAATAAATAAATAAATAAATAATTTGATGGTTGTATGGTTATATTTAGTTTTTTAATAATGATCGTCAAGGTTAGTTCACTATTTTTATAGTATCTTATTTTAAATGCCAAAAAATTATTTAAATCTAAATAGAAAGAAGTCATGGTAGTCTATTGTCAAGTTAGTCCACTATTCTTTTAGTGGGTCATTTTAAATACCGGAAAAATATTTAAACCTAAATAAAAAGACGTCATGGTAGCCTATTGGTGTAAGTGATGATTGTCCTTAACCTTTTCTAAATTTGAAGGTTGTATGGTTATGTTTAGCTTTATAATAATGATCGTCAGGTTAGTCCAATATTTTTTGATGAGGTGAGACCTTCTTATAACCTCTCGAATTTCATCTATTTTTATTATGATATACAAATCTAATTAAAATTTTAGGAAGATTATATGATATGAAAGAGTGTTTTGATCTTATTATCAAAAAAACTATGAAAATATTTTTTATATAATTTTAAAGTTTATCTTCATATTTGAATTAATTTCGAATGGGTAAAGATCAAAAAGAAATTGAAGCAAGCTCAATCATCAAATTTAGTCTCAGTCTTTAATGGGTCCTCATGAAGCAATAAATGTAAAGGAATAATCACATGACAAATAGACACAAATATTTAGTCTTGTTACTCTCAAACACTATGCTTTTATATTTTATAAAAGTCTTTCAATGTAGTACTTACCAATACTCTTTAAAAAAAAAAATGTTTCTTAATGTATAAAAAAATCTTCTCAATATATCAACTCACATTTTTATATATTATTTGAGCTAGTATAGATATCTTAAATACATCTACTTTAAAGATGTTCAAATATGTCAACTTTAAGGTGTCTATATCTATTTATCTTGACTTTTTTTAAGTTAAATGCATTCAAAATATGTTAGTTTAAAATATTCATATTACTAGCAATTGCACCTTGGTGTGCAATGAGTATGCCGAAGAGGTGTGGAAGGTGAATTAGGGAAAAGCTTGGTCTATTTTTTCCATATGTTTGCCTAATACATGAGGTCATTTAAAAAATGATTTTGTTTGTGAGATAAAGATATGAAAGGAGAATTTATAGCTTCAAATCAACTATTAATCCACTTATAGAGATCTAAACATGACTAAAACGAAACATTTGGCTCAAAAGGATAATCAAGCTCCATTACCAATAGGCTCGTGTTATGTTTGCAATAGAGAGAAAGTGGGAGAGGGGGAAGAGTGGAGGGAGAAAAAGGAGAGGGAGAGAGAGGGGGGCAGAGGCGGTAGAGATAGAGATGGAGATAGAGAAGGAGGAGAGGGATATGGAGAGAAGGAGAGGGAGAGATAAAGAGGGAGTGGGAGAGAGAGATAGAGATGTCTATAAATGGATGGGGAGAGAGGAATATAAGGTAGAGTTGAAGATAGAGGGAGATAAATAGAAAGAGAGAGGTAAGGGGAGAGATCGAGATAGAGGGAGATAGGGAGATAGAGAGGGGGAAAAAGAGAAGATATAGAGGGGGAGGGGGATATAGAGACATATAGATGGTGGTATAGAGTAATAGAGAGATAGAGATATAAGAAGATATTGAGAGAGGAGAGAGGGAGACAGAGAGAGAGATGTGCAAAGAGACAGACAAATAAAGAGAAGTAGGGATACACAAATAGAGATCAAGAAAGAGAGGGGTATAGAGATAGATGAGGGTGATAGAGAGGGGGTGAGGGGGGAGATGTGGAGAGACGAAGAGAGAGTGAGAGAGGAAATGCATAAGAGAAAGAGGTAGGGATAATGAGATATAAATATCGAGGGGAGGGAGAGATAGAGATAAAGGGTGCAAGAGCTAGAGAGAAAGAAGGTGACGGAGACAAATAATAAACAGAGGGAAAGATAGAAGAATAGAGATAGAAATAAAGATATGAAGAGAGAAATAGGGAGAGTGTGTGTGTATGAGCGAGGAAGATATGGAGAGAGAGAGAGAGAGAGGAGAGATAATGTGATAGAGATAGAGGGAGAGATGGGAGAAGAAATGTGGAGAGATAAAAAAAGCAAAGAGATGTATATATAAAGGTCTAGGAAGGAGAAAGAGGGAGATATGCATTGAGATGGAGTGAGGGAGAGGAAGATAGTGTTAAAGGAGAGATAATGATAGAAAGAGAGATATGGAAATAAAGAGGAAGAGGTACACACTCACGCACACAGAAGATAAAGAGAGAGATAGAGATAAGTAGCAAGAGAAAGGGAGAGATAGAGAGATAGGTAGGGGTAGGGGTAGAGAGAGATGGAGAGATGGGTAGGGGTAGGGAGGGAGAGATAGGTAAAGGAGGCAGACAGAGGGGAGAGGGAGGGAGGAGATAGGTAGAGAGAGAGAGAGAGGATGTGGGAAGAGGGAAGAGCATTGATTAGCATTGATCCTCGTATATAAAGAACACCTTAGAAATGGAGGGATAGGATTAAGAGGTGAAAGGATAAATGGTCGGTTGGGATTAGAGGGTCAAGTTAGTTCAGTATTTTTTATGAGGTCAGTCTTTTCTATAACCTCTTGAATTTTAACTATTTTTATTATTAACTGTAATATAATTAAAATTTTAAGAAGATTGTATGATATGAAAGAGTGTTTTAATCTTATTATCAATATGAAAATATTTTATATAGTTGTAAAAAAATTCTTTATATTTGCAATAATTTTGAATAGATAAAGATCAAAAAGAAATTCAAGCAAGCTCAATCATCAAATTTAGTTGTAGTCTTTAGTGGGTCCCTGTGAAGGAATACATGTAAAGGTGTTGACTGCACACGACAAATAGATGCAAATATTCATGGTCTTGTTAGTCAAACACTATGCATTTATATTTCTTAAAAGTCTTTCAGTGTAATACTTACCAATGCTCTTGTAAAAAAATTAATGTCTCTTAATGTATTAAAAAAATCTTATCAATATATCAACTCATATTTTCATATATTATTTAAGCTAGTATAGATATCTTAAATACATCTACTTCAAAGATGTTCAAATATGTCAATTTTGAGGTATCTATGTTTATTTATATTGACATTTTTTAAGTTAATTGCATTCAAAATAGGTTAGTTTCGAATATACGGGTTATATTATGTTACTTCATCATAAGAATTATGTTCAAGTTCTTTTCTTTTTACTTCAAATGTTATATGTGTTGAAAGGCATATTACAATAGCAAAATGGAAGATTGAAAGTGTTTGTACATAAAATCAACTTTTTCTCAAGGATAAGGATAAAAATAAATATAAATCAATTGAGGATAGAAGTCCACCTTCATAAATAGGAATGCAAGAGTGTTGTGGTATGTGTTCCATCTCACTAATATGCATGGGTAACCATCTGCTACATTCACATAGTAAACAGAAACAAAAACTAATTGCATGGCTCAATCCAAGTCAAAACCAAGAAACTATTAGTACTAATAGTATGATACTTTCCATAATATTGACGGGGTGATGTATAATAGGTCCACTTAAACAATGCTGGAAATTGATACTCATCTGGTGTATGTTGATGCTTGACTATTGGTTTAAGGGTTGTCATTGATGGCAACTCTTCATGGAATCTTATCCGATGATCATGGATCTTGATAACCGGAAGTGGATGTGAATTGGTAACTAGTTAACTGGTAATTCAGGTTGGCAGAGCAGTTTTGGTCTGGAAGCTTTCTGGTGATTGCGGTGTTATGAATCATGCACGAGATGATAGGACCGATGTAGAGACATCATTTTATCATCTTTTTGATGATCCACTTTTGTTTTTGTTGATCCGGTCAAGTTGACTCAATTCTACATGTTACACTATAGGCCGACTTGATATTTGTCCATTTTGTGATTGCGGATATACAAGACAGGTGCAAAAGATCTTTTTGATGTATTGTATGAGGTAGTATAAGCGATTAGTGATCGAGAATCCCTATTGCCACAATTTCACATGTGTATTCTTGATCTGGTAGCTGACTGAGACAAAATACAGAACAAAGTAATAGAGGTGGTACAGTCATAGTTTTGCACTTAACCGGAACTCATCCAGGAATTGTTAGATGCTATTTGGAGTTATTTCATTATAATTCATCATTGTAGATGATCTGTAAGGCAGTGAGCCTTCTAGGATTGTATCCCTTATTGTAATTGAGTTGTAATCTCTAGGCAGTGTGCCTAAATGCATGTGCATTCCCCATTTTGTAATGTTGTTTTTATTCTAAACATAGTGGAATAATATTGTGGGTTCAAATCCCACCATGGTTTTTTCTATTTGGGTTTCCACGTAAAAATCCTAGTGTTATGATTTTGTGGATTGCTCTAAGTTTCAAAATTTCAATTTCATACTTATGCTTCTGATGGATTAAGGTTAAGTCAAAAAATTTAATAACCCGTAGAACACTGATTGACCCCTCCCCTCTCAGTGTTCCTTGATTCCAACAATTGGTATCAAAGCCTAGTTCCTTTGAGTAAGACTAACCGCTTGGGGAAGGTCCGGGAGATTGAATCAATTGATTCTAGTTTTCAGAGACAGGTTAGTGTGGCACTTGAGGATCTTGATACAACAAGAAATGAGATCAGCTCCTTCAAGAGAAAACTGAATGCAGCTTAAGACTTCATTAATGGTTTGAATATTAGGTCAACACTTCAAGAGACAAGAGGAAGGAATTAATGGACAAGTTGAAGGAGAAAGAAGGACACTACTTGGAGAAATAGGACAAAGCTAATGAATGTGACAAGCTTGCTAGAGAGAATGTTGTGTTGAAGAATGAGATGAAATCCATTATGATGAAACTGACTAAGGAGATTGAAGACCAGAAGAAGAATGAAGAAATCTTAATTAAATCATTGAAGGAAAGAGCAAATGAATGCTTTAGGCTTACCTATGAGAATGATCAGTTGAAGCTCGAGTTGACACAATCAAGGAATAATGGTCAAGAACTTGAGAGACATATTGTTGCCCTGAGAGATGAACTTGCTACTGCAAATGAATACAAAGACAAATTCAAAGCTATCTCAGCAAGGCTTGATGACATGCTGGAAAGTCAGAGACATGGAAAAGGCGTGTGAGGACTTGGATTTGAGAAAATTTGAATCCTCCGGATCTGGATAAAGCAATGCAAAACATAATCCCAATAAGAGCAAGAATCCTCTGGTAAGACAGCCTAACGCTCATAAATTCAATGGTAGATGCTTTACTTGCAATAAATTTGGTCATATGGCAAGTCAATGTAGAAGTAGGATGAATAATGGAATGAATAATATGAACAATGGTCCTACCTTTACTGGTCAGCGTTTCATATGCAATAATTTTGGTCACAAGTCAAATATGTGCAGAGCAGTAATGAATATTTTTCAAAACAAGAGATGCTATGCTTGTGGGATGTTTGGACATATCTCTAACCAGTGTAGGATTAGACCAAATCAAATTAACTTCAAACCTATCGATAATGTTGTTTGTCGTGCATGCAATAAAACTAGTCACATTGCAAAATATTGCAGAAGAAAAAATGTTAACAAGAGTGCTTTGGTAGACAAGAACAAAGCTGACGATAAAGGCAAGGCAAAGGTAGAGGAGGTCAGAGACAAGCATGAGAAGATGTGGGTCAGAAAAGATGAATCTAAAGCAGACAATGGATCTGCACCTGAATCTCGTGTAGGATTTTCATCCAGTAACTAAGCAATTTGGCCTTAGGGGGTGGCATCTTCATGCAAAATCCTGCAGAACCCCTTTTGAGAGATCCGTGATCAGTCAAGGTCGATTGCATATGCTTGGAGATGATTATCCGGATCTCTAGATCATCCGGTGAGTTGATTAATGTTGGACAAGGCATCCGGTCGAACCTTATTAGTGCATTTATGTCAACTTGAAATTAGGGTTTGCGAGGATAAATAGGGTAAATGTGAATCATTTCTCACACTACAAGTGAAGAGTTGAAGCAGAAGAGAAAGGTGAACCAGTTTCCATGAGATCAAAAGCTTTGAGGTGATTCGAAAAAAGTTATTAGGTATTTACAAAAGAACACTCTTAACCCTAAATTTCTTAGAATGACATCATGTTCTGTTAATACTCCTTTGGTAGTTGAGGTTTTGGAGAGAGCAAGGCTGCAATTTAAGAAGCACCCATTTAAGTCAGTCGAGGATGATCCAAACAGTGCCTTCTCATTTGTGCCCTACAGTGTTTTGCATGTTGACGATGTAAGAGTCTATATTCACTGCAACATTGAGGAGACCGAAAATGAGGCGATTCTAGCACTTTACAATCAACACCTTCGGGACAAGAATAGAAATCTTAAACTGGAATATGCACAATTGTAAAGGAAGAGTTTCGTGTAGTTCATGCATTTCCCCGTGTTCGATGAGGATGAATGGGTGAGGTATATCCTAAGCCGCGTGCATGATGAATTCATCTGGTTAGACGAGCTATACAAAATCACCAAGCAAGCCATTCATGCAATCACATGTCTACATCAAATCAAAGACAAGTCGAATCTGAGGAAGGTAGGTAGACAACTGTGACAAAAGCAACCGGTGCACAATTTGACAACAAGTCCATGGCAATTGATGATATCTGAGAACCTGACGTGAGATTCGTGTCCATGATCATAGGCTACAAGGTCTATTAGTCTAGCAGACTGAATTTTGTCTCTGGAACAACCATTTATGCAGCATACTAGATGGTGAAGGAAGATGCTTAGTATGATCTTTGTTCAATCCTTCTTGAAGAGCTTCTCAGTAGTTTGAAGAAGATAAAATCCGATAATAACAATGTATTTAAGTTCAGTTCTCTAATTGTCTGTATGGTATTGTACTTCATGAACCAAATTGCTAGTACAAGTAGAGTGCAATGGGAATTTGATTTGCTGATGTCCACTTAGATCAAACAAGGTTTGAAAAAATTGGGAAACAGATAAAATCAGACAACAGCCTTATGGGGTTTCTTTAAAACTTTCCAAGGCCGAATTAAAGATAGAGAAAGGATCCCCAAAGAGATTGTTGAGAAGTATGAAAACACTATCCGCTTCATGGTGGACAAAGACCAATGTCACATGGAAGCTGTTGAGCACAAAATAGTCTGGATCTTGCCAATGGGTTATGAGGTGGATGGTCAGAACCTTGAAGCTTATGTTCAACACCTTCTGAGAAAACCGGTGGACCCCAAAGAACCCAGGTTTGGCACCTTTAAGGAGAAAGATATGAAGTTTCACAAGCAGTTCACCGCGCCTGCAAGGAAGAGGAAAGTATCTAAAATGGTTGAGGAAGTGGTTGTGCAGATGGGATTTACCAGAGAGGTAGTGAAGCAAGCAAGGGAGAAGCATGCTCAGATGGAAGCTAAGGAGGAATCCAAGAAGCCTAAGGCTGAACCGATTCCCTTTAAAGAAAAACCAAAAGAGTCCAATTCTCCCCCTACTCTAATAATACCATCAACATGAAAGAGCTCATCCGGAAAGGGAGTTTTGAAGCAAAAGGAGAAGCCCAAGCGAACCTATGGTGGTGTATCTCCGATGGCTTCTAAGATTAATCAGATGAAGAAGCAGACAAGGCTAAGAAGAAAGGAGAATTTGTAAGGGTGGTGAGGAAACCACGATTCGGTGGTGTCGTGTACAACAAGAAAGCTAAATTTGAACCTACCCTTACCGAAAGACCCAAGAGGGGAAGTAAGCTCAAAACTCAACTTGATGATGATCTCGAAACCAATAATGTACAAGGTAAATATACATTTGTTCCTCCATTGATAATAGATCAATTTATTGATGAGATAATTGTTGATGAAAATTTGAAGAATACTGGAGCTTACTATGAAAATCTAGCTGAGGCTAATCAAAGGAAAGTTGAGGAAGCTGTTGTTTTGTATTTACACAACTTTAGTAAAACTTTGATTGAATTGGAGTGTATTATCCCTAAGGATCTATATAATATTATTGATGCAAGGAGGTTGACTGCTAGCAAAATAGATAAGGAAATGAAAGAAAGAGAATTGATCTATGTCCGCACCTGTATCTCCCAAGATGAAGCTAAAAGATTCATTGAGGAAGCAAATAAGAAGAAATTATGAAGCAAGAATAGGGTGAACAGGTTGATGATGACAAGGTTGAAGAAGTGAGGAAGGAAACAAAAGAAATCTAGAGAAGGATTATAAAGAACAATCCTTTATACAATGATGCAGTTCAGACTTCTCATCTGGAAGTAAAGGAAGGTGTCTCCGATGATCAGAAGGATTAAACTTAGACAGAGGGACATCCAGAAGATCAAGGGCATGTAACACTTGATGTTGAGATCAGTGCTAATCCTACGGTGGTAGAAAGTATTGGAGAAATTCCCGAAGTTCCAAAGGATGACACTGCACCAAGTGGCAACATCGGTGCATAGGATAAAGGGGATGGTGTTGTAGAAAAGGAACCAAAGAAGACAAAGGTGCAAGATGTTGAGGTAGACAAAGGGAAGAAAGTTGGTGATGCTCCAACAATTAACACTCCTCCAGTCAAAGGGACGAGGACCCTACCTTAAATTTGAATCAATCTTGATGGTCCTCTCGATCTTGGACAAATGTCACAAGCTGAGAAGTTGATGCTTGCAACAACAATACAAGCTCGGGCTAGTCAGGATCTGGTCAAGTTTGAGAATGAAGATAAAAAGCTTATTCTAATGTATGTTTCAACACTTAGTCATTTTTCATGAGTGTTTCCATCAATGCCAAAGGGGGAGATTGTTGGCAATTGACACTCATCTGGTGTTCATTGATTCTTGAATATTGGTTTAAGGGTTGTCATTGATGGCAACTCTTCATGGAATCTTATCCGATAATCACAGATCTTGATAATTGGAAGTGGATGTGAACCGGTAACTAGTTAACCAAGGCAGTTTTGGTCCGGAAGTTTTTCGGTGATTGTGGTGTTATGAATCATGTATGGGATAATAGGACTGACATAGAGACATCATTTTATCATCTTTTTGTTGATCCGCTTTTTTTTTGGGTGATCTGTCCAAGTTGACTCAATTCTACACGTTGCACTACAGGGCGACTTGATATTTGTCTATTTTGTGATTGTGGATATATAAGACCAGTGTAGAAGATCTTTTTGATGTATTGTATGAGGTAGTATGAGTGATTAGTGATTGAGAATCCCTGTTGGCGCAATTTCATGTGCAGATTCTTGATTTGATAGCTGACTGAGACAAAAAACAAACCAAAGTAACAGAGGTGGTACAGTCAGATTTTTTGCACTTAACCATAACTCATCCAGGCATTGTTAGATGCTATTTTGGAGTTCTTTCATTGTCATTTATCATTGTAGATGATCTGTAAGGCAGTGAGCCTCACAGGGTTGTAGCCCTTATTGTAATTGAGTTGGAAGCTCTAGGCAGTGTGCCTGAATGCATGTGCATTCCCCATTTTGTAATATTGTTTTGCTACTGGCCATAGTGGAATAATATTGTGGGTTTAAATCCCACCATGGTTTTTCCCATTTGGTTTTCCATGTAAAAATCATGGTGTTATGATTTTGTGGATTGTTCTGAGTTTCTGCATTTCAATTTCATGCTTATGCATCTGGTGGATTAAGGTTAAGTCAGAAAATTTAATAATTGGTAGAACACTGATTCACCCCCCTCTCAGTGTTCCTTGATTCCAACAAATGTGTCATAATGTAGTGCAAGAAGAAGAAGAAATAGCATTGAAACATGCACAAGATAGTATCTATAGTTGAAAAGGGTGTACAAAACAAGGACTCATGTGAAGGTGTGTATGCAATCAACCTCCTATAACATTTTGTAAATAATTATGAGTAGAAAAAATGGCACAACATCATGTGCAAAATCCAAAAAATACATATAAAACATGTGCCACTTTATCTTTGTGCATTTATAAATGAAAACATGAATTAAATATATTCTTACAATCTCCATAGTTGACCCCATATTGAAAATACATTTTTGATGGTAGATTAGAGGCAATAGAAGGAACCACTTAAAAGATGCAAAAAATGTACCGAAAAAGGAGTATGCATGCAAAAGTTACAACCCTTCAAACTTTCAATATGACAGCTACAGAACCAGATTATAAAGAAAAATCAAATTAAAAATAGAAAAAACACTAAAATTCACTTGCACCATCATGAAAAAGCACAAAATTCTACCCAATTTTTAAAAAATAATGATTTGATGTGCAAGAATGAAGCTTGTAAAGATGGGCTTCAAAATCCAAACTACTAATAGTGAAGGGGGGGGGAAGGTATTTTGATGTCACTACCAAATTTGTAAAAACTACCAGCCATAGACATCTGTCCTAGCCTAATTAAATAAGTATTTTACTTATTTTATTATTTTATTCTAAGTCCTCTATTAATTAAATAGACTCTTTAATTAATTCGCTGAGCCTTTTCTAGCCCCTCCTCATTTATTTTTATTTTTTAATTTATTTAAATTTTCCTTTCCCTAAATTAAAAAAATGTTTTATTTATTTAATTGGTCCCACTTCTTCTGTTAATTAAATAGTCTTTATTTATTTAATTAATTCATTAGATTTTTCCCTCCACGACTCTTGTCATTCATCTCTTAATTTCCCTTTAACCACCTCTATAATAATTTATCATTTTCTATACCCACCCTTTAATCCCAACCGACCATTTATCCTTTCACCTCTTAATCTTATCCCTCCATTTGCTAAGGTTTTTTCTATATAAGAGGATCCTTTCATCCTTATCAACCATAGCTAACTAATGACTTCATATGCGATCAATCAATATTTCATGTGATCAAGCATCTACACAACCACAATACGCTCTTTGTTGAGCTCTTCTGCACAATACAAAATCTGAGAGCAACTATATCAAGCAAGATCAATGGAGACAAGAAACAATGGAGATCAAACCCTACTAAGCATGTGAATGGTATAATCTTTCATGTTTTTTTATATTTTGTGTGTTTTAGGTTCTTCATTGGTGTAAGGTGGCTCTTAATTGTAGAACTAGGGTTTTATGTGGTTGGATCTTTGTTGGTTTTACAATAGTTTAACATTCCATTTTCACTGCACACACCAACAAATATGGAGGCCTGCTAAAAAAAAATATCACTGTTATCCTTGTTTTCGTTTTAAGAGAAAACAAGATAACCCCCTACAATTTTTTCCTAAAATTCGTCCTCTTTTCTCTAAGTTAAGTTTTTGAGGAATTTTCATTGCCTCACTTGTCCTTGAATACTTAGTGTTCAATCTTGAAAATCTCGTCTTATTGGTTAATGTAAACACCTAAAAATGTCTCATTGATCATATAATAATTATTCCTCTAATTGATTAAATAATTCTTTAATTTTTTAATTAATTTAATTAATCTTATTATTCTAAATTCATATTTATTCATTATCTTACTAATTATTCTATTTCTATTTCTAATCAATTAATCATTTAACCCTTTTCTTAATATTAATTAAATACTTATTATTTAATTGATTGTGATTTAATTCCTTTAATTGAATAATCTTTATTATTTAATTAAAGTCTATTTCTAAGTAATTAAACAGTGTACGCGGGAAAAGCAGGTAGATGAAACTCAAAATGTGAAAAATGATGTTCAAAGGGCTTGTCCACACACCCACAAGACTTATTGGTGCAAGTTATGGAGTCATTAAGAATGACTCGACTTCCCAAGGTGGGTTCCATGGTTCTCTATCTCACAAGGTCCCTCAAGTCAATGCCTTTGCTCTCATATCACTGAGCAAAGTGACTTAGGGATGATGAATGCAAGAACGAGGGATGCTTTAGATTGATTTTAACATGAAATGCATCCTATTTATGCATGATTCTACAAATGAGTTAAACTAGATGATAAGATGACAAGGTTAGTAACAATGCTATCCTAACATGATATACTAGTTAATGATTTAAACTAATGATAGTAGAAATACTTTAAAATGCTTATTAGATTAATTCATATTATAAAGAGAGGCTAGATGTATTGATAAAATTGAGTATAAATGAGATACTAAAAGCTTGGATCTCTTAAAATGGAGGAATGACAACTCTATTTATAGGGAAAATATGACAATGGATGTTTAAGATTGGAGGAGATAATCAAGGGTCAGGATTGAAAGTTATCAATCCATGTTTACAATTTCCACCAATGAAATGGTGACAATTGTCAACATAAGACTGCTTGAGAGGATAGGTAAGAAGCATTAAATGCTTGAGAAGACCTCATGGTTACCTTAGAAGGTAAGGGTTAAGGTTAGGTTAGGGTTATCCAATGGATAAAGCTTTTACCCAAGGGGTAAACTCTTGTGCAAAGGTTAAAGGGATAACCATGGTCAAAGCAATGAATGCTTGATGAGACCCCTGGGTTAGATGAGGGTTAAATTAGGCAAAAAGTCTCTAACCATGCCACTAAGGGTTAGTTAACCATTAATGGTTTCAAGACTTTGGGGACAAATTTGTAAGAGTCCTTCCAAATTTGGGAGTATTCAACAAGTTAGCTTGTTGAAGGCATAAAGACTTTAATGCCTTTTGAAGACTTTACTCCAAATTTGAGAAGTGACCTCCTTAAATTTAGGAGAGGGGATAATAGATGGGTTTAGGTTAATTGATTAGGATTAGATGGATTCTAGATGAATCTAGGAAGAGGATTAGGATGCAAGTGGGAGATGTAGGATTTTGCAAGTGGGTGGGGAAAATAGAATTTAATTAAAATAAAATTAATTTATTTAAATTTGGTTGCAAGTTGGGGATATAAATAAATTAGATTTATTGAATTGGGGTAAACTATTTAATTAAATGTAAATTTAATTAAAAAGTAGAGAGAACGGATTTAATTAAATAAAATGATTTATTCAATTAAATGATGTAAAGGGCTTAAGTGAATTTAAATAAATTAATTAAATAATTTATTTAATTAAATAGAAGAATGTGGGTGATTTAATTAAATTAGATTTAACTAAATAGAGGAACGAGAATAAAATGAACATTAAATATTCATTTAGGAATATGGTCATTTTTATACGTCTACATTTTGCCCCTCTTTGAAGTGACGTGTGTGCACATGTTGATTCAAAGAAAATGATGTGTCGTCATGTTGTGATCAGTGTGATGTCCTGTTGAGATGTTCATGTCGTGCCCCAGATTTGATAAATGATGCCCCAGATTTGATAAATGATGTTGACAATGCCCCTTCGGGAGATGAATCAAAAATTTGAAAATTTGATTTGAGTTGATAATTTTGATTGCATTGTAGAATTTTGCTTATGTTGAATGCGATAAGTTGATTCATCTCCCGATAATTATGTTTACGAGGGTTATAAATGAGACCACGAGCAATTTACGTGTTCGTCCACACAACCCTAATGTTCATTTACCTTATAAAAAGGTAAAAAGTGATTTATTTTGTCTCATTTGTGCTTGTTGACTTTGGAGAAAGTGACACTTGGAGAAAAAGACAAAATGCTGATTCCTTTTGCCTCTCATCGATTCGAGTGCATTCAGAGGTATCAGAGGCCCGCCACGTATGGACCACCGGTAAGTCATCATTTTTTACCCCTTTTTGATTTTGTTTTGTCATTTTTAGGCATGTTTTTGAATTTTTCCACGCGGATTTAACGGTTTAGCGTGTTAGGTAAAAACCATAGCGCATACGATAAGTAGCATAACGCGTAGTGTTTAATGAAGTAGGGTAGCGTCTGGGTAGATTAGGATAGCGCAGGGGTGGGTTAGGGTAGCGCATAGAACTAGGTTAGCACATCGAGGGCATAGGGTAGCGCATAGGTGAAAAAGGGTAGCGCGTACGAAAGACCTAGCGCATAGGGTTAGTAGAGGCTCACATGGGTAGTGTAGGATAGCGCATAGGTATGACCTAGCGCGTAGGGTTAGGTTCATAGCGCAGGGACCAAGTAGGATAGCGCATAGCTTAGAAGTGGTGCAAAGGGTAGTTTAGGTGGCGCTTCGATAGGATATGGTAGCGCATAGGTGCAGGCTAGCACATAGATAAAACTATTTAGCGCATGAGCAGAAAAATTTGGGTAAAGTAGGATTTTGGATGAAGAAAAATAGGTAGGTTTTTGCCAGTTTTGTCGGGATGGGTGCGAATTTCAGTCTGCGTGTCTGTTGTCATTGTTTTGATAAGTTGTCCAATATGAGTTCCGATATGGTTTTTGGATAGATAACTTGATTTGATTTGCAATGTTTCAAGTTGATGTTGATCTGATGTTGATTTGATATGATGTGGATTTTGATATGGATGTTTTGATATGAACTTGATTTGATATGCATTGTTTCAAGTTGATATATATGTGGAACTTGAGTTGTTTTACAAGTTGATATGATTGTGAACTTGAGTTGTTTTACAAGTTGATGTGATTGTGAAACTTGAGTTGTGTTACAAGTTGATATGAATGTGAAACTTGAGTTGAGTTACAAGTTGATGTGATTGTGGAACTTGAGTTGTTTTACAAGTTGATGTGATTTTATATGGAAATGGATTTGATATGATGTGGAACTTGATTAGATGTCCAATGTTTCAAGTTGATATGAATTGATTTTATGAGGAAATTGATATTGGACTTGTTTTGTTTGTGACAGGAGCGCATTGGGGTTGTTTAGTCATGAGAATGATTTTCGAGACTGTGGTCGTTGATACCACGATTGATACAGGCTGACAGGGATATCATTGAGAGCTGTGGCCTATCCTCTTTGTTAGAGATGCCCCAATTTATCATTAAGCGGGGTTTATTGACAGCGTTGGCAGAGAGGTGGCATAGTGACACCAACACCTTCCATTCGGCGACGGGTGAGATCATAGTGACACCTGAGAATTGCTACCCGATTCTGTGGATTCCTGTAGTAGGTGCACTGTTACCTTATGATCAGATAGAGGAGGGCGGGACAGAGGCACTTCATCGGATTCTACAGGATGATATGGTTTGCAGATATGAGATCCCCTGGTAGGAGTTCATAGATTTGGATTACGCTCCTCTACCATAAGTGCTGGCAGGATTCATAGGTGGTTTCTTATGTCTCGATCGTAGGTCGAAGGGACTAGCAGTAGGATGGGGGTTGGTCTTGGAGGACATGGTGACACAGGGTCGCTGATTCGCATGGGGGTCGGCTATGCTGACCCACTTATATAGGGATCTACATTAGGTGGTTTACTTGGGGTACACCAGTTTATCCGTTGGAGTTACACTGCTATAGGTATGGGCGTGGGAGCATATTCCCGCAGCCAGGCCACTTGCAAACAAAGATAGGCCTGCTGGGTGTGCTTATGCATACAGATATCGAGGGATAGTTGTCCAGCGTAAGCTAGGCAAACTAGAGCATTGGAGGAGAGTGTTAGATGATATTGATACGGTCGTCTGGGGACCATACATGGAGTGCAAGGTATGGGCAGAGGATGGGATGGAGATGCCCTATGTCTACATGTCTCAATTTTTGATAGGGCAGACGTCCTTTATGATCGAGAGATTCCTGCATAGCCAGGTGTTGCGGCAGTATGGTCGTCAGTAGGGGATTCGACAAGGAGCATGCTTATATGCTTGACGGAGACGGGATATACCAGAGTGGGGACCCACTATTGATAGCGTGATAGGAGTCAAGGAGTTATTTCACTTAGCTGACCAGATATGGGACTATGCCTATGGGGTAGTGGACGCAGGGATGACAAAGGAGTTCACCACACTGTTTACGACACATGTTGTGGCTAGGATATCAAATCCAACGGAGATGATTCCCACTTTTGACGATGATGAGGATGAGCAGCCCGAGAGGCTAGGGAGACGGGGAGAGGATGGAGAGGAGATGGATGAGGGAGGTGGGGATGGGGGAGGTGATGATGGTGGAGATGGTAGAGGAGGTGGCCGAGGTCGGTGAGGGGATAGAGGGGGTGGAGATCGGGGGAGGAGAGGAGATAGGGGTGGTGATGGTGGGGATAGAGGGATTTGGGTGGAGAGAGCAGTGCGGCGAGTTGTGGTGGATAGAGGGAGAGGAGGTTTGGCTATTGGAGCTGGGGGTGAGGAGCGAGTGTGAGTGGTGATAACAGCGGTAGGAGGGATTGACGAGTTTAGACGGATGACTCAGAGGAGGAGGTCAGATGTGTTACCCCCACCAACACCGAGGATAGGGGGAGGGATAGGGGGTACCACTTCACAGGTACCCATCTAGATGCGGATTCCGACTCACTGGGAGGACGCGCAGAATAGGTCGCTGCAGTTATCAGTGCAGTACTTGCAAATATAGCTACTAGCGCATCAATGACAGAATACACAACTAACCACTAAGCGAGATACAATTTTGGAGCGGTTGGGTCAAGCTGAGGCTCGAGCAGAGGCTTTGGAGAGAGCAGTGGTGGGTAGCTCGATGAGAGATACCCTGAGGTGGCTTTGAGAGCCAAGGAGGCAGAGTACTACCAGAGGCATTACGAGGATGCGATGCCCAGGGAGCGTCGAGTTCTGAGTTTTACAACTTCAAGATCCAGTCAATCCAGAGAGACTGGGTTGAGGACTGAGAGCAGAGGCGTGACAGGGCCTACTAGATAGGATCCACCTAGAGATCCAGGTGCTGGGACATCTGCTGCGAGACCGTCACCCTCAGGAGATAGTCATACCTGAGAGACATTGTCTCTATTGTATTTTGATCATCTTGTTGTATGGGCACAGGCATGACATATTGTGTACATTGATCATTTTTTAGATATATATGACACCATTTTCCTTGATCTTCATGTGATGTGTTATGGATGATACTTTCTATATGATTTTGATGTTTCTATGATGATGATGCAATGGTTAGATGTATGTGATTTGATATGTGATGAATATGATGTGTTAATGCATGATGTTATGAAATGTATCTTGAAAATGAGATGTATGATGTGATATGCGATGAGATGTATGATATGATATGTTGTGAGATGTATCTTGAAAATGAGATGTATGATAATGATATGTTGTAAGATGTATCTTGAAAATGAGATGTATGATATGATATGCTGTGAGATGTATCTTGAAAATGAGATGTATGATAATGATATGTTGTGAGATGTATCTTGAAAATGAGATGTATGATAATGATATGTAACTAATTGTAAAGTGATATACAACTAATTGTAAAATGATATGCAACTAATTTGAGCATCCTAATTCTTCTGTTTGTCATCCCTGCATAGTCACATGTTTTTGTTTTCTTTGTAGGTATCATCATTGAGCATTGATTCGTTGGGCTATGTTGAAAATTTATACAAGCATAATGGTATATTTGAACCATAATGACCTAAGAAAAATTTACATGATTTTTGATTTTGCAAGATAGCACAAGCGTCAAGGTATAATTGAACCAGGACGACCTGAGTGCGGATTGCGTATAAATAGACAAGATTAAATCATTTGTATGCGCAAAGTGGAATCATGTCTTCAGTGATTTGTTTGAATCACGTCTCAAGACAAGTATTTGCACAGTACAAGTGATCGCCTCACAGACAGAAAACTAAAAAATATTAGAGTCCCTACGACTTTCTCTAGCTTGATGCATCGTTGAGAAAATGTAGAGGATCCAATAGTTCAAAAAGTTCAAGCGCAAAATAGGCAAAACTTCATGCAAGATGCAAACATTTGATACTTCAGAAAATCATCCATCATGTTTTGTGAATCCTTTTAAGTGATCAATGTTAATTTTTGTGATTGTTGATTTGTTTGCTAGATATGATTAACTGAGTTTGCTGCAAGTTTTGATTGAAGACAAAATTTTGATCAATGCTGCCCCTAGCTGAGTTTTCCTCTTAGTGCGGATATGTACAGTGATTACCAAGCCATGGTGGGTGGGATACGATGAAAGGATATGTGGATAAACCAGGATAGTGACTATGCTAAGTATGTCCTGGATAATGCGATAAAATGTCGGGCGATGGCCATTAGTGCTTGACTGTGGATAAAACGACTTGTTAGTAAAGATAGATAGAGGAGTTGTCCCTTCGTAGTAGCGCATGTTGACAGGTTTTCACCAGTTGCTTTTATTATACCCTTTTATTTTCTTTTTCTTGATTTTTTGATATTTTTTTTTGGATTTTTTTATATTTTCAACTTTTTCCGTGCATTAGACTGCTCAAGTGTAGTATTTCTTTAGATGGATATTGTTAGTTGGTTCGTCGAGCAAATATCCTTCTGAAGTTGTTAGCTGATAAGCACTTGATCCATAGGCTGATATGATGACATAGGGACCTAACCAGTTAGGTTCAAATTTCCCTTTCTTTTCTCAATCCTGTTGATTTCTAGGATTTTCCTTGAGTACTAGATCACCAATTTTAAAAATTCTGGGAATGACCTTGTGGTTGTAGCTTCTACAGATGTGTTGTTGATATGCTTTGAGGTGAGTGTAGGCATGTTGGTGTCTTTCATCTAGAAGTTCAAGCTCTTGCAGTCGGTTGACTCGATACTCTTCATCTGGAATTAGGCCTTTCAAAGAGACTCTGAGAGATGGAATTTCTACCTCCAGGGGTAAAATTGCTTCAGATCCATATACCAATGAATATGGTGTAGCTCCCATAGGTGTGCGGATGCTAGTTCTATATGCCCAAAGTGTTGGATTGAGTTGTACATGCCAATCTTTGCCTGCATCATTCACTATTTTCTTTAGGGTTTTCAATATTGTTTTGTTGGATGCTTCGGCCTGACCATTCCCCAATGGGTAGTAAGGTGTAGAGAAACGATGTTGGATCTTGAATCTGTCACATAGTTCCCGCACATATTGGTTCTTGAAAGGTCGTCCATTATCTGTGATGATGGAACTTGGAATGCCATATCTGCAGATTAGATATTTAAGGATAAAAGAGGCAATTTGTTTCCTAGTCACTATGGTCGTGGGGACCGCTTCAATCCATTTGTTAAAATATTTTGTTGCAGTAATAATGAACTTGTGTCCATTTCAAGACGAAGGATGAATTTTGCTGACTAAGTCCAATCCCCACTGGCAAAAGGGTCAGGATGTTGTGAATGACTGCAGTTCCTATGCTGGTGCATGTATAAGATTGCCATGGATTTGGCATTTAGGACACTTCTTTGCAAAATGGTAAGAGTCTTTTTCCATCGTTGGCCAGTAATATCATATTCTCAGAAGTTTTTTAGCAAGAGTAGGACCACTTGAATGTGTGCCACAGATACCTTCATGAAGCTCTTGTAAAGCGGAGTCAAATTCAATACGATCAAGGTAGCGAAGAAGAGTACCATCTAGACCTCGACGGTATAGAGTATCAGCAGTGAGAGTATAACGCGCGGCTTGTCAGATAAATTTGCATTTTGGGTTTCGGGATAGGTCAATGGGTAGGATATTATTTTTAAGATAGTCGTATATTGGTCTGTATAACAGAGTCATAACTGGTCAAGGCATAGATAACATGGGATTCAAAATGGTCATAGGCTGGGGAGAACAATTGCTCTACCAGAAACTCGTAATGACTTTGTTGCTCTGGAATTTGTAGTAGTGAAGTGATAGTAGCCATTGCATCGACTTCTCTATTATCCAACCTTGGTATTTGCTCGAAGGTGATGTGTACAAAATATTGTTTGAAATCATCCACCATTCATGTGTATGCTAGCAGCTTGTCGTCCTTCATCTGATAGTCATTGTTGATTTGATTGATGACTAGGTGTGAATCTCCATAGACTTTTAATTATGTGATTCTCCATTCCATGACCATTTTGATGCCTATAACCAGTGCCTTATATTCAACAACGTTATTTGTGCATGGAAACATGAGCCTATATGATCTTGGTATGGTGTGCCCCTCGGGAGTGGTGAACAGAATGCCAGCACCTGAGCCATGTTGAGTATAGGATCCATCAAAGTATAGGGTCCATTGTTTGGTGGAAATAGCAAGAACATCCCTGTCCAAAAATTTGATCTCCATTGGTTGTTTTCCCGGTAGCGGTGCTTCAGCTATTTGATCTGCAATTGCTTGTCCCTTGATAGCTCGTCGCTCTGTGTAGTGGATATCAAATTCACTAAGAATCATGACCCATTTAGCCAATTTGCCTGTAAGAGCTGCTTTGTTGAGCAAATATTTGAGAGGATCAATTTTTGCGACTAGCTTAATTGTGTGAGCTAGCATGTAATATTCAAAATTTTGAGAGGCAAATACCACTATTAGACAAGCCTTCTCGATGAATGTATAGTCGAGTTCATATCTGTTTAATGTCTTGCTGATGCAATAGATAGCTTGTTCCTTGCCTTGTTGATCTTCTTGTGCTAATAATTCCCCCAGTGATATATCTGTTGTTGAAATGTAGAGAATGAGTGGCTTCCTTGCTATTGGCGGTACTAGAACTGGTGGGTTCATTAGATATTGCTTGATTTGATAGAATGATTCTGCACATTTGGCTTCCCATCTGAATGGTACATTTTTATGTAGCAAATGATTGAATGGTAGACTTTTATCTGCTAGTTGAGCAATGAATCGCCTGATTGACTGGAGTCGTCCTTGTAGAGATCTGAGTTGGTTGATGTTCTTTGGTGGTGGCATCTCCATTATGGCTTGTACCTTTGCTGGGTCCACTTCAATGCCCTTTGCTGAAACTATGTAGCCTAGTAATTTTCCTGATGTTACCCCTGTTGGTAAATAGATTTGTCCTTTCTTACTTGTTTAATCTTTAAGCACTACGAATCATAAGAAAATAGACAAACTTTCTACCGAAACAGTTGGAAAATCATTTAATTGATTAACCTCTTAATTAAGGTACAACTCCCTCTAGTAAATATTTATTCGGCTCCAAATTACATACAATCAATAGAATGCTTTTCACCAAAAAGAACTTAAAGGCAATTGCATACACCAGTCAATACAAAATGAATGCAAGCACTGATCCATATATAACTTTTTATATAAAGTCGATAGACTTTATACGAAAACTAAAACAAAATGAAAAAAACTTATTGAGATGAATTTAGCCAATATTTTTCTACACACATAGTAAGCATAACAACACCTTCTTTGAAATAGATTTACACAGAAATCAAACTTCAAAATCAAACACAGATTTGAAATCAGAAATAGCTGTTAATAAGATTTGCATTCACCGATGGTCATCCACTTCCTACATACACAAAAATATTTTTAGCTAATCTGAAAGATAGTCTTTTCCAAAAACTTAGTGAACCCTTTTAAAGTCATTACATAAGATATTTATAGGTCACCAGACCCAATAGTTCTTTTTAACCCAAGTAAAATTAACTCGTTAGAGTTAATAGAAAGTAACCCTAACTGTATAACCGAAATTTAAAGAAAATAACTAGACACGCTGGCAAACAACTGCCAGCAGTGCCAGTCATGTAGTTTGCTCAATTTCAGTGCGATTGCTCGGGTTGGTGTCTTGGACAGACACCATCACCACCTTGGTCGCGCTCCACTCTCGGTTCACTTTTGAAAACTCTTGGATTATAGTTACGTGCGACAAACTGATATGAATAACTCTTTGCTTCCAGAGCTCCTTTTTCCTCTTTACCATTTGCACTTTATCTCTGTGTGAATCCAGATGATCGAGGCAAACAGTGAACATCGATTCCACTTTAGAGATCTTCGTAAAGTCTTCCACGGACAAGGATTTCTCCATCTTGATCTATCTAATGTGGCTACCAAATTGGTTAATCATCTTCGTAGTGTCTTCCAGAGTTTCACTGTCCTCTTTAAGTAATTGAACATCCACACAATGTAAGTCCTTCTGCATGGTCTCCCTCAAGGCTGTTAACTCACCACATAGACTGGCTGACTCGTTATAACCCTGCTCAATTATTTGGTTGCGCCACTCAATACTCTCCTTGCAAATGAACATTACATATTCATTTAGTCCTGATACTTGGTTTTCAGCAAGAAAGTTCATTAGACCATAACGCTGAATATCCTGCATCTACTTCGAAATCATTGCCCACTTAGATTTCTCCTTCTGCCACGAGACCAAGTCGGAATCCAAGGCTTTGGTGACCTCATTGCCATCCTTAAAAATCTGGACCAAGTCCATTATGTAATTAGTTGCCCGGTGCATGATCGAGGTGAGCGACTCTGAGAAAACCTCAGCAATCATCCTGTTTCGCTGAACTTCATCCAAGAACTTTTTATTGCTAGGTGATTTTGGACTAAATGGACCTGAATGTTGGGACAATGGCAAGGGAGTGTTCTACAAAGCATGGATATATTGGGGCATTTGCATCAAACTTTGTTTCAACTCATCCTTATCCCTCTCATCCTTCCAGGTACGGGAGATAATTCACTTGGTGGAAGTCTCCAAGTGCTTCACATCCACGGATTTGGTTCTGATGCCCAAATCTATTCGTTCAATAGCATAGTTTGCTTCTGAAGCCGTAGCAACATCTTTGTTAGGCTTGGGTCTAGCAATGTCTACAGTTTAATGCTTCCTATTTTCATCAAAGTCAATCATTGCCTCTGTTTTTAACTTTTTGGGCTTTGTAGACCTTCCCAAACATTTGCTCACGGCGTCCTCCATTGATACTGAAATCGGAACTACATTCCTTTTCCTGGTGATTGAATCACTTAGCCATTTTGGTGCTAGGGTCAGTTCTTTTGAAGGCATGAGTGGAAACCCTATTGAGGATGGCAGCATGGCATGGTCTATATGGGATTGGATTTCGAGTGCTCCTGAGTCCTGAAAGATAGCATCTATGTCAATTGAAACCTTGTCTGCTTCGAAAATAGGGGATGTCATCTTGCTCAGTGTTTCCTCTGGGTCCAAATCCAGAATGAGGTGAGAAACTGGTGGCTTGAAACCCTTCTTGGATCTCAATCTAGTAACTCGACCAACAATAGAAAGCTCAATCCCGAGGTCAAGTTTCTCTTCTTTAATCCTTGCTTGTGCTTTTCCTGCATCAAAAATGAGAATGTTAGTCACAACAGAAGTTTTACTTGCAGTACTCCTCTTCCCACTTTTGCTTCTTGAACTGGTTGCTCGTGTCGGATGAAATCGACAATTCCTAAGCCAATTCTCTGTCCTGCGGGTTACACCGAGAGTGCGAGTCTGAATACTATCCATCATCTTCTTGCTCTAATCTACTTTCGGAAGAGGTTCATCATGGACCCATTTCATAAACTCTGAGTCAAATATGTCTTCATCATCGGTGGTGACACCCAAGGTATCCATGGGCAATTTCATGTCATGAATTTGCCTCAAAGTTAGTCTAGACCAACTCCTTCTTCGTACTTCAAATTCATCCTGACAACCCTCCCAATAATCTTCCAACTAAGGACCATGTTGATCAGGTACCGCTTTCTTTACATACAAAGTGATGAAACCCTTGCTATCAAAGTTATCCCTTTTTACAAAGGACTTCAAATGAAACCTTTTAAATTTAAGTTCAAGATTCAATGCATAAAAAATAGACCTACAGCTATAATGGCCTAAATCGATGGGAAAAATTCTGCTCGTGTCAGAGTCCTCACCATAATTTTTTGCGACATAAGCGAGCTATCTAGATACTTCGATCAAAATGCAGGAATTTGAAATGTACCTGGGAAGTCTAAAGGGTTCACCCTTAAATCCTCCGACTCTTAAATAAGTGAAATGACTGAACTGTATAAAGAAATTTCCATATATGTTAACAAGCTCACCTACTTTTGGAGACATTCTTCTATGCAAATTACCCTATAATTCAAAGGTCAGCCTTCTGGTGAAAACATCATTCCAATGGAGATAATCATCAACATGTCCTTTCAAAGTCAGATTAGGATGATACTCATAAATCCTCATGCCTTGAACCCATTTTACATGAGACAACCCCGACCATTCTCTCACACAGGCAAGCATATATAACAGATAGGATGACATATAAAAATTAGGCATTCCAAGATAATTACTCAGGCCTTCATGTAACCTTTCCGCAATAACAGTTCCCCAGTCAATGAACCGCCTTCTATCCAGAGTGACCTGAATGAAGAAATACATCCAGTTTTCCCAATAAAAAGAAAGAGAATTACCCTTCACCCTGCTCAGCAGTATGACCAAGTCTCGGATTGTTGGAATTAAATGTTCACGAGTTAAAGGTCTCGGCAACCTCGAGCCCCCTTTTTGGAATCTTAAGAGCCAATTTCGTGCAATCATAGTTCTATAATATTGCTTCTTCTTAGAGAAAATCCCGTAAGATTTACCAATGGTCAAGTCTTCATAGGGTTCCCGGTGTGGAATACCCATGGCCGCCATTACCATCGGTCTATCAATAGACAACAAGACTTCACCATCGTTTTTCCTTATGCACCTATTGCCCTTGTCATAATGATTCATACATTCTAAGACTAACTCAGGGCAGGGAGCAGCTGTGGGAAAGGTAGCGACTTCTAATAATCCACTATGAGCCACATCTCTCATCATGGGGTCTGCAGTTGAATTCTTTAATCTCTCCAGAAAGACATCTAAATCTAGTTGAACTAGTGTTGTATCACCCAACTCTGGTAAAGAGCTTACGAGGGGAGATGAGCTCATCAATTTGGGCCAAACAGGCCTCATGTTTTGGTTTGTGGTTTTCCCGAATCAATCCCAGGCGAAGAAGGAAAGTGAAAACAAAAACAAGCAGCTAAAGAACACCCAAATCTTTTAAAACAAACTGCAGCAATTTAGAAAATTGTTTAACACACCTTCCTCTGCCCTCTGTAAACCCCTATTGCAGCCTATTTTTCCCACTCCAAAAACTCCTTCTCAAAATCTTCTCCAGAAAATAATAATCCCGATGAGACAACTACTCAGTTTTAAAGACGAGAAAATATTACCCATCATTACTAAAGCTGCCTTCATTACTCCTTGTTTGTGTGACCTTACTTTGAAATGATTGCACTAAGATACGCCTTAACCGATGAGTCACTTCCCCTATGACACAATAGATCCTCACACATACTTGCCATAAATGACAGATTTCAAATTATTAGAGAAAGAATATCCCTTCCGTCGGCGGTTGTCTATCGTGTTCTAAAAGCTCGTGTCGTCACCACGTGGCAAGTCACATGTCTTTCAAGGAACCTATACATAAAACTTAGAGCCTTGCGGAACCATCACAAAATGATATTAACATGACAAATCTTGAACCTTGAACCTTGAACCAAAAAGGTTCAAGTTCAAGGTTCAAAGAATGCAAAATGCCGACAAGAACTAGCAAAGCTTAAATTTACGCGTGAAGAAAAATATTCGAAACAACGCCCATTGAACTTTGAACCTTGAACCAAAGAGGTTCAAGTTCAAGTTCAAGGTAGTGGAACCTAACAAGGACCGAATGACATAAACAAAAATTTAAGCAAGTTCTTGACCGATGAATTAGACAAGCATTACTTCATATAGGGACGCATATGGAATGAAAATTTTATATGGGCCCAACAACCTCGAAGATACACTTCTTAGGGTTCACCTTGACTTGGAATTTTTCCAATCTGTCAAAAATCTTTTCTAAGATGCTTAGATGTTCTGTCCAGGTAAATGATTTAGCTAATGAATCATCCACACAGTCCTCCATGATGGTATGCATCATGGCATGAAATATTGTTGTCATTGCTCACTGATAGGTTGCCCCTGCATTCTTTAGGCCAAAAGGCATGACATTCCAACAGTATGTTCCCCAAGGATAGGTGAATGTTGTTCTATCTTGATCCTCTGGGGCTATCTTGATAAAAATATAGCCTGAAAAACCATCCATTAGTGATAGCATTGCATGGCCTGCTGTGAGGTCTACAATTATGTCGATATTGGGCAAAGGAAAGTCATCCTTTGGATAGGCTTTATTGACATCACTAAAATCGGTGCAAATCCTGATGCTGGCATCTATTTTGGATACTGGTATGATGTTGGAAATCCATTCAGCATAGTCGATAGGTCAAATAAATCTGATGTGTAATAGTTTCTTCAGCTCAACTTTGACCATGAGTGCTACATGTGGATTCATCTTTCTCAATTTTTGCTTGACTGTTTTAGCTCCTGGAGTAATGGATAAGTGATGCATGATTAACTGTGGATCAATCCTGGGCATATCTGCATATGACCAAGCAAAGTTGATTTGCTTTTCTTTGAAAAATTGGATAAACTCTGATTTTTCTTCCTTTGTCAAAGATTTTGCAAGGTGTTTGTTTTTGGCTACTTCTGTTGTACCAATGTTGATTGATTGAGTGGGCTCAATCAATATGGGTGATCGATCCTGATAATGTTCAGGAAGAGTGTCAAGTCTCCCATCTTTAGGTACCTCAAAAAGGTTTTCACCCTCAGATGTGTCATTTATTTTTACTTGTTTGTGATCTATTGCTGCCATTGACTGGTTTTCAGCAATAGATCCTTTATTTTGTTCATTTTTGCGACTGAGAGACTTGGCACTCCCCTAATTGCAGATGTCATTACTTTGTTCACTGGTAGATTTTGTTTATGGGTTAAGGGTACACAAGTAATGGATAATGGATTCATCATTCAGGAAAATTGGTATGTCATGATTCTCAAGTTCGTCCCAGTCTATGAGGTCAGGAAAGATAAGTGGTAAAGAGTCATTAGGTGGATCAAGTTCAGCTGCTGTAAGTGTCAGGATGGAGGTATCATCGTGGTTGGCCGGGATATTAAATAAGTTAAGGATTTCGTCAAGGTCTTCGATGGTATCATCTTCTGTGTAGACTTGCTCGTAATGTCGCTACTCGTTTTCTTTGGCGTCATAGATATTCTGTGGACCAAATTCCAGTAGTCTAAGTTCTGTGTCGTGTCCTTCTTGAGAGATAGGTGTGCGAATATCATTTGCAGCAATATCTTCAGTAACATTAGAACAACTGCCCCATTCATAGTCATTTGAATCAGTCTCAAAGGTATTATCCCAGATTTTGGCAGTGTTATGGACGGGTATGTTGTAGGGTGAAAACAAGTCTTTGATGATTGATACAAGTCTGATAGTTTTCTCTAATTCTATGTCAGATCCTGCTTCCACTCTTTGCATTTGTTCATATATTGTCTCTCCTTGGGGAGGAATGATGTTATTAGGGGGTGATTCCTCTTTGTCAGACACTAGTTCTTGAACATGATGTACTTCAGCAGTAGATGCTTCCTTTTTTTGATTGATGGGCTTCCCTTGATGTTGCTTTCTTTCTTGATATTCTTGTTCTTTACGTATTGTCTCTGCTAATTCAAATAGTGCTTCCTGCCATGAGTCCTCCTTGTATTTATTCTTTGCCTTCCACTGAGGTTTTTAGTATTTGCTTGGTGTCTTCCTGGGTGGGAGATTTTGTTCATAACCCAATCATGTTTTGTCTTTACTGAATTGTGAAGGAGGATCTAATGGTTCTGTGATGCCTTCCTGATGCTTGTCGATAGGTCCTTTGCCATTGTATCCCATTTGTTGCATGATTAAGTATCCCTTTCCATACAGGTGTGTTGGTATAGCTACCTCCATAGTAGCCACTCTATCTTCTTCCTCATCCTTGTATAGCCAACTAAGGATGTCATTTTCCTTTGATTCATGTGCTAGAGTGCCTAGTTGGATAAATTTGCCATCAAACTTGGTGATGGGATTTGTTGCTTGATGTGTTGATACTGAAGGTAATCCATGAGATTCAGGAGATGCTGGTAAGTTGGCTAAACACAAAGGTTCCAAAGAGTATCCTCCCATGCCTTGCTCTTTGATTTTCATTTTCTATTTGAAATCCATAGATAGTGATTTAGACTTTTCTTGCTGAATAGTTGGTGCTGAGGAACTTTGTTTTTCTCTATTATGTGGAACCAAGCTGTCTTGGGCTGCCCCCATAGCATTACAATGTTGAAATGAGTTATGATCTACTGATATAGAAATCTCCTACCTATTGTAGGGGAACTTAACACACTGGTGATAAGTAGAAGGTATTGCTTGCATTTCATGTATCCAAGGTCGACCCAATAAGATATTATATTTGAGATCTATGTCTAAGACTTGGCACATAGTATCCTTTTGTATTGGTCCTACTTGAATCAGTAACATTATTGTTCCTTTGGATGATCTTTCTTCATCATCGTATGATTTGATAGTGATCTTTTTGCGTGGATCAATAGATTGCTCAGAGAAGCCTAATGCACTGATAAGTTTCAAGGTACAAATATTGAGTCTAGCTCCTCCATCTATTAGTACTCTTTTGACTCGATGCTTGTAGACCAAGACTTCAATGTGGAGTGGAGTATTGTGTGGATGGCTCAATGAGATATTGTCATGCTCAGAAAAGGTAAGGTTATGAGGCCCTGTCATATGAGCCACCATGACTTGGAATTTGTCAGCATCCAGATCTTGAGGTACATTTGTTTCCAATAGTGCTTGTTCTAAGATGTCTTTGTGTTTTGGCGAAAGTTTTAGCAACTCCAGTATAGATATTTGGGCAGGAGTTTTGTGCAGTTGACTGACTAGATCATATTGAATTTTGGGTATGCTGTTTGTTGTTGACGTATGCCCCTTCAAGACATATTTTTGAGCTCTGGTTGTTACATTGACGGATTCATGTTCACGCTTGTGTTTGATTGTGATGATGTTTACTTGATTGTCCTCAGCTGATATGTGATTGATGGTGTTATTGTATATGTGATTGATACGAGCTCCACGTGTGTCATTTGAGGTTGAAGCTTCATCCTTGTTGTAGTTTGGAAGAGGATTCTTAAAGGCTCCATGGTCACCATTTGTCTTGAGACCATCGACTGTTAAATCACCTCTATCAATCATGTCTTGAACAATGTTTTTCGGTCTCATGCAATCATTTGTTTGATGACTTTTGCTGCAATGAAAATCACAAAAGTGTGTCATTCCACCAGGGTGGTTTGATTTGTGGTTCAAAGTTGTTGATCGCTGGTAAGGAGATAACTTTGTTTGCCAGGAGTTCTCTGAATGCTGACTCCAATGATTGTCCTAGTGGTGTGTAAATGCATTTTGGAAAGTTGTTGGTGTTACCTCGTGAGTTTGTATTAGGTCCTTGATTGGTGTTATTGCGTTGGGTATTATTGGTGTTGTTTGCATTGAGGTGATCTTGATTGGTATTTGGTGCATAAGTGTTAGTGCCTTGGTTAGCACCTTTTGGATTCTTTGTAGCTTGAGGATTACTTGATAACGCTAGCATTGGTTGCTTGGATTTTGCATCATTTGATTCGTTTCCTCCTTCATTTCCAGTGTTTTTGTTTCTGGTCCAGAATCTAGATTTGTCTAAGTTGTTGTTGTTTGGGTTGTTGTAGCTGGATGAATTTGTTCCTTCTTTGAAGAATTTCAATGTTCCTTTCTTGACACATGCCTCCTCTACTTGGATGACATTTTCAATCAATTTGGCAAAAGATGGCATGCATTGAAGTTTGAGGATGTAACTCATCTCACTATTCAAGTTGTCGATGAAAATTTCCATCTTTTCCTTTTCGGGCACATCTCAAGGATATCTCGAAACCATACGTCGCCAACATTGAAGGAATACCATGAATGTTTTATTGTTTTTCTGCTTGGTATTTCAGACATTTAGCATAGTGATAGCATGTTGAATGTTGTAGAAATATTGAGTTATGAATTTGTTGACTAATTCATCAAATGATCTGACAGGAGGTGTGATTTTGGATAACCATTATATTGTTTGTCCTCCCAAGATTCTTGGGAATAACCTCATCAAATAGGTGTCATCATGGGAAAATTCAAGACTCATGGTACAAAATTCCCAAACATGATCACGAGGATCGCTTTTCCCATCATATTTGTCAAATTTGGGAATATCTGAGTATGGGGGAAAAGGTACCATGTTTAACCATCCGTCAAAAGGATAAGGACAAATTTTAGTCAAGGAATACCATACTGTTGTCCCTTGTTGCATGTCTTGCATTTGTCTTTGCAATATTTGCATTTGTTGAGTGAGAGCAATCAAAGGCGCGTTTGTTTGCCGAGGGAAGAGTTCTTCCCTCGCATTGTTTCTAAGCTGGAATGACGTGTGCAGGGGTATGTTTTGTTCAGGGATGTTTTGCTTGGGTATATTCTGTTCCGATATATTTTACTCAGGTATGTTTTGTTCAGGGTCACGTGCTTCCTCCTCTCTTTGTCATTCTTGATAATCATAATGTTGAGATCTTGTTCTAAATATGTCAATGTCAAATTCTTCAAGGAGTTTAACTCCTTTGCTTGTGAGCATGAGTAGATATTTTTCTTTGTCATTCTCCATGAGTCTTTCCACAAGTTTTTGAAATGAAGCACTTTCTTGACACTCTTGGAGGAGTTCCTCAGAAATTTTGGTGTCTTCTAGATTTGGACACTCAAAAGGATTTGATAATCTTTGATCCATGCTGAACTCTGGTTGCATTTCACTTTGTTTGTTTTGTTGAGAGCGAGTAACAACGGGCATCTAGTAGAAACTTTATGTGACAAAGGGAATGAACTCCTCTTCGATGTGTTGCTCAGGGGTTGGTGGTTCAAACCGTGGTATATTGTAAGTGATGCACACTTCGGGGAATAAGGACGGATTGATCTTTCCTCCTTGATTTAGGCGTTGACTGAATGCTGATTTTTGACAAAATGCTCTACTCCTCAATGGTTCCTTGTCAAATTCGTTGGTTTTATCTTGAAGATACAAGCGCATATGATGAAGGAATGTTCGACGAGATTTGAAGAGTTGGCGGTTGATGTATAAAAATTTATTCCATTTGGCAAGTTTCAGAGAATTGGGTTGTTGTTTCCTCAACTCAGTGTTATGATAAATACTCTTTCTTCTCAGAATATGAGGATTAGTCATGCACAAGTGATCAATGGTTTCCTTTGATTTGTTTTGGATTTAGTTATCTTGTTTGGAAACTTAAGTTTTACTTTATCAAATGAAGGTTTAGATCCCCCTCACGACAAAGCGTGTCAAATGATATGGAATACGAGCTTTCCCGATATGGAAACTCAAATTGACAACTTGGAGTTTTAAAACAAGTGTGTTTTTGGATAAAAATCCGTTTGATTAAAGGACTTGTTGATACTTGTGATGATGTTTCCCGATTTTGATAGGAGAGATGCGTTTTATCTTGCGACTCGTTTTTAGATTTTTGACAACTTTGTTTTACGGAGAACTTGCTTTGGGAATACTTTTTGATACTTCGATTTGATTTTTTGTTTGATGAAGTTCAAGCTAAGGAAAGAAAGCTTCCTAAATTGTTTTTAGATTTTTCAAAAATACCTTCCGTTTTGCCCCCTGTTTTCTCAGTTTCTGCTACGCCCTAAGACAGAAACGCAATGCACTACTGAATTTCTTCAACGCGCTAGAGAACAGACTCCACACACTAAGCTACCCTCTGTGACGCGCTAATTGGTTGTTTTAAATTTGTTTCGGTCTAAAAGGTTATGCACTGATATGGGTTGCCAATGCGCTGACTATTGGTCTCTACGTGCTAATTCTTGATCCCCACGCGCTAAGCTGTTGTTTCAACGTGCCAGAATGTTTCCAGAAAGCGCTGAGTTTAAACTGCTAGTGTTGGATTTTGATGAAGCGCTAAAATTCAGAATGAATGTGCTAAAGTGAAGTTCGAGTGTGCTAAAGGATGGTTTCTACGCTCTAAGAAGTTGCTCTTACACGCTAAACTTCCCTGATAGTTTTGACTTGGTGGTTTTTCTGCAATTTTTGGATTTTGTTTTCAATGATGATGGATGATTTTCTAAAGTAATAAATGAAAGCACGACACAAAAGAAGCAACCATTTTGCTTAGTCTAAACAATGAGTGTATATTCTGCGAGGATGTGTTCAAATCCCCAATGTTTTAACAGGTTTAGATACAACAACATACAAATCAGTCAGACTCTTTATTCAAGGGTCATAAGTAATATCATAGCCCACTAGTCTCGATACTCCATCAGCTCAAACAACCTTGTCACCCCCTAGGGGGCACCTATTTTTTTGCCTTTTGCTAGAAATTAACCCAAAGTGAATTGCCTCATAATTGAGTAGTTATCTTGGGAGATGTATGGTGAGCGATCTTGGGGGCGGCTTCTTCCCCACCCTTGCACTATGATCTTACAAATGTTTGGATATCGACTCAGCTCAAAGTTTATATGCTAAAGTTCATAATTAGGCTTCCTGTTCGACCGTCAGTGATAAAATCCCTCAGGAGGCTTCCCAACGTTTAGAACAAAGGCTCTACATATCTCAAGGATACTGGGGGAAGGCTAATTGTTGTGATGTGCGCAACCGTTGAAAATGACTTTCATCACTTTCCACTTTTGATTATAGTGGGTTGGAACACTTGTTGCCAAAGCCGTTTCCCACTTAGGTCGTTCCCTTCACACCGACCAAAGAATGACTTTAAGAGTTTTTAAACCCCTCGGGAAGGCAGGCCTGCTAAAAGATTTAATGCAATAAACACTGAAAGTGTAAGAGTGATCTGACTTTTTGATCACCCAGTTAAGGGGAGAGCATATTCCTTCCACTTTCGCAACAAAGCAAACAAGTGTTATTTTTAACTTTTATTGCAATGATTTGGTAAAATCTATATGGAGATGTTGCTCCACAAAAACATGGTGTTTATTTTATCCCTTTAAAGCAATGATTTTCTGATCTAGTAAAGGAACCTGGTCAACAAAGCAAAACTCTAATTTGGCGTCTAACAAAATAAAATCGGTAAAAGGGGAAGATCTTCCCTCTTTAACTTGAAACAAAAATTTAAACAAATGTGGTTGTTTTTCCTTGCAAAAATTGAAATTGATCCTTTTATGCACCAAAGGATGGTGAGGTTTTTTTTAAAGCTCTTTGTTTGCAAAATAGAAAGATTGTCTTGTTCTTTTTAGAGCCCAAAATGATAATTTTTCTCCTAAAAAAGGCAAGAAAGATGTTTTTGTTGTTCTTTTTATTTTCCCAAAATAAAGATGAGTTCAATTTTATCCAATAAGAATTAAAAGACTTTAACTAACTTAGCTAAGTTAGTAAAAAAATTAAACTATTGCAACTCTTAAAATAAAACTAAGCTCCAACCTGCAAGAAACTGTTAGAAATCCTGCAAAATATCAATCAAAACAGTTAGAAAAATCTTGGCTTTTGAGGACTTCTACAAGTCTAAATTTAATCTTGGTTACAATTTAATTTTTTTCTTCTGTTTGTGATGCGCTATCGGACATACCTAATGTGCTGAGATGTTTTCCGAATGCGCTGTTCTATTAAGTTCTCGTGCCGAGACCTACAGGAAAAATGTTAAAAATTCTATGCGCTAAGGGATGGTTTCTATGTGCTAGGAAATGAGTCCCACGCGCCAAACAGTGTACTGGATGTGCTAGAATGTTAACTAGATGCGCTAAGGGATGTTCCCCACACTCTGATTCATGTTTCTAGTGTACCTGCAAAAGTGGTTGGATTCAAAAACCGATTTGATTAATGGGGTTAAGCCCCACAGTGGGCGCCAGAAATGTATGCGGGAAAAGCAGGTCAATGAAACTCAAAATATGAAAAATGATGTTCAAAGGGCTTATCCACACACCCATAGGACTTCTTGGTGCAAATTATGGAGTCATGAAGAATGACTCAACTTCCCAAGGTGGGTTCCATGGTTCTCTATCTTACAAGGTCCCTCAAGCCAATGTCTTTGCTCTCAGATCACTGAGCAAAGTGACTTAGGGATGACAAATGCAAGAATGAGGGATGCTTTAGATTGATTTTAAAATGAAATGCATCCTATTTATGCATGATTCTACAAATGAGTTAAACTAGATGATAAGATGACAAGGTTAGTAACAATGCTATCCTAACATGATATACTAGTTAATGATTTAAACTAATGATAATAGAAATACTCTAAAATGCTTATTAGATTAATTCCTATTATAAAGAGAGGCTAGATGTATTGATAAATTGAGCATAAATGAGATACTAAAATCTTGGATCTCTTAAAATGGAGGAATGAGAGCTCTATTTATAGGGAAAATAGGACAATGGATGGTCAAGATTGGAGGAGTTAATCAAGGGTCAAGATTGAAAGTGATCAATCCATGTTTACAATTTCCACCAATGAAATGGTGACAATTGTCAACATAAGACTACTTGAGAGGAGAGGTAAGAAGCATTAAATGCTTGAGAAGACCTCAAGGTTACCTTAGAAGGTAAGGGTTAAGGTTAGGTTAGGGTTATCCAATGGATAAAGCTTTTACCCAAGGGGTAAACTCTTGTGCAAAGGTTAAAGGGATAACCATGGTCAAAGCAATGAATGCTTGATGAGACCCCTTGGTTAGATGAGGGTTAAGTTAGGCAAAAAGTCTCTAACCATGCCACTAAGGGTTAGTTAACCATTAATGGTTTGAAGACTTTGGGGACAAATTTGTAAGAGTCCTTCCAAATTTGGGGGTATTCAACAAGTTAGCTTGTTGAAGACATAAAGGCTTTAATGCCTTTTGAAGACTTTACTCCAAATTTGAGAAGTGACCTCCTCAAATTTAGGGAAAGGGGATAATGGATGGGTTTAGGTTAATTGATTAGGATTAGACGGATTCTAGATGAATTTAGGAAGAGGATTAGTATGCAAGTGGGTGGGGAAAATATAATTTAATTAAAATAAAATAAATTTATTTCAATTTGGTTGCAAGTTGGGGATTTAAATAAAGTAGATTTATTTAATTGGGGTAAACTATTTAATTAAATGTAAATTTAATTAAAAAGTAGAGAGAAAGGATTTAATTAAATAAAATGACTTATTCAATTAAATGATGTAAAGGGCTTAAGTGAATTTAAATAAATAAATTGAATACTTTATTTAATTAAATAGAAGAATGTGGGCGATTTAATTAAATTAGATTTAACTAAATAGAGGAATGAGAATAAAATGAACATTAAATATTCATTTAGGAATATGGTCATTTTTATACGTCTACAAATAGTTTCTTTAATTTGTTTCATTAACCAATTCATTCTTCTAATTCCAAATCCCCAAATTATAATTTCGTCTAATTTCATTAATTCTTCTAATTCAAATTTAGATTCACATTCTTCTAATTTCATTTAATTTCGTTACATGTTCATTTCAATTTCATGATTTCAAAAATCACATTGAATTCCTAAATCAAGATTGCATGATTTCAAAGATCAAGTTGAATTTAAATAAAATCAAAATTCAATTAACATTCAAAAAACAAATTGAATTTTCTAAGTCAAGTTCTAAATATATTCAAATATTAAATTGAATTATGGAAATTCATTATCATGCAAATATTAAATTGAATTCTAAATCAAGTTCAAAAGCATGCAAACAAGGAATTGAATTTCAATAAAAATCCTACAGCACATGCTAAATAAATTGATTCAATTAATTGATTAATTAAATTAATTATCTTTCCAATCTCTATTTCTATCTTCCACTTTGCCTTTTTCCAAAAAGCTTTCAATCAATCATCTTCAGTTAACTATTGAATCTGTTTTAATTGATCAATTCAATTAATTGATTAATTGCACCATTCTTTAATTATCCTCCAATCATTCTTTTTCATCTTTCAATCAACTTTTTTCTCAATTAGTTAACTCATTTATCAATTCAATCAATGCAATTCAACTATCAATCAGCCTTTGAGCTCACTTGAGTTCCACCTCTTAATCAATCCTCTCCAAAATTAAATAAATTCAACATCAATTCTCTATTTTCAATAATCATGAACTTCAAAATCTTGTGTCATTTGCAGGTTAGTAGCACAATCTAAGAGTCATCATACCAAAAGAAGCAGAAGAACAATGGAAGCCATTTGCGTTTATGGAATAGGGAGTTTTAATTAGATATTTTACATCCTTATTGTCATGCATGCTATATTTCATTGATTTGTTTAGAATTTTTTAATTAGACAGGGATTCATGATTTTCCTTTAATTTTAGTTAGGCAATGATGAATTTTATGTATATACATTTGGTGAACCCAACATGAACAACAACTAATTAAACCTTTATTTTTATTTTATGTTTTTTTGGATTGTACGAATTTTGGAAATTTTTGCAGGTTTTGTACAGATTTCGCTGGCGGATCTAACTTTTGCGCATTCGTTCAGACACATTATCGCATTCATATAGATAGTTTCAAGCAATCATTCAAACATAATTGTGCAATCGTGTAGATACAATTGCATATTTGTCCAGATCCTCTTTCACATTCATCATTATTCTGTTTCACATTCGTTTAGGTTAAATCTGCATTCATTTAGTTTTATTATGTCAGTTGTCTATCCTTTGTTCTATCTAAATTCTTGTTTCACTATGCAAATCTGAAGATTTTATTTTTGTATGATATTTTCAATAGATGACATCTTATGGCTACAAAGGTGATATTTAGGATTTCAGGGTCTAGAGGAAGAGCAACAAGGAGAAAGCAATAAAAAGAATTTAAGAGAGCATTAAAGGCCCAATTACAAGAACGAGATCAAAACTACGAAGCATCCTGTTATCGTTATTGAAAGATTGTCCTCGAATACATACACAAATATCAGACAATATAGGGAACCTCCTTGAGATTCTAGATTCTCTAATCTTCTGTTAACTTTATGTTGTTTTATGTTTTTTTTGCTTGGATTTATTGTCTCTGTTTTTTTATTACGCAAGTGTGCTATCAGAATTACACAAGCGTCCTAGTAGAATTGCACTATCGTCCAGTTGGGATTGCGTATTTGCTTAGACAAGTTTGCGCATTTGTTAGTGTTATGTGTTGCATTTGTTTGATAGATTATTGGCATTCTGTTCTTTTGTTTTCTCGATGGCTGTCTGGTTATTGATTCCTTGTTTGCAGCATGTGGCGAAATTATAGAGAAGGCTTGATCATTCTTGGTTATTTTGAGACTACTAATACTTTGATTGCAGGATCCTTTAGAGTTAACTCGCTTTTGGATTTTGGGATTAAAATTGAAATGCATGATCTCACACTTCATATTGGTGCTTAAAATGAATATGGGATGCAATTAAAATTGACATGCATGATTTCACACTTCATTTGGTGTTTAAAATTGACATGCACATGCATATCTCACACCTCATTTTGGGCTTTAAAATTGACGTGAATCTGGCTTATCAATAGAGTAAATCACACAATGTTATATCTAAAGGAAAATATTTGAGCACTTGTTCTCTATTTGGAGTGGCCCTACTATTAACACACACTATCCTTTCCCTTGGATTTCGTGGATCTGGGTGAAAGAGAAAGGTGTTAACAACACTCATTTTTTTTAAAGGGTCTGCCTTTTGGAACCCTGTTGGTTTTGAAAGGGAACGACCTAAAGTGGTAACAGGCTAAGGCCAAGTTTTTCTAAGCCATTATAAATAAATGTAGTTGGGGCTAAAGTCACAATCAATAGGAGTCGATGTGTCATACTAATGTCAATCTCCCTCACTATCCATAGTGGTGTGTTAAAACCCGTAAGGGCTCGGAGGCCTCATTAATTTGAGCGAAACACTACATGTATGATCACTCGAATGAAACACTTATTAAGAACCAACTTAGTAGCCAAAATCCCACATTCATGATTCAAGAAGTGCAGATTGTACCCCGTAGATACCCTTCATGTACCTTGCATTATGAGGCATAAATCCCTCGGTGATAAGATCTCAGGATCTTCAGGGTAAGAGAGACTGGCATGCCCAAGAAGTGTGTGTCGTGGAGTGGAGCCAGTGCTACCAAACTCTCTAGTTGTTCATCTTATTTTGGTATTTCATAAGGACCTCATTGATTGGTTTCGAATATCCAGCCTAGGAATTGTTTACTATGTTTTTTCATGTATCATTGTGTTGAACCAATATCGAGTCAGTATTGACCTTGGAATATTTTAGGCCCTACCTTGCATGGCTCTGAATTCTTAGAATTTGTCATAACACAATTCATCCAGCTATACTTATCTTCAAACGGTGTTCTCAAAATTAGAAAAAAAAACTAGTCACAGACAAAATTATCTAGACAAAGTTCATCTCGAAACATCAACAGTTCAATAAGGTCCAAAACTTTGACAATAGAAACATCTTACATACATGTGATTCATAGGTTTTCCTAGAGTCCATAGATTTTGCATCAGTCCTTGCATTATATTCCTCATTATTGTCCTCATTATAGTCCTCATTTACGTCCTTACTTTGCATAAGTCCTTGCATATTCCTCATTATCATCCTCATTTACATCCTTACTTCGCATAAGTCCTTGCATAGTCCTCATTATCGTCCTTATTATAGTCCTCATTTACGTCCTTACTTTGCATAAGTCCTTGCATAGTCCTCATTATTGTCCTCATTTACGTCCTTACTTTTCATAAGTCCTTGCATAGTCCTCATTATCATCCTCATTTACATCCTTACTTTGCATAAGTCCTTGCATAGTCCTCATTATCTTCCTCATTTAGGTCCTCATTTATGTCCTTACTTTGGATAAGTCCTTGCATAGTCCTCATTATCATCCTCATTTATGTCCTTACTTTGCATAAGTCCTTGCATAGTCCTCATTATTTTCCTCATTTGCCTCCTTACTTTGCATAAGTCCTTGCATAGTCCTCATTATCTTCCTCATTTACGTCCTCATTTATGTCCTTACTTTGCATAAGTCCTTGCATAGTCCTCATTGTCATCCTCATTATAGTCCTCAATAGTCTTGCATGGTCCTTATAAATTCCTCATTTGTGTCTCATTAGTGTCCTCATAGTCTTTGCATATAATCCTCACACAGTCGTTGTAATCCTCACATAAGTCCTTGCATAGTTGTCACAATATTTGCATATAATCCTCATACAATCATCATAATCTTTGCATATAGTCCTTGCACAGTTGTCGTAATCCTCGCATAAGTCCTTGCATAATCATCATAATAATTTCATAAGTCCTTGCACAGTCGTCATAATCCCTATTATAGTCCTTGCATAGTCTTCATCCTCGTAAGGTATATGGTCAAATCATTATCTCCATTTTGCATTATCTTCAAAATTAGGTTGTTCCCTAGTCCAAGTCCAAATTTGCATTGTCATTCTTTAGGATTTCATCTTGTCATTCCTTAATCCAATTTATAAAAAAAAATTAAAAACATAGGTCGCATTTGTCACCCTCAATTGCATTTGTCCATTTTCAAAATTCTTAAAATCTAAAAAAAAAGGGTTGCACTTTCATCCCTTAGTTGCATTACATTTCATCCCTAAACTTCAAAAGTCCAAAAAAAAATGGCATATAGTGCAATGGTTGAAACAAGCTCTCAAACTTCTAGGAGACAACATTACCCTCATCAAACTTCCAACTTTCATAGGACCATGTCATTGCAACCAAACAATCAATCATCTCAATCTAACATATACATGTCCCAAAACATGCATCAAACTCATTAGGAACAAACAAGTGTCATACCTATTTCTCCATCACTTGAAGAGAAACTAGCTTGAGAAATAGAGATCTTGGAACAAAAAGTTTAAAAAAGTGAAGAGAGTAGATCCTAGATGTCCAAACTATTTCAAAAATTTAGAAGTCCCAATACAAACTTAGAGCCAGTTGATGTGCGAGCTCTTATTATGCAATCAAACATAGCAGCTATTCTCACACAAATAAACATGAGAAACCAATATCAACAACAAACACATCCAACAATGCAAGTCCAACAACAAATACAACAAACAACACAACTCTCAGCACCACAAATTGTGCAAACAAGTCAACCACTACCAAGGTCACACACAATTACACAATCAATTTTGCCTTCACTCACATCATATGTCTGTGAATATCCTTCTATGTCTTCAAATACACTACCAAAGGGTGTCCCAAATGAATGCAACTATATTTACAAACCCGTCACCCTTTGGACATCAATTGAGCATGATCAATGTGTCATATATCATGCAACAAGGTCAATTGACAACTACCTTGCAACACACAAACATTAGAACAATATCACAAACACAATCGCCTAAACAACAAAAATTCCAACCTGAAACTTTCGATGATTTACTTCAAATACTAGTTCATGCACATGAGACTATTTTAGAACATGATCATCTTCCCATGTCTAGCAATGACTCTCCCCATCAAGACTTTGCACCGCAAGTATGCTCCTTATCTTTCACCATTTCCTCATAGCCTAAAGTCACACAAGAGTAGTTTGCACCATCTCTATCCAATAACGCATCCTCCCAACAACTATCGACAATAAGTTTCCAAGTTAATACAATTCATGATGCTAGTCCCTTCCATGCTTCATAAATTCAAGACCCAATCACATCATATACTCCTATTATAGAGAGTCCCATTCAAAATCCTTTCTCACCAGGCCAAAGTTTTGAAATCTTCCAAGAGTCTCCCATGCATATCCAAACTCCTACCCCATGTCAAGAGAATAATCCGAAGTTAGAAGAAATGACTCCTAAAATAAATCAACATCAAGAACAAACCCTTACATCCTACCCAATTTTTTTATCAAGATCCCACCTATCAAGAATCTTATGATGATCCCCTCATTCTTTTGTATTCCATCCAAGAATATAACCTTCCATCTCCATAGCATAGTGTTTTTCCCAGTCTCATTCAACATCCACCTCCTAAGAAAGATCATAAGATCCCTTCCATCTCCTCCAATAATCCAATTCAAAATCAAGAGCAAAGCGCAAACTCCAATGATCCAATTCAAAATCATGAGCAAAGCACCAACTCTAATGATCCTCTTCTAAGTTAAGATCAAAGTTTTCCTTCACTTCCACATCATAATCCTCCATATCCACCTAAAGATCCAATCATCCCTTCTTATTCCCCTCATGGTCCTATTATTCCACCAAATCTTGTTGCATCTACCCAAGTTGTTCATGAATCTTGCGCATATCAAATGGGTTCCTCCACTTTCATTCGGTCTGGTTTACTTCATGATCCTATCATTTCTTCCATACCATACCTTCCTCAAAATGGACTCGTGTCTTGTTTTAAAAATAGCATGTATCTCATTGCTGAAAAGATTTGTCAAAACATGCATTATCAAGGCAAAGGGTTAGGCCTACATGAACAAGGTATATTAAAACCTCTTTATATCAAAGAAAATCTCAATTGCCATGGCCTTGGCTACACAACTTACTCTCAAAACATTGATGTCCCACATTCCTCCATCTAAATCTAAGAAATCATAGTCCTTATCCTCCAAATCCATTTTGGGTCCTTTTATTCCAAAATCAAATCCTTCCTCCCTTCTATCCATATTAGGACCCTACGTCCCTCCATCCATTATTCATATGACCTCTGGCTCACAATCCAATTGCCTTGTCATAAATCAATATCAGCAAGGGCATACATCTTTGAGCATCTTCCAACCATCTACCTACACCAACCCATCCAAACTACCTCTGTATCATTCTTATTCATCCATGAATCCCATTACCTTTAGAAGAAATTTGGTTGCCAAGAATAAATTCCACAAGTCCAAAAATCCACATACATCCAAAGATCAACATGTCTTGTCTAAAAGATACGTCAAATCAAAGAAAAATCTGATCCAAAAGGATAAAGCAATATCCGAAAGACTACAAAGGCCCATTATGAGAAAATAAAAATTGAAAACTATGTGGGTTCCTAAGTCTGTTATAGAAGCAATGCGTTCCAAAGAACCGGAAGGAAAAGAAAAATCAAAATCAAAGTGGATTCCCATAAAAGAATTGCATCCTAAAGAAAAATCAAAAGTGGCATCTAGACTTCTTGTTCCAAAAGCTTCCTTCAATCATCCATCTACACATCTTCCAGTTCCCAAATCTATTCTTCCATCACATCCTTTATCAATTTTGGGTCCTTATGTCCCGAATTCCACATCCAATCCTCCATCGAAATCTCAAAATCCAAAATCCATTTGTCCTCCCTTACTCCACCACCTCTTAAGGTGTGTGCCAACATTGATCTTGAAGAAATTTCCATCCATTCTCGCTCAAATATTCCAACATCCTATCTATCATCCAACACCTCTTTTCCATCCTTGCATCCTTCCCATTCAATCCTTTGCATAAATTCTTCATTGATGAAATAGGCGTTTGTGTCATTTTTTCACATGCTCGCCCATGCTCAATCTTGTGTTTAGTCCATTTTCTAGATATCTATTCATGAAACACTTCAGAATATGAGGTTGTTCCTCTTTAACACTATCTTTTGGTTGGGATGCATACTCGATCCAAAAAGAGAATCACTTATTGTATCTTGATACCGACATCTTCAGATTACTGTATCTCACACACTTAATCAATCGCTCTATATCATTATGATCTCTTAGGTGAAGACATGGCTAGTGAAAAATCTAAAATCCCACTTTAGTGCCACTGTAATTATCGAACCTATGTGAGCTTCATTGCTTACAAACCAATGCACAAAAGAATCAATAAGAGAAAAAAACAATATCAAAGGATCAAAAGAAAAAAATGAGCAAGGAAAAATAAAAATGCAATATCAAAATGCTTGGCTTTGGGAACATGCAAGTAACTCCATCAGGGCTATGGATGCTTGGTTGGCAATGGAGAAATATTCGCGAGATTACAATGATAACCTCATCGGAGCTATGAATGCTTGCTGGCAACGAGGCTCTATCCAAGATGCTTTTGAAGTCAGGATAACTCACGTAGCTAGTCATGTCAGATTCTAACAATTACAATAATCATATGAGCTAGAACAAACCCACTTGCACCCACATGGGTAATTAAAGACTAAGTACATTGATCTAGTTTGAGATTCTTCTTCCCTTTTGAACATGCTTCCTAGTCGCTAGATATGTTCGGTTGAATTTTCCAGAGGTTTTAAGTGTGGGTTGGGTCTCTATCTTTGAAATGTCCAGGAACACTTATTTGGGTGGCACTAGATGTTGTGACAATTTTACACATCGCTCTTTTTTCAAATGGAGACCTCTACACTTGGGGGAAAGTCTCATCAACTCTATCATTTCTGTCACATCTCCCATTATCCTTCCTCCAATGTCCATTACCTAATCTACATCCATCTTATTTTTCCATCTTTGGTCTTGACAAAGCTAAGGATCTTCATAAACATCATCCATCACTATCTATGATCTTGCTTCACCTTACCCATACCTTCTAGTCCACATCCCTTATCATATATATTCCTTGCTTCCATCACCCATCACTATCTATGATCTTTCTTCTTCTATCCATATCCTATCTCTATTTGTATCCCCTTAATATCCATTGATCTTGATCAAAACCAAGGACAAAAATAAAATTGCAAAAACATGGTTTCAAAAAAAAGCTCTTGACATGTCCCTTCAAGTAGATCGCATGCCATTCAATGCACCATTCCATCACCTTACATTATCAAATCCCTTAGCTTGGAAAAATCTTATCCATCCTGTGATAGTCCTTAGAAACCAACTTATCTCTGATTCCATAATAAGTTACCTCCATCTTTCTCCTATCCATCTTCACCTCAAAATTTCATTCATCCACTCATAATATTCCTTGCCTTGCTAGACACTGGGGGCATAGCTGAAAAAAATCGTATAATGTCTTGAAAAGATTAAAAACAAATCGTATAATGTCCTGAAAAGAAAAAGAAAAAAAGAAAAATCGTACAATGTCTTGAAAAACCCCAAAAAATCATATAATGTGTCCTGAAAAAAATCATAAAATATCTTGAAAAAAAAACCTAAAAAAAAAATAAAAAATTGAAAATCAAAGAAATAAAGCATATACCATCCATCAAAACATATCAAAACATTGAGCTTAACAAATCATGTATCAACAAACAAACTCCCAAGCTAGTCTACAACTTAATTGATCAATTGCCTATCAGTTTAAGCATCATTATCAAACAACGAGCCTTTACGGATACATCGTTCCTAAAATGGGTACGTATCAGATATCATATCCTAACGGATACATCTTTCCTACAATGGTCATCCTATAAAACAAACATCCAATCAAGAAATACTTATCCTTGGCAAGAAGATCAATATGGTTGTTGGCTCATTTGGTCAAGTTAGTCTTATCTTTTATTTGAATTATCTTTATTGATTGATGACAAGTCATGTTTCATCTCTCAAAAAATCAATCCAAAAACATCTAAATATCAATCCAAAAAATACCAAAAACATTCAAATAAAGTCTTGAAAAAATCAATCTAATAACATAAAAAAAAAACATTCAAATATGATCCTGAAAAAAGCACAAAAACATTGAAAAAGCTCTTGGAAAAAGAACTAAAAATAAAAAAATAATCAAAACATAAAAAACTTGCAAATAAAATGTCTCGCAAAAATCAAACACCCTAGCAGATATCCAGCAAATGCTTCGCATGAAGTTAAAAAATGATACAACTATCTAAGCAAAATTTTGCAATCAAACTGATCAAGTTGTCTAATCAATCATATCAACTATCCATATCAAGTGATCATTATCTTATCTTAAACAAAAGAGGATACACTTGAAATCAAACAGGTCAGTCTTAAACGAGGTCCAAACTTTCTGAGATCAGACATTATCAACCATCACATCAAACAATCAAAGCAAAGGCACAAATCAGTATGGCTACTGAATTTTGTCCTAGTTAGTATTTATCTTTTATCATTTGGCAATAGGTCATGTTTCTATGCTACTCAAGGATGTCCACAAGTTACTAGAGGAGATGGGCATGATCCTTTTCTTTGTTTGTTGTTTGTGGTGAGGACCAATGAAGTTATGGGGCAATAGTTCCAGTGGGTGTCTGTGATTGGTACGCTCATTCAGAAAGTATCCCATGAAGGATGACTATGCTTGTGACTACCCCACTTACCTTGACCCCTGACATTATTCCCAGAATGGAGGGTTCACTCCTTGTCTGCTACATGTTTTTTTCTCCAATGAAATATCTTTACATCTTGGTTCCTTATACCCTGGCGTGCAAAGCTCCATTGTTACATAATAAGGCTCAGTGATGAATATATATTGCGCTATGAATAAAGGCACATAAGTTCATGTATCCATCATCAATCTTTCCATTTGATTTTCTTATCTCATCATGTTGATTCTGTCTCAAGATCATTCTCTCATCAAACATCTTTTATCAAATCAATTTCGTCATTCAATCATCTAACATGTTCTTTCATCAATTCTCTCTAATCTTTCATTCTCATATTTACTAACATTTCTTCAACTTACTAACATTATCTTTAAATTGGTCTCAATTTCATAAATTTTTTACTAGATTTTTGAGGGGGCATATTTACACCCCAAGCGTTGTCAGGGCATACTAGGGCCTAAATTTTTTTGTTTTCTTTGAAACAATGATGTTCCAACATTGTCTCAAAGAGGGGCAAATGTAGACACCTAAAAATGTCTCATTGATCATATACTAATTATTCCTCTAATTGATTAAATAATTTTTTAATTATTTAATTAATTTAATTAATCTTATTCTTCTAAATTCATATTTCTTCATCATCTTACTAATTATTCTATTTCTATTTCTAATCAATTAATCATTTAACCCTTTTCTTAATATTTTTTTTTGATTGGTAATAGGTATTACAATTTCAGCTGCTCTGCAGCGTACCACTAAGTACCACTAACGTAAGACAATACGGGGTCTCGCCCCTCCAATATAGACGCTTTTGACTGGAGCTATGAACCAGTGGGGTCACAAAGGGGGACCCCATCCCTGAGGTGAACAAGTTGAGGCATTAACGCATCCAATGTAAGTCTCATGCAACTTAACAATCCATCAGATCCATATTACTCCTTATAACTCCTGTCTCCTTATCTCTCCACAATACTCCTTATATCTCCCTTCTCCTTATCTCTCCATACGCCTTATATATCCCTCTCCTTATCTCTCCACACTCCACCTTATCGCTCCATATCAACTACTTATCCATCCATTAGAACACCTTATCACTCCATCTGGCAGTAGGTTCACACAGCAGCTGCACCGAGGAAGAATCACACTGCACCAACAGTCACGGGGTCTTGGACAGCTTGGAAGACATCACCGAAGGCACCAACGAGCATACAGGGGCATTAACGCCAACGCAAGGGAAGCATTGATCGTAGGGGGAGGAGGCAGAATGATGATCCAAGCACGCACCAAGGCACGAACAAGGGGAAACTAGCATGGGGGCATCGCTCGAGCAGAGATTCGAACCTATGACCCACTATCAACAGTGGGGTGCAACTTGTCCTTGCACTGCGAGGTTAACCCCAACCCTTTTCTTAATATTAATTAAATACTTATTATTTAATTGATTGTGATTTAATTCCTTTAATTGAATAATCTTTATTATTTAATTAAAGTCCATTTCTAAGTAATTAAATAGTTTTTTAAAATTATTTAATTAACTAATTCATTCTTCTAATTCCAAATCCCCAAATTCTAATTTCGTCTAATTTCATTAATTCTTCTAATTCAAATTTAAATTCATATTCTTCTCATTCAGATTCAAATTCATATTCTTCTAATTTCATTTAATTTTGTTACATGTGCATTTCAATTTCATGATTTCAAAAATCACATTGAATTCCTAAATCAAGATTGCATGATTTCAAAGATCAAGTTGAATTTAAATAAAATTAAAATTCAATTAACATTCAAAAATCAAATTGAATTTATAAGTCAAGTTCTAAATATATTCAAATATTAAATTGAATTATGAAAATTCATCATCATGCAAAGATTAAATTGAATTTCTAAATCAAGTTCAAAAGCATGCAAACAAGGAATTGAATTTCAATAAAAATCCTACAACACATGCTAAATTAATCAATTCAATTAATTGCTTGATAAAATCAATTATCTTTCCAATCTCTATTTCTATCTTCCACTTTGCTTTTTTCCAAAAAGCTTTCAATTAGTCATCTTCAGTTAACTATTCAATATATTTTAATTGATTAATTGCATCATTCTTTAATTATCCTCCAATATTTCTTTTTCATCTTTCAATCAACTTTTTTCTCAATCAGTTAACTCATTTATCAATTCAATCAATTCAATTCAACTATCAATCAACCTTTCAACTCACTTGAGTTCCACCTCTTAATCAATCCTCTCCAAAATTCTATAAATTCAACATCAATTCTCCATTTACAAGTCCGATTCACACCATTATGAATAATGTATTTGAATTTAATGTTTTGAGAGTCTAATTCTTTTCGGGTTTCTTTCTTTCCTTTATTATCGATTTGAGTCCTTATTTCTTTTCAATATTCATTTGGAGATTCATAAGGCGCCAAAGCTCTTTTTGCTTGAAGTCGGATTTATCTTACTCATGGTATGTATTTTTTTCTTTCCCTCGTGATTTTATTTTAGTGAATCTTTGATTTATCACTGTCGGATTTTAACATGAACAACATACATCAAAGTTTTTACTTTGATGCATATTGTTAATGTTAAAACATATTATCATTTTTAATCGATTTTATCAACCCCAGTTAATGGTGTGAGACTGGATTCAAAACCCAACATACACCAAAGCCTTGGCTTTGATGTGTGTCAAGCTCAACCTGACCCACATCATTATTTTGTTTTATGAATGGTGGATGGTGGGGTCATAACCCCACCATGCACCAGAGTGTGTTCTCTGTTGTGCATGTCAAGGCCACGACCCCATCATATACATTGCCTTTGGTGCAAGGCGGGATCATAACCCCGCCATGCACCAGAATGTTGCTCCTTGGTGCATGTCATGGCTACCACCTCGACTTACACCCCACACTATTTTTATTTTTGTAAGTGTTGCCCTGGGATGCATGTCGGAGTTGTATCTTTGACTCGCACTGAAACAATCTTTTCAGGTGCAAGTTGGGGTTATAAACCCGACTAGCACCACTTTGTTTTGACTTCATGTTTTTAATGTGAAGTGCATATCGGGTTTACAACCCTGATATACACCTTCATATTTTGGTTTTCCTCAAGTGCAAATAAGACTTACAAGTTCGATATGCACCTCTTGCTGCTTTTCACTGATATTAAGTACTAATTGGACTTATAAATTCGATTTGCACTTGATTCACACACTTACAAATTGGTGATTTTTAACCAATTTGTGATCAATCAAAGGTTTTTGTTCTACCAAAATAGGATTCTTATATCCATGAGTGGAGGCTAATCAAGTCAAATATGGTGATAGTATTTTCAAAGTTGTAGTGCAACTATCTTCAATGATGGAGCCATCAACGAGCAAAAGAACAATGAAGTTCAAAAAGCAAGAGCTCCATCTAGTTTTTCTTCCTTCCTTTGTACCATCAAACATTGACAATATCAGAGATACAAAAATTGGGCATGTAAATCTTGAAGAATTCTTGAAAAGAGTTAGAGAGCCGCCAATGTCCTACAAAATGGAGCACACCATTAACAGTGGAATTCATCTAGTGGCAGCCTTTCCCATGTCAACAAAGAGCCCAAAATTTGTGTTAGCCCTAGCTAGCAGATATGATCGTACAACTAGAATAGTAAAGGATGCAGAGGGAAAGAAGACTCACATCAAGCTTGATGATGAATTATTTGACATAATTTTCAAGTGTCTGCATATAGATTAATATACCAATATTGATATGCAATCAACAATGGCCTACTATGACAACAATTTAGATAAGTGCACGAGAAACATCACTGATAATTGGTTGAAGACTCCTAGACCTACAATTGCAAGGTGGTGTGAAACTCTTCCTCAAATTTATTTCATCAAGGAGGTCAATGATTTGATTACTATTCTAAGTAGATTGAAAGGGTTCCCACTTTCTAACACTTATCGCAAATGGATGTATTAGTACATTCACATCATTAGGCAAAATAAGAAGCAAATCTACTGGGGCAAGTAGATTACAGATGCATTGTGTGAGTAATTGAGAAAATTACCTACAACTTTGAAGTTATACTTGACTTCATATCTTGTTTATGCAGCTGCCTCAATAAGGCATTTTCCAGGTTTATTGATAGGGTTCACCTAGCTTGCTCACACTTCACCTAGTTGGTGTTGCTCAATTCCACCAACCTCACCAGGTCTAGCTATGATTCAAGACCTCCAAGTCCTTCCCAATATTTTCTAGGACTTTCTCTTTACAACTCTTAAGGTGTTTGCAACAAGTGTTTTGACTAGGTACTCTACCAATTCAATGTGCTTCTCAAATACTCATCTTGCAACCTTGACAACTACTTGTCAACTTCCCACTTTTCACCTCCATACTGTTATAAGATCTTATAAAGGTGTGGAGGTGGTATTTACCATGGAATTATTTCAACTAGGTCCATTTGGGGTTGTGCAATCTTCAACTCCCTTACCGATTTCATAAAATTGCCTAGAAATAGGGCTACAAGGATGAGCCCCAATTAGGCCTCCTAAATCCGGTTTTTTAAGGGTTTTTGGTTTTATGGTCCAAAATACCTTGCAAGGAGTTTTATTTTTCTTCAATAACTCACCCTTCCTAAATATATTTTTGTGTTTTTAGTCTCCCATCTTTTCGTACAGTGCCCCAACCCAAAAATGAGGGTTTGACTAGGGTTTTAATGGTTTCTAGGACAATGACTGTCCAACTTTGTGAAAAGGGTATCAAAAGGACTTATCAAGGATTCCCCTTACAAATACAACTCTATATGGACATCATGAACCATCCCAAATTACTAGGTTAAGGTTTTGGATCCACCCCTACAATATACATTCAATTTACACCCTGTTTTCTCTAACCGGGTTGCTCCTAGACTCGCCTAGAACAAGGTGGCAACTATGATGATCTTTACTTCCAGAACTCCTCCCCACATATTTACATTTTACATGGGGTTTCCTTCCATGTACCAATAGGGCGTGATGGTAGCACGAAGGGATTTTATGGGGCAACCATTTTTACAAAAAATTGCTATTTACAAGCCAAAACTGGCTGTTTGAAAACAAAATAGTAAAAGTACTAACAAACACTATCAAAAAAGCATTAAATGGACCAAAGAGTACTATAACACACCAAATAAAAACTATCCAAAGTTGGATCAAAGGATTCAATCCATTTGTGCTCACTTTTATGCAAAATAAGACAAAAACAATGATAACAGTCCAGAAATGAGTGGTTTCAGATTGTCATTCACCAAAAATCAAACTTTCAACCTTGGTAACCATGCAAGAGGAGGTTTAAATAGTATTCCCCATGTGTGGAGGAATCTTAGGCCAATGTTCTAACCCTAACTCCACCGCTAAGCTCTTTTAGGGCCAAAGTTGTCATGACAACTTTTACAATTTTCCATATTTTGCTTTGCCAACTTAGGCAACCTATTACAAGTCATTATTCATGTCTTTTTCAACATTACTAAGACTATTATAAACCTCTCTAATTCTCTCACCAAGTTATGCCTCTTTTGACCAACAAGAAGGCAATTTTAACTACTCAAACTACCTCATACTCACAAAGTGTAAACCTAGAAAGAAAGCTAACTCAACTAGGCCTACACTTGACTCAAACCAAACATTGCACACACACCTTGGACCCTCCTAGAGTCCTTATTAGAAACTTGACTTGGCTAAGGTCAGTATAAACCAAAATTGTAGAAGGACTATGAGCCTAAGTCCTAGGTGCTCCTGCACCATTTATCCACCACAGACGACAGGAGTCAAATTCATGTTTATCAATAATTCACGCAGTTAACTCTCAAGAAGAGTTTACATCATTTCAGCAGAGTCAATGATGCTTTCTTCGCCCATTACATGTGTATGTTTAATAAGGATCTTTATAACAAGAGGGTGTCAGATGAGGCTTGGAATGTAGTAAGTCAATATGATTGTATCTTCTTGTAGTTCCCCACATTCACATATCTTAGGATTGGATGCTTTGATGGAGAACCTTTCATGCTTCCAAGGTATTAGTCAGACAAAATCATTCTCATGGAAATGGCTTGTCCGATGATATCAATACATGATAGTCAATCTGAAGCTCATAAAATTGGTCTTAAGTTCTCATTTACCATTCGGAGCTATTCTATCAATTCTATCTACAAGGCCCGAGCCATGGAAGAGGAAATGAGGAGAGTGACAATGAAATTCTTCAAGGCCAGGAAACATTTTGACTACAGGGTCATGAAGATTAAAATTAAGAAAAGATATACTCATGGGCACTAGATTGAAGATGTGTGGATTGATTGCAAAATTGAAGAATACATAAAGAGGCTTGATTGTTGTCGTCTGACAGTAGAGAAAATTGAGAATTTGGATCTTGTTGATATTCGTGAGGATCTTGAAGAGCATGGAAATGTCCTAGATCCTATGTTTGAGAAGAAAAAAGTTGTCAGATCACCTTTGCCTCTTATCTAGTCCTCCCAAAATGAAAACACTTTAATAAGGGCTAGGTTCCAAAACATCCTTGCTAATACCAATGTTTGGTTAACTCTGCATGGTGTTCAGCTGAAGCCTTTTCAGACTGGATCTAAGGATGACACCACAGGACTTGTGGGAAAGACTTATGAGTTGAGGACCAAGAACAAACATGACTCATAGCTCCAAAGGGCCCAAAATTTAAATTTGCGGTTAGGAAGGCAAGAGCCAAGGTGAGTCTCCTACTCAAGAGACTCAAACTCATGAAGAGGTTGACGAAGAAGATGAAGATAATTAAGGTGAACAAGATGAAGAAGATGACCCTGAAAATGAATAGGAACAAGAGGAAGGAGAATTTGATGAGGAGAGATTACTTGAAATTCCAAGTACTTCCCAGTCTCAAAAGACACAAAAAGGTATTCCTCTTGCATCATGTGATACATTACAGGTACTACTTCAATTTCAGTTTCTGATACTATTCCTTTGGGTTCCACTGTTTCATTTTCATCACAAGCTCCTGAAATCCATGCCATTCCTTCCACATCCACCACTGAATCTTCCCTTGGCACACCTCATAACAACCTTGATACTATTTTTCTTCCCAATTTGTTTGAGGTTACTTCTTCCATGTTGGAAGATTTTGATAAGTTTATGTCAGAAACCCAAATTCCTCCTAAGGTTTCTATTGCTCAAAATACACTTGCCATTGTTACCTATACTCCACCTATTATTACTACAAATATTTAATCTCAGGAGTTGGCATCACAAGTTTTGACTGTTGGAGTGGATGATGACACACCTTTTCCACCTTGGCTAGTATCTAACACTCCTAAAAGAAAGAAGCAAGCCATCTCCTCAGATGACTTTGATTTCAGTTAGTTAGTGCCTATTAAGCCCATGGGTACGAAGAATGCCAAAAATCTATCGAGGTTTAAGGTAGATAAATCAAAGAACAAGTATGCATAAATGGCAATTCCTCCTCCAGGCACAGATTTGGACAAAGTGTAGCCCTCTGACTATGTTATCAATAGAACCGACCTTGGTAAGAAAACACATGAAGGTACAATGGAGGAAGCTCAAACATCTTTTCAACATCTTGTGGCAATGTACAATGAAGAAAAGGTCAAGAAGGACAAGTCGAAGAAACAATTTGATTAGCTCACTGAGGTCTTGATCAAGATAACCAAGTCATCAGAGATAATTGAACCATTCACTTCATCTGTAGACAGATAGCTCATCAAACAGGCTGAATAGGTCAATTCACGTGGAAGATCAGTTGGTGAATGGATGGATAGGATTTTGAGTCAAGGGACTCATTTGATAAGTTTTGTTCTTTCTCGGGTAAATAATTTAGATGGTGTTAAGTCTGAAGTTGATAAAAATTTGGATCTTTTCTCACAAGAATTGGGCACATATGAGAAGGACTTCGACTCTTGGTTGAATTTAGAATATTTCTAGTTAGATGTTCTAGTTGACAATGGAGTGCTCCCTTCAAGGGATATGTATACTGAACAAAGGAAAATACTAGAACATCAAATGAACACTTTGGAGGCACTTGTCAAAGATACGAGTAAATATTAGAAAGAATGAAATGGTAAGGGAAAGGACATTGTTGATAAGATATTAGCGTTTCCTTCCACTTTCTTGGATGATAATTATAAACTCCTTCACAAAGATGTCATCATTAAGGAATTCAGTTTGGTTGTTGGTGAAGAGGTTAAAAAATAGGTATTCTCTTTATCTTCAATAGACAAGTTAATAGATATCCAAGTGAACCTAGATGATCTAGTTTCTCTTTTGAAAAGGCACAAGAAATGTTTCATAATCCTCAAAGACTCTATAACCTGGGTCAAGGTCATCACAAGTCACACCAAAGGACTTGATCAAGAACAGATGAAAGCAGTTTTGTAGAAGTTTGAGAAATTCGTGAAACGAGATCAAAATGGAGTGTCTAGCAAGACTTAGTATTTTCTATAGTTTAGAAGTTGTACATGCATTTTTATATAAGAATTTAACACTTCAAGTATCATTTTGTATCTAAGTTTTGACATCTAGGAAGTGCACGAGTCCTAAGTCAAATATAACTTTTCTTTGATTTATTCATAGTTTTTTCCTAGATTTTCTCAAAGCACCTCACCTATATATATGAGGTTTCTTATTGTAATGTGAATCTATAATCTTTAATATATATGCAACAAAACTTTGTCGAAGTGAAGAGAAAAAGTGAAAATTTGTGTTCCTATTGTTATTTTACAAACTTGATCAAATAAGAAGAAAGCTTTGGCATTCAGACTTTGTGTTGGATTCATTTTGATTTACGGTGAGAGTGTTCTTATGTCATTCTTGTTGTAAATTCTTATTTTTCTCAAGTAAAGGTGTAGTTTGGGTGATATTGTTAAAGAGTAGAAACAATTATTGGTTTGTGGACTTTGTGTCATATTTCAGCTCTTGTTAATAGAATTAGGAATTAATGAATGTGATATCATTTTGAAGACTTTGAGCTTCATATTGGTATTTTCAAGATAAAAGCTAGTTGAAATAAAGAAAGATAACACCTCGAAGACTTTGTGCTTTATTGTGCTATATTGGAAAAGAAATATTAATTTGAAGACTTTGGGCTTCATTTTATCAATTTACAAAAATATTGTTTAAAGTTGTAATAGGATATCAAGATAAAGAATTTGTGCTTTACTTTTAATATATTAACTTGATACCATGGGTTACAGAAGAAATTATTTGAAGAAAGGTTGATAGGACAACAATGATTTTTAAGACTTTGAGCTTGAGCACTCTTTCCCGTCTTGGAGAAGCAACGAAGGACTTTGGGCCTTTATAGAAACTTTGCTTTTTTACTTATTTGTATTTTGATAATCCATACATTTTGTGTTAATTTGTAACATTAAAATTGTAATAATTATTACTTCTCTATATTGTAAATTCTCTCCTGAAGAAAAATGAAAGAATAACATCTATTCTGAAAAAAGAGGATAAGATGATGCATCACCCAACTTTAATTAGAAATTGAATGGAAAGTAGCTTGTAGTAATTTAAAGAGGGATCCTTCCCTTAGAAATTAGGAGAGATTTAATCTCACACATTATGGTTGAAACCACGATTTTGTAAACTCACATAGTTTGCAAATTTTTCAACCAACAATCACTAAGAAAAAAATCTCTACTAAAAAGGGGACTTTTCTAAATATAGCATAGTGGAGAAAAATATTTCCTATCCTAAAAAGTATCCAAAAACTCTCAATTGATTTGTTTCAAAAATAATAATAATAATAATTAAAAAATATTAGGTGGGTGAGGAGTGTTTAACCCCCCTCCCAGTCCATATGAAGGGTGTTGGGCCCTAAGTTGTAGCCACCCTATCCACGAACTTAAATAGAGGCAGTCGTCAAGGGTTATAGCTTGTATCACAAGGTGTACACCCTAAAAGGCTTTTTTTTTATTTTAATAAAAAAAGCTTTGTATGTTTTTTACCTTAAAAAATATTATATCAATACTAATGGTGGTAATGACATAAAAACCTAAAAAAAATTTATCTTTCCTAATAACTAGCATATAGATTGAGATAGAACATAGATAGCAATTGTGTGGTCCTACAGATTGCTATAGTGTCAAGCTAGTCAACCCAAAGAAAAGCTCGATTTTAACCAAACCTTATTGTTCCTCATATGAAAATAGATATTTTTTGACCTTGTATACATCCATGAGGTCCATGTCACTCCAAGAAGTACCTTGTAAAATTCTCTAACCAAAACCCTCAAAAAAATAAGAAGAGATTTGTTCATTCAAAGCTTTGATACTATGTTGGAGAAATGAGAGAACTTAGAGGAGCAGGCATATAATAAACAAGACAAAATACCTTCCATGTGAGATAGGAAAAAATGAAAGAGTTGCTATATTGCCAGAAAAAATGAATATAAGGTTTTGAAAATTATGTTTACAAAATAATGAGATGACCTTGTTACAAAGGAAAGAGTCAAATCCTAAATGAAAACCTAAGGCAAAATAAGATCATGATAAGTGTGTTAATCATATCATTTGAGACAAAAAAAAAATGACCTGTGTAGGCTTAAGCAACAATGTGTGAATAGTTCTTGAAGTGAAACTAATTAGGTAAGGTACTTTTTTCACATCAATAATAATGACACATTCACCTTTATTTTTGGCATTTGAGTTTCATGCTTTGATGCATTTGGCATCAACATGACATTCCTACCTATAGCATAAGAATATGATAGCTCAACAACCTTCAACTATTTTTTCACTTTTCTTACTAAATTTTAACTTTTGGGGGCTATTTTCGTAAGAATTTTTATCAAGATCACCCAAAAATAATCCTCATCCTAATATTAATCACAAAATTAAAAATAAAAACTATAATTCAAAGCCAAATCTAAGACAACCTCCATCTTGCCTAAACTGAATTTGTTTTGAAATTGAAACCTTGATCATACATCATCATTACCCTTTTAACTAAGGCTCACATAAGAACTTGTTTGTCTGAAGTGACCACATCATGTTAACCAAACCATCTCATTCAATCTTGATAAAAATAGTTTAAGAACTTTCCTATCTTGAGTTAGCAAATCTAAACATCCAAAGAAAAACTTTCTTGAGAGCTTCCCCATCTCAAGTAGGATCAATCAAACATCTAATCCTCACCCCAATAAAACTTAAGGTATTGACTATCAAACCACCTTCAATTTAACCACATTAACTAATCAAAATCAAATAAACTTGGATATAGCCTCCATCCTCAACCTAGCCAACCCATTTTGAAACACAAAAACAACTTTTAATAAAAATAAAATTATACACTCTAACCAAACTCAAAATGAACCCACCACCTTTAAACAAGACCATAATTTTATGTCGCCTATAACAAGATGTCAAGCAAGGAAAACCGTGGATCAATACAACAAGAATCCTTTTGTACCTAATTATTCATCTAATATGCAAGGTGAAAGCTCATCCCATCCAACACACCATGAAACCCCAAATGAGATTGATTTTTGTTAGTCAAATTACTCCTCTTGGTTTCAAGAGTTTCTTTATAATAAAAACATGCAAATATTAATGGATCGCCTTGTAAGAATTCACAAGGATTGTTGTTGAACACCCAATAGGATTGAGGGGGGGGAGGGGGGGTGAATCAGTCCAGAACTCCAAAATAGATTATTCATAAACAACATTAACTTACTTAGCAAAAAAATGTTAACCATCAACACATAAGCATCAACCATCAACACATGAACATCAGATTTACACGAAAAACCCAAACAGGGAAAAACCATGATGAGAATCTGACTCACAAGATGAATAACATTGTTTACAATATTTTAGGGTTATTGCTAAGGAGAACTAACACCTAAAGTACTTGCAAAACTAAGGCACATAACCTCAGGCAAGACACAAAGTGGACTTGCTTGATTGAAGTTCACTTCTTTTGGGCAAGCTACAAACTATTGTTAAAGGACCCACAGTTAATTAACAATGAATGAAATAGGTGAATTGATATTGAGAAGGATTCTCTTGAACGTGAGATTATCCTTGAACAACTGGATCAAGCAACTAACATCATGGCAAATATCTCTGATAATCTTCATCGTAACAACACACCGTCTTGCAGAATATATCACATTCAAAGCTCTTCTCAAATTGGATATTCGCATCACCACAAACTCAAATCTTCTTGCAAATCATTCACATACACTTCTCACACAATTCGCTTCTCATCCATACTATACTTCATCCATCCGTACATCTTAAATATGAGATACATCATTGAAATTCTAATTAAGAGTCGACCAACAGAGAATAATCAATATTACACAAAATAAGCCACCCAGACCTAAAATACTTAAATTGGTCTACTCTAGGAGGAGGGAACCAAAACATATTATAATACATAATTCCATGATTGATCCAACACTCTGCAAACACTAACACATACTCCTTGGAAAGTCGTTACCAAATCTAATGTGTAGAAATAAAAATTAGTTGTCCACATAACCTCTTTCGATGTAAAATACTCAATGCAGATCTCCACATACCATGGCGAGACCCAAAACAACATCTCAACACATCTTCCAACACATATCCAAACCAAGAGAATACAATTCACTAAATTGCAACACAATTAGCAACATATATGAAGGGCACCAAAAGTTTTATGGACCACCTTGAATACAGGATGACACAACCAACTAACTGCACCATAAAACATAATTCTACAATAACCAAAAGCATATCCTGACCAACATCCATCTGAGTAACCAAGTCTGACATCAATGACAACCATACAAGCTCATGTTATCAACAAACTCCATCAATCTCCAACAAACGCTTCTTAGAGCAATTAATTGGCATGGGAGTCAAATTTCCCCATCACTATGGCATTTGTAAATTAATATTCTTTGTCAAGAAGTTAACACAACAACCTCATTTGAGAACCTATAGGATCATCTCCCCTTAAAACATCTCAATCTCTTTGAACAAACAATAGGATCTATTGTCCTACCACCTCTTCCTTATTATACGACACCCAACCACCATGACCAAGATCTATCCCATCCATCTAGCCTCTAAATAGAATGGCACTTGTATCTTCCAAGTCATGATAATCCACCCTCCACCTTTAATCAAGGCCTCCATCACCCACAATCTTCTTCCAATTCATATTGCATCAAAATTCCATTTGTGCCCTTCTATCAATACTTTTTTCCTCCATAAAATCTACCTCAAACATCATTCCCATGCATATAAAATCTCATCCAATAGCATAAGGGTTTCCATCCTCATCACAAAATGAGAAATTATGTATGTACCAAAATCCCCCATCCAAGCATGACAAAAAGTAGTCCTTTGCATCCAACCAAGGTTCATCCCATAACATTTTCTCTAAGAACCGTATACTTAATATGAATTTGTTGTTTTTCATATAGAGAAAGCTACTTCTCGAGTTGCCATAATCAAAATTGAATCCTCAAATTATTTCATTTCCAACACGTGTGGTTGGGATCCATGTATTATACAAAGGCCATCCAATACAATCTCATAGAGTATATTGGGAAAACTCCAACTAAAATATCCATCTTGGAGCTTCTTGAAATATCTAATGTTCACAGGGAGATATTAGAACACACATTATATGAGTCACCAGCCCTGAACAACATTTCAATAAATGTAAAATGTAACTTCTAATAGATAACATGTCTATAGTGAATCTTTGTACATTAAAATTGGTAAAACGACTAGGATATTTTTAAGGTGCATTATAACCTTAAAATGTCATAATCAAGGCACATGAAAATGTAGAATGAGATCTAGAAAGTTTCAAATGACTCCTTATTTAGGTTGGTTTTATGCTATAATAAATATTTTGGCAGGTTATTAATCTTGACCAACCTTGCAACATTATCTTCAACCACCCATGGATCCATGTGAGGTATGTCATTCCTTTGACCCATCATATATGCTTAAATTTCTCTTAAAAATATGCATAAATCACTATTCTATATTATTGTCATCTCTTTTATTACTAATTTTTTTGGAAAGCCCCTAGTATAGATCCCATCATTTTCTAAGCATTAATATCACCATTCCTTCCACATCCCGACTATCATCATCATATATTAATCCTATTACTTTGGCATCCTAATCCTCTAATTCCTCTCTCAAAGTCTGTCATGATCTCATTAGTATAGGCTACGAGGAATAAGAGCTTTAAAACACCTTCTCAACAAGCTCCATTTGCCACCATTCTCTCAGAAGAAATCTTATCCTCTGGGCAAGAAAATAATTAATATTTTTAGTATGATGCTTTCTCAAGAGAAAAATATCTAACAACATTTCACATATATAAAAACATAAAATACAAGGGCAAAGGTATGGGGCTACATAATTGGGGTACCCTTGACCGAATAAACATCAAAGTTGATCACAATACTTGTAGACTAATGTAAGTGAACTAGATAAAGAACAGTATGATATCACCAATAGTTGTGTGCTTGTGGAAAACCCCTCCACTATTGTTGAACATATCTAATAATACATCGTCGATGATCTTGTTATGAGCCATCCAATTAGATTATTGATTTTCCCATCATCCACCCTAAACCCATCTCTTGGAAATAACAAGGCCATTATGTCTCTTGACATGTTTCAAAATGATTAATACATTTTCAAATTCATGGAGCTCCATAATGACATACCAACTAATAATCACAAGAATAATTTTTATATTAACCTAGATGCAATAACATACGTTGGAGAACCTCCTGAGTTTCTTAACCATGAAAAAGAAAATCTTGATGAAAAGATCATTGAAGAACTAATACGGAGCCTTGTGTCAACTTATTTATCTCACTCAAATGAATTGGCACCAATACACTTCAGCCAACCAATACTAGGTTCCCCAACCCTTCACACCTTGCACTCACAAACCTTCACAAAATCACTCAAATGGGGTTTTCAACTTCAATGGCTTAACCACACATGACTTAGGGGTTCAACATAATTATGACACCCTGACACAAGTGTTGGCATTATGTGAACCGGTATGAGGACATAATGACATTGTGTGTTGTCAATCATGTCAATATGATGAAAAGAAGAGAACTGGTATAACACCGTGAACCGACATTTGTGCCAAAGTGAAGCGGTGTGCTTGTTCAAGGTGAACTGACATATGGTTATGGGAACCGACACATGGAAGTGTTGTATGACTACTGGTTGGTAGTCTCAACTTCAGGGTTTCCGGTTGAAGTGCTTCAAGCCTGTGTGGATCAACCGGTGACTTTGTGTGATGAGTTAGCATGGTAACGAAGAATAGATCATGTTGCCACGCAAGCCTTGTGCGTGTGAAGGATCTTGCATGAAGGAGATTGTTTCTATCTACCTCGAGAATGTGCGAAGTCTATAAACGATGATAACATATGATGGGTTATCAGCTGCTATGAAATCGGTGGAAAATGGACGATGGAGATTGGATCTAGACTGTTGCATTTAATGCAGTGTGCTCAATGGTCAGGATTGAACCATTTGAATTCCTTAACGTAACAGGTTTTAGGGTTTAGGGTTTATGCTACCGACATATCTGTTTTCCTATAAGGTCGATGTTGTGATTCTTTCTGAGGTTGTTGGCAAAAGTTGCGTGTGTGTATCAGAGAGAAGAGATACGTGATTCTTGCCAGACCAAAGGAGAAAAGTGATACCTGCAGAGTGTAAGTGCGGAAGGTGAAGAAGGAGCTTAAGCGGATCTACATTGGCATTGAGTGTTGTTACTAGATCATTGTAATACCTGTTGATCTCTAACCACTTCAATAGTTGAGAAATCCCTTAACAGGGTAGCTTTAATAGGCTTGTTGTAAATCCTTTAACAGGGTGACTCAAAACCATTGAGTTCTTGAAATCCTCTAACAAAGTAACCTTTAATAGGGTTTAACCCTTAACCGGGTATTCTAGCCATCCCTTAACCGGGTGATCCCTAACAGGATCGGTTCCTAACAAAACCTATTGTATTAGTCTTTAATTGGACAAGGCTCCTAACAAAGCAGACTTCTAAAGAGTTCAAAAACAAGCTTGTGGGTATTCATCCCCACCGTGGTTTTTCCCTGTTGGGTTTCCATGTGAAAAATATGTGTGTCAAGTGTGATGTCTTCTTCATGTGATGCTTTGTTGTTTTCTGTCAAGCGGTGAATCTTGTTGATCTAGTTGCTCATATATATCTTTGATGGTAGATTACCTGTTCAAGCATTAGGGTGAAAAGGAAATGAAGTGTTAGATTGTATGAGAAGATAAGTGTCAGTTGGTTTATGCTTGTCTCAGTTATTTTGGGTTTTTCCAGTTGTACTTTGTTTGAGGACCGGTGTCACTATTTGTCTATCAATGCATAGTGTCTATAGACAAACCGGTTCAAGAGTGTGTTTTTGTCTGTATTGATTCACCCCCCCCCCTCTCAGTACCGGTTGGGTACTACTCATTCATCGTTGTGTTATCAATTGGTATCAGAGAATCCTCCAGGTCCTTTGTGCTATAAGCCTAACCGCTTGAGGTAAAGAACCCAGTCTAATGATGAAGAGGGAAGGTCCAAAGTTTAACAGAGAAAATTTCAGTATATGGAAAGACAGAATGAAGATATATATCAGAAGCATGGGTGCTCAACACTAGAGCTATGTTGCCCCTACCGGTACTCTCATCGATGACCAAAAGAGAGAGATGCAGGAGAATGGGCAAGTCATGGAAGCCCTAATTAGTAGTTTATCTGACATTGAGTTTATTGGTGTCCAAGATAAGGTAAATCCTAAAGAGGTATGGGATACTCTTGAAAATATCTATGGTGGTGATGAGAATGTAAAAAAGCTAAGGAAGAAAGCCTTAGAGGGAAGTTTGAAGATATGCAGATGGTTGAAGGTGAGACCATTCAATAGTATGGAATAAGAATCAAAACCGTTGTTAGAGATATCAAGAGTGCAGGTGGTAAAATAGAAGATTCCACTGTGGTAAGCAAAGTCCTGAGATCCCTATTGTCGATCTATGCAATAAGGGTTGTTGCTATTCAGGAGCTAAGATCAATAGACAAGACTGAGGTATCCCTAGACTCCATCATTGTAAAGTTGATAGCCTATGAGCTAAATAGTTTTGATGGCAGTGTTCAAAAAACTGAATCAGCTTTTAAAGCTTCTGTTGTACCATCCAGAAAAGGAAAAGAAGCTAGCACTAGTGGTGAACCAAGACAGTGTAGAGAAATGGATGATGAGGAGATTCTGATGGCATTTGAAGCTCTCCTTGCCAGGAAACTTCCTAAAGGAACCAACAAATACAGAGGTAAGCTACCTTTGAAATGCTTTTCTTGTAACCGGATAGGACATATTGCTGTAAACTGTCCTAATGGCGACAACAAGGACAAATCATAAAGGTTCAAGAAATTCAAAGGAGGAAACCAGAGAAACTATTTTGTGGCAGTTGATGAAGGTGTCACAGATGAGGAATCAGAGGATGAAGAAAATGAAGATATTGTGTTTTTTGCTGTCAAGAAAGATGTGTCAGACAAGAAGGCTCTTGTCTCCCCGTTTGATAATTCCAATGAGTGGATCATTGACAGTGGCCGTTCTCACCATATGAATGGTGACCGGAGCAAGTTTCTATCCTTGGAAGAGTACGATGGTGGTGTGGTTCGCTTTGGTAATGATGCACCATGCATGGTCAAAGGCAGAGGGTCCATCTCTCTGAATGGAAAGAGTAGTGCTGACAATGTGTACTGGGTTGATGGTCTCAGACACAACCTTCTGAGTGTTGCCCAACTGAATGACAGTGGTCTCACTCTGGAATTCAAACATGGAGTGTGCAGAATCAAAGGAAAGAATGGATAATTGGTGGCCACCAGCATGCAAACCAAAGGTAATATATTTCAGTTGAATGCAAATATAAGTACATGTCTCATGGCTAAATTTGATGATAGCTGGATATGGCATAGGAGACTTTGCCATGTAAACTTTGATAACATTGTGAAGGCTAGTAAAATCAAGGCAATTAGAGGATTGCCAGTGCTAAGCAAACCAGATAATACCTTGTGCAGAGAATGTCAATTGGGGAAAATGTCTTCCTCGACCTTTAAAGGTAAATCTTTCACTGCTGACAATCTGCTTGATCTTGTGCATACTGATTTGTGTGGTCCTATGAAAACTAGGAGTGTGTAGGGTGATAGGTACTTCATAATTCTCACTGATGACTGCTCAAGGATGATGTGGGTCACATTCTTGAAATATAAGTCTGAAGATTTTGTAAAGTTCAAAGCTTTTAGAGCATTAGTGGAGAAGGAAAGCGAAAAAAGGATCAAGTGCCTGAGAATTGATCAAGGAGGGGAATTCACTTCCGGTGAATTCAACAAGTACTGTGAAGAACATGGCATCAAGAGGAAACTTTCTGCCCCCTAGACTCCACAACAGAATGGCCTAGCAGAGAGGAATAACCGGATTGTGGTTGAAGAAGCTAGAACCATGTTGATTCAAGGAAAGGTAGCTCACATCTTTTTGAGAGAAGCGGTGAGAATTGCAGTCTATACAATGAACCGGGTACTCATCAAGAAAGGTAAGGATAAAACCCCTTATGAGTATTGGACTAGTAAGACACCTGTGGTTAGCTACTTTAGAGTGTTTGGTAGCAAATGTTACATCAAGAGGAGTGAACACTAGAACAAATTTGATGGGAAATGTGATGAGCGAATATTCCTAGGATATTCCACCAAGAGCAAAGCTCTCAAGTGTTTCAACAATAGGACTCAGAGAATTATGGAAAGCATCAATGTAAGAGTTGATTAAACCTCTGAGAAAATTGAGGAAACTGGCAGTGAGCAAGCGATAAATTAACCATTTGTAACTATCTGGGAACCGATTGTCAGTCAACCAAGTACTAGTAATAGTGTTCCTACACTGGTAGATGTAGATGCTGATACTGATGGAGATGAGGATGAAGAAGAAAAGCAAGAGGAATCCATTAAGACCATTCCTCGGTATGCCAAGTTGAATCATGATCCTAAGTAGATCATAGGAGATAAGGATGCAGAAATCCTTACAAAAAGAAAGGTCAGGGAAAACTCATGTATGATCTCTGAATTTGAGCCTAAATCATTCAAAGAGGCCCATAAAGATGAAGACTGGATCAAGGCAATGGAAGAGGAACTTGACCAGATAGAGAAAAATGGTACATGGTCTTTGGTACCCAGACCAGAGCATAAAAATGTCATTGGTACTTGTGATGCTAAAAATGTGGTTAGTATAAGAGGCATACACATATAATGAGACAATAGAAGCATAATTGAAAAGCTTAATTGAAAATTTAAACCAAAGATGCAAACCATAAGCCTTCCTTGAAATGTCCCATTTTCCTCTATTCTTGAGGACCTTGAAGGTGTTGGATTGATGGGCTCTCAGCGGAGCAATGACCTCCAAAGTGACAACTCAAGAGTTGAGTAGCTAATTGATCATGATTGACTATGGAGATGATATGAAATGCATGATTTAAGAATCTAGATGAACATGCTATGATAAATCCAAAGCTAATTACTAGATAAATGAAATGCAAATTGCCTATAGTAATGATGCCTAAATCGATATGAGATGGGATCCATATGCCTATAATAACAATGCATAAGATGAAATGAGATTGGATCCATATTGCTCCAAAATGAGGGGTATTTATAGGATTTCCAAGGCCAAAGCCGAGGTGGCAGGAATCGACGGTCTGGATTCGATCTGAAGATATCAAGGGCCAAGATGGAGGAAGTTGGAGAAGAGGTTGGAGGAAGGGACACTTGTCATCTTTGTGGTGACAAGTGTCAAGGAGCCTTGCTCATGAGAGGGCAAGTGTCCAAGGGAGGAGACATGTGGCAAAAGTGCCATGTGTCTCAAGGAGAGAATATCCACACCATGAGAGGTTAGGATAAGGAGGTTAGAATGTGCAAGATAGGATAGGGTTAGTTAGACCCAAGATTAGATTGAATGGGTTAGGTTAGGGGATGGTTAGGTTGGGTGGTTAAAGTTAGGAGCCATGTGCTCATTTGAATTTAGAAATTCAAATAACTGGAAAATGGTAATTAATCTCAACAAACTTGAGTTTGTTAATCTTAATTAGGGATTAGAAGAATTGATTAGTATGGGGAGACATTAATTAATTGAGAATTAATTAATCAAAGGGGGATGTGAGATGAACTATATAAATAAATCATTTATATTTATTTACTAGTAGATGAATAGAGAAATTAATTAAATTGCTTGTGAATTCAATTAATTGGAAAGGAGAATTAATCAAATAACTGTGTATTTAATTAACTATCTTCAGACCATTTTTAGGTGTATACATTTTTCCCCTCTTTGAAGCGATGTGTGACGATGCGTTGGTTCAAAGAAAACTTGATTGATGATGTTGTTGATATTTATTCCGACAGGATGCCGATTCGATCTTGATTTGATGCGGATTTGGTTTCGATGTGATACTGATTTGATTTGGAGATGACAAATCTTGATATGATGCAGATTTGATGTTGGAGATGATAAATCTCGATATGATGCGGATTCAATGTTTGAGATGATATGATGCCGATATGATGTGGATTCAATGTTTGAGATGATAAACCTCGATATGATGCCCCAGACGTTGATTGATAGATATTGATGCGAGGATGCCCCCTCGGGAGATTAATTGAGATAATTGACCTTTGGAGTTTTTTGGATCTTTGCGAAATTGATTTCCCGATAAACTATTGGATGAGTCCTGCAACTGTGGTTGATGAAAGTGTGAGTTCTTCGATCACTTTGATGTGGTTCTTGATGTGATGATTGATAGAGTTTGATTGAATTGATAGGATTGATGAGATCGAGATCAAGTCTGGTTTCAGGAATGGCACCTCCTGTATAAGACAAATATGATCAAAGCGTCTGGTTTCAGGAACGATATATCCTGTATAAGACTTGATCAAAATGTCTGGTTCCAAGAAGGATTCATCCTGTATAAGACCTGATAGAAAGGATCAGATGAGATAAAGAACTGACATTTTGTTGATATCCTATTGCAGGAAGATTTAGATGCTGATGTGGGTTCATATTTGAGGGGGTACCATAAGATTTGCATTGGGTCGACAATATTTGGAGAGATGAGAGCCCTAGTTCTGATTGTGTATACACATATGATGATACATTGATGATTCTTGCAATAGATTTGGCCTTAGATAAGATGAGCTTTTGTGATCCCATGCAAGAATAAAATGCAAGCTAAATGCAATGCAGTGATCGGATCGGTCATGAAGTCATTGCTCTGTTTCATCATTGAGTCTTTAAAATGTGGGAAGTGGGTGCAAATATCAATGGTATAATTAAACCATGATGACTTGAGCACTACTTTCCTGGGTTTTGATATTGCAAGTTAGCACAAGCATCGAGGTATAATTGAACCAAGATGACCAGAGTGTTGCTTGCATAAAACAGGCAATATTAACCATTTCTATATGCAAGTCCGAAATGTCTTCCATGATACTCTGATGATCATTTCCTTAGACAACTTTGCACATATTAATGATTAATTTACAGATAGTAGAAAAGAAAAATATCATGTTCCTTCCTTGTTCCTCTAGTCAAAGACATCCTGGAGTTACTCAGAAATCATGATAGCGAAAATCCAAATAAAATAGTTGAACTATTATTGCCAAAGTGTTAAAATCATGAGTCAAGATATATCATCCATTGATATGTGATAGTTAATGGTTGACAATGTGATCCTATGTGTAATGCTAGATGTATCTCAGTTTTTCACTTGACAAGTGTTGTCTGACTGTTGTTCTATCTGTTTGATTAAGCTCAAAATGATCTAAAATTTCTGCCCCCAACCAGGTTTAGGATTTTTGCCCCCAGCCTAGAAACAACCTTTATTATGATATATACAATGATCCAAACCATGACGAGAAATCACTTGGGATGCCTGCATATGGACAACGACTTTATGATGGATATGAACAATGCGGATGAAAGCAAAATGCAAGTGGAAGGATGCATGAACTAATAGATGGAAGAGCTAGCTGACAGATAGCGCCTGTTTGCCAGGTTTTCACCATCTGTTTTTATTGCACTTTTTCTCATATTTGATTTTTTTTGGATTTTCTGCTTTTTCACTTTTTAGGATTTTCTGCTTTTTCACTTTTTAGGATTTTTTTGATTTTTCACTGTTTTTGATTTTTTCTGCTTGTTCACTGTTTTTTGATTTTTCTGCTTTTTCACTATTTTTGGATTTTTTTAGACATAAAACTTCTTCAGATGCATGCTATTGATGGGTTCCTCGAGCTGATCTTCATCTTGTGTTGATAGCTGATATGCCCCTGACCCAAATACTGCTGTGACCACCAATGGACCTAACCAGTTTGGTTCAAATTTTCCTTTCTTTTCTTGATCTGACTGATTTTGTGGATTGTCCTTTAGTGATAGATCAAGTCCCCATTGGTAGAAAGGCCAAGATGTTGCTAAAGCATGAAGTTCTTGTGTTGGTGCATGGATCAAATTTCCATGGATCTGATATTGTTTGCATGTTCTAGCTATCTGAAAAGAATCTCGTTCCATAGTTGGCCAATAATAGCCCAAGCGTATGAGTTTTTTCAAAAGGGTAAGACCACTTGAATGAGTGCCACAAATGCCATTATGGACTTCATTTAAGGCCTTCTCAGATTCTTCTTGTTGGAGACATCTTAAGAGAGTACCATCTAGACCTCATTTAAATGGGGTATCTACGATGAGAGTATAATGGGAGGATTGGTGAATAAAGTTTCTCTTTTGGTTGTTTGATAGGTCAAGAGGTAAGGTGTTATCTCTCAGGTATGTGTAAGTTTGGCCATAGTGGGAGGAATCATGTCCAATAAGTTGGCAGATGGTTTGGGAATGTGGACAATTATGAGAAGGGTATGACAACGCCTCAACCAGGTATTCATAACGCTCTTGATTTTCTTGTGTTTGTAATAAAGAAGCAAGTGTTGCCATGACATCTGCTGCTTTGTTATCATTTCTGGGAATCTGCTCAAAAGTGATTTCAACAAAATATTTCTTGATATCATCCACCATCTTTTTGTAAGGCATCAACTTTTCCTCTTTTGTTTGATAGTCATCATTGATTTGATTGATGACGAACCGAGGGTCTCCAAAGACTTGAAGTTGTTTAATGTTCCATTTTGTAGCCATTTTGATAAATAGAATGTCTTTTCCTGATTTATGTTGTGTTCCTCTATTGATGTCTGCTTTTGATCCATGTTGTGTTCCTCTATTGATGTCTGCTCCTGGACTGATATTTGGGTGATGTATTGTAAGATCTGGATCCAACCCTGGAATGTCTGCATATGACCAGGTAAAATTGATTTGCCATCTTTTGATGGATTCCAAATATCTTTTCCTTGCTGGTTCTGATAAAGAGATTGTTGTTGGATGTAGATCGATTGTGTCAATGATAACTGCTGGTTCTATTAGGATAGATGACTTCTCTTGATAGTACACATGTAAGGTGCCAAATCTCCCATCTTTCGGTGCCTCGAGGAGGTTTTCACCGATAGATGCATCCTTTATTTTTACTTTTTCCCGGTCTAATGTTGCCAATAAATGGTTTTCCATATTATACCTGATATTGTTTTCTTTCTTCTCATTTTTGCGACTAGGAGATTTAACACCCACTTGACTTGAAGATACGTTAGCGGAATCCCTGGTGAAAGTTGTTGTAGGTTTGATTTCATTAAGATATAAGGATATGGCATGGTCATTAGGTAAGGTATCAATGTCAGTATGTCCTTCATTTTCCCAGTCCATAGGTTTAGGATAGCTTAAGGATAAAGGATCTTCAGGTTGATATGTTTCAGAGATATTGGGAGTCATGATAGAGATGTCAGAGCTTTCAGTAGGTATTTCCATGTCTAGGATGATACTCTCATCAGAATGACCTCGTACAAGAAAATCCTGATCATCCTCGGTTAAGTCCATGTCAGTCGTATGTGATTCTGATTCAAGTAGGCTAGTTCCTAATGTTTATTCTGCATACGTGTGAACTACATCAACATCTACATCTGCTTCTTCCCTTTCAATTTCAAGTTGCTCTTGTTTGTTGTTCCATGATAATGAATATTCTTTGTTCCCTTGATCTTTTAGCTATATTTGTTTTTCCATGCTTGATAGAATTGATGAAAATGATTGTTCTTTGGATTGTGTATTTCTTGAATATGTTGCCTCTTTGTTATGTGAAACTATGACCTCTTGAGTTGGTTTTAGATTGCTCCAACACTGCAATGGATTTGAATTTGCTGAGATAGTGATTTCCTCCCCATTGTAGGGAAATTTTAAGCACTGATGACATGTTGATGGTATAGCTTTTATATCACGTATCCATGGTTTTCCCAAGAGTATGTTGTATGGTAATTCCATGTCTGGAACTTGGCATGGTGTATCTTTCTGCAAAGGTCCCACTTTGATGGGTAACATCACAATTCCTTTAGAGGAATGGGCTTCTTCATTATGTGCTTTGATGGTGATTTTTTTTTGGGAATCAACTGCATCTTCAGAATAACCTAGAGCATGGACAACATTCAAAGAGCAAATGTTTAAGGTAGCTCCCCCATCTATTAGGACACGTTTAATGAGCGTTTTATGAATGAGGACTTCAATTTGCAAGGAAACGCTATGGGGATGTTGTAAGGAATCAATACCTGGATATGAAGTAGATGGGCTTTGAATAGGATCCTCTGAAATAGGTTTGATGGCCATTATGGATATCCCTTGGGGAACATCATCTTTGGGTGTATTGTTTGGTGAGGATGCTATGGAAGGTTTTTGCACTTTTTTAAGAAGTGTCAGAATAGATGCCTTTGGAGAGTCAATTTGCTTATGGGGGGATGAACCATTGCTAGATATAGGTGCGCGATTATGATCTTTCTCATCTTAATCTTTTAAGGATCCTTTTAATAGTTTCATAAAAGAGCCACCATTCTTTGGATATGTATTTGAATCCCTGTTAAGTTTTGACATGGTTGGATTTTGGTTCTGGACTTGTTTGATTTCTCTAATATGTTGGCTTGTTATGTGTTCTTGTCTTTTGCTTTGGTATGCCATGTTTCTATGATCTTCAGGTATTTCCAATATTTCAGCAATCTTATGTCTCTGCGCTTTAATTAAAATGGGCATTGTGTTTTGAATGTTTTTGTGATTAAATCTTGCTTAGTGTGTCACAACAAGTGATCAATTGTTGAGGAAATGATTTTTTTTTTAAGTATTTGCTTGTTTGCAAGTTTTTCGATCTTAGCTTTGGAGTGAAAATTTTGTGAATTTTTGATATGACCAAGTTCAAATAGGAATGATATATCCTATGATAAAGAACGAGGTTATTCTGATCAAGCGTTGTAGTTTCGTGATTAAAGGATGATAGATCCTGATGAGAAACTATGTTTGAACGATCAGTTTATCAAAGACAATGTGATGTTGCACTTTAAGGTGTTTGATCTTTAACTTGTTTGAGGTGAATACTTGAGACCTTTGTGTGTCTTGTTCTTGAGTATTGTGTGAAGATAACCTAATTGAATGACCCAACAATATGACCTACGCTCTATGTTTGACTGTTTGAGAAATGGGTTGTTTTTGTTTTCTGATTTTGATGCAGTTTACTGGAAACGCTGACAAAATGACCAGGAACTCTGCTATACTGACCAGAAACGCTGACAAACTTACCAAAAACACTGGCAAACAGACTAGAAATGTTGTTGTTTGGACCAGAAACGCTGTTGTTTGGATCGGAAATGCTACTGTTTGGACCAGAAACGCTGATGTTTGGACCAGAAACGCTGCTGTTTGGACCAGAAACACTGATGTTTGGACCAAAAATGCTAATGTTTGGACCAGAAACTCTGACAGACTTACCAAAAATGCTACTATACTCACCAAAAATTCTAACATACAGACCAGAAACGTTGACAGACAAACCAGGAACTCTGTTCTGCAATACGGTGACTCTAAAGTTCAAATAATAATATGTAGGTTTAACAAATTGAGTATTTGAACTTAGGAGATTCCAATTTTGATCCAACTTTGTGATTTTTAGACTCAGACAATGGGTATTAAGACCTAACAAGTACAAATTAGGAGATTTAATGTTGCAATATGAGCAATTTGATATGCAACTCATAAGAGTTGTTGACTAGACCAAAGGAGCTGACCTTTAGACCAAGAGAGCTATTGTTTAGACTAAGAACTCTGTTGTTTAGACCATAAACTCTAATTGTGCTCAACCTTGGAGAGTTTATGTGGAAAAATGAGAACGTTAACATTCACACCAAGGGAGATGATGTTTGGACTGAAAATGCGAATGTTTGGACTATAGGTGCCACTGTTTGGACTGTAGGTGCGACTATTTGGACCGTAGGTGCAACTATTTGGACCGTACGTGTGACTATTTGGACCGTATGTGCGATCGTTTGGACTGTATGTGCAACTATTTGGATCGTATGTGCGACCGTTTGGATTGTATGTGCGATCGTTTGAACCATATGTGCGACCATTTGGACCGTATGTGCGACTATTTGGACTGTAGGTGTGACTGTTTGGACCGAAGGTGCTACTGTTTGGACCGTATGTGCGATCGTTTGGACCGTATGTGCGACCGTTTGGACCGTATGTGCGATTGTTTGAACCAAAAGAGCTAATCTGTAGGTGCAACTATTTGGACCGTAGGTGCGACTATTTGAACCGTATGTGCGACCGTTTGGACCGTATGTGCAACCGCTTGAACCGTATGTGCGACCATTTGGACTGTATGTGCGACTATTTAAACCAAAAGAGCTAATCTGTAGGTGTGACTATTTGGACTGTATGTGCGACTGTTTGGACCGTATGTGCGACCGTTTGGACTGAAAGAGCTAATCTGCTGTGAAACTTGTAAATTTGACAATTTGAGGTTTGAGTTTGCAATATTTGTTGTATTTCAATGGATGAGATCTTGACTTGACTTATAAACATAGAAATTAGATTGTATTTTTGTCCCAAAGGTTTATAACAATTAAAAACACATCAATCAGTCTATCCTAAGGAGATTAGTTGAGAATGAAAACCTTTGTTTGTTGACTTAGGTACACACCCAATAGCTAATTAGAATACAACCGCTGAGCATCACGCAATGGATTCTCAACGCCGTATTATCCGACTCCAAACGCTAATGGGGGCACGAGATGGCAAGTGTCTTAGGAGAGTTACTATCTCTCTTGCACAAATATTATCACCCTTTCGGAGGTGAATCAGGTAGCTTCTATTTTTAAAGTTCTTAGTCAGGAATTCTGTTTGAAATTACCCCTTGAAGTCACGCAAGCATGATTGAGGCCTATAGCCCGACAAGGTACCAAAACAAGTTGTAGTCACATAAACATGATTAAGACCGCGAGGCCCTACAAAATGCCCGATATGAGAGATCTCAAAGAGAAAACTCAAATAATCCCATTCTCTGAGACTTTAATCATCAGAGACCTATTTATTATAGTGAGTTGGAATGCTCAGGTCGAGCTGTACTCACTTGGGTCGTTCTCACAGGGTGATTACTTTCTCCCACTGTGACAGGCCCTCTAAAGATATGCACTTTTGAAAGCAAAGGATGAGTCTAGCTTTCTGATCACTTAAGAAAAGTGAGAGCATACTCGCCTATCATCAAGACACGTAAGACATGTTTGTTCATTTCCATTGTAATTAGTCTATGTGCCTAATTTAACAAATATAAGTGCAAAATCGCGCGGCTACAAACAAAGTTAGTAGTTTATCTTGCATTCTTTGGCGGCGAAATAGTTTATGACTCTGGTCTTTCATAGCGAAATAAGTACCTGCAAAACCAACAATCTGCAAATTAGGTTCGGGAAAATGACAGTCCAGAAGCAAAAATGAGGAATGCAACATACAATATTTGCAAAATTAATAAAAAACTGAAAATGCCATCAAATTGACTAAGAACGCCATCATATGTGCCAAGAACGTTGCTTTGCACACCAAAAACGTTGTTCTGCAAACCAGAAGCGTTGTTCTGCAAACCAAACGCGCTGTCAAATAGACTAAAAACACTGCCAAATGTACCAAAAATGCCACCATACATACCAAAAATGCTAAAGTACAGACTGAAAGCGCTAAAGTATAGAAAAGCATAAAAACAGAGTTGAGGAATCTCCCAAAAATGCCATTTGAGGTGTCAGAACGCCACAAAAGATGCCAAGAATGCGATTCGGGAGCCCAATAGAGCTAATCTACACTTCAAAAGAGATAATCAACCTGCCAATGAAATTTCCTGCAAGCAAACTTGTTAAAGATCAAAGGGGCTAGGCCCCACGGTGGGCGCCAATTAATGTGATGCTAAAAATGTGGTTAGTATAAGAGGCATACACATATAATGAGACAATAGAAGCATAATTGAAAAGCTTAATTGAAAATTTAAACCAAAGATGCAAACCATAAGCCTTCCTTGAAATGTCCCATTTTCCTCTATTCTTGAGGACCTTGAAGGTGTTGGATTGATGGGCTCTCAGTGGAGAAATGACCTCCAAAGTGACAACTCAAGAGTTGAGTAGCTAATTAATCATGATTGACTATGGAGATGATATGAAATGCATGATTTGAGAACCTAGATGAACATGCTATGCTAAATCCAAAGCTAATTACTAGATAATTGAAATGCAAATTGCCTATATTAATGATGCCTAAATCGATATGAGATGGGATCCATATGCCTATAATAACAATGCATAAGATGAAATGAGATTTAATCCATATTGCTCCAAAATGAGGGGTATTTATAGGATTTCCAAGGCCAAAGTTGAGGTGGCAGGAATCGACGGTCTGGATTGATCTGAAGATATCAAGGGCCAAGATGGAGGAAGTTGGAGAAGAGGTTGGAGGAAGGGACACTTGTCATCTCTGTGGTGACAAGTGTCAAGGAGCCTTGCTCATGAGAGGGAAAGTGTCCAAGGGAGGAGACATGTGGCAAAAGTGCCATGTGTCTCAAGGAGAGAATATCCACACCATGAGAGGTTAGGATAAGGAGGTTAGAATGTGCAAGATAGGATAGGGTTAGTTAGACCCAAGATTAGATTGAATGGGTTAGGTTAGGGGATGGTTAGGTTGGGTGGTTAAATTTAGGAGCCATGTGCTCATTTGAATTTAGAAATTCAAATAATTGGAAAATGGTAATTAATCTCAACAAACTTGAGTTTGTTAATCTTAATTAGGGATTAGAAGAATTGATTAGTATGGGGAGACATTAATTAATTGAGAATTAATTAATCAAAGGGGGATGTGAGTTGAACTATATAAATAAATCATTTAGATTTATTTACTAGTAGATGAATAGAGAAATTAATTAAATTGCTTGTGAATTCAATTAATTGGGAAGGAGAATTAATCAAATAACTGCGTATTTAATTAACTATCTTCGGACCATTTTTAGGTGTATACAGTACCAAATGGGTTTTTAGAAATAAACTGAATGAGGATGGCATAGTGATTAGGAACAAAGCCATATTGGTGTGCAAAGGATATGCTCAAGAAGAAGGAGAAAACTATGGAGAAACCTTTGCTCCTGTAGCCAGATTGGAAGGAGTCGATATGCTTCTTGCATATGCAACTTTTAAAGGTTTCAAAGTATATCAAATGGATGTAAAATCTGCATTCCTAAATGGTTTACTTGAAGAGGAGGTGTATATGGAGCAACCAGATGGGTTTTCCCTATCTAAAGACAGTGACATGGTATGTAGGCTACATAAAGCCTTATATGGTCTAAAGCAGGCACCTAGAGCATATTATGAACATCTGCATTCCCATCTTGTGAAGATTGGATTTGAGAGAGAAAGTGAAGATAGAAATATCTACTTGAAGTTTGAAGGAGATCAGATCTTGATCTGTGAGGTATTTGTTGATGACATTATCTTTGGTGGAGATGACAAGATGAGTCATGAGTTTGCAGATGAGATGAAGAAAGAGTTTGAAATGTCACTCATAGGGGAGATTAAATTCTTCATTGGACTGCAGATCCAGCAGATGAAAGAAGGAATCTTTATCACTTAGTCCAAGTATGTCAAAGAGGTGTTGAAGATATTTGGCATGGAAGATAGCAAACCGGTTGGTACTCCGATGGTGACCGGTTGTAAACTATCCAAAGAAGATGACTCAGAATTGGTTGATGAGAAGGAATACCAATCAATGATTGGTAAATTGCATTATGTAGTGCATAGTAGACCGGATATTGCACATGCAGTTGACATTACTACAAGGTTCCAGAAAAGTCCAAGAGAATCCCACTTGGTTACAGTCAAGCGGATTCTTAGGTATCTGAAAGGAACTATTGACTATGGGTTATGGTATCCATACAATAATGATTTTAACCTGAAAGTGTTCACAGATGCTGATTGGGCTGGTAATGTAGATGACCAAAAGAGCACAACCAATGGTGCATTCTTTCTTGGTGGTAGACTGGTCTCATGGATGAGTAAGAAGCAAAGTTGTATCTCTCAGTCTACAGCGGAAGCAGAGTATGTTGCGGCTTTCATGAACTGCACATAGACGATTTGGATGAAGCATGTATTAAATGGCTTCAAAGTTCCTGTATCTGAACCGGTAAGTATATTTTGTGACAATACTAGTGCAATTAATATCTCCAAGAATCCAATTTTACATTCTAGAACCAAGCACTTTGAGCTTAAGTATCATTTCTTGAGGGAAAATGTTAAGAACAAAGAGATTGCACTGGAACATGTTTCCAGTAACGAGCAGTTAGCAGACATATTCACCAAGCCATTCCCAAAGGCTACATTTATGTACTTAAGAGGTGAATTAGGGGTGTTGCCCCTTCAGGAGGTAAACTAAAAGCATATGCTCCACATCAGTCAGGTATTGCATAGTCAAATCTATTTTGGATTGATGTGTTGAAGGATGCTACTCCTCAGGGGGAGCAACATGATGGAACAGGGAAGCTTGTGCCTCCACTTTGGCATTGTTGTCAAAGGGGGAGAAGATGTGAAGTAGAGAAGATATCTGCAGAAATTGGGGGAGAAGATGTGAAGCGGAGAGATATCTTTGTATATTGCCATCAATGCCAAAGGGGGAGATTGTTGGCATTATGTGAACCGGTATGAGGACATAATGACATTGTGTGTTGTCATTGATGTCAATATGATGAAAAGAAGAGAACTGGTATAACATTGTGAACCGACATTTGTGCCAAAGTGAAGCGGTGTGCTTGTTCAAGGTGAACCAACATATGGTTATGGGAACCGACACATGGAAGCGTTGTATGACTACTGGTTGGTAGTCTCAACTTCAGGGTTTTCGGTTGAAGTGCTTCAAGCCTGTGTGGCTCAACCAGTGACTTTGTGTGATGAGTTAGCATGGTAACGAAGAACAGATCGTGTTGCCACGAAAGCCTTGTGCACATGAAGGATCTTGCATGAAGGAGATTGTTTCTATCTACCTCGGGAATGTGTGAAGTCTGCAAACGGTGATAACGTATGATAGGTTATCAATCGCTATGAAATTGGTGGAAAATGGACGATGGAGATTGGATCAAGACTGTTGCATTTAATGTAGTGTGCTCAACGGTCAAGATTGAACCATTTGAATTCCTTAACATAACATGTTTTAGGGTTTAGGGTTTATGCTATTGACCTATCTGTTTTCCTATAAGGTCGATGTTGTGATTCTTTTTGAGGTTGTTGGCAAAAGTTGTGTGTGTGTATCCGAGAGAAGAGATACACGATTCTTGCTAGACCAAAGGAGAAAAGTGATACCTGTAGAGTGTAAGTGCAGAAGATGAAGAATGAGCTTAAGTGGATCTGCATTGGCATTGAGTGTTGTTACTAGAATATTGTAATACCTGTTGATCTCTAACCACTTCAACAATTGAGAAATCCCTTAACAGGGTAGCTTTAACAGGGTGACTCAAAACCATTGAGTTCTTGAAATCCTCTAACAAGGTAACCTTTAACAGGGTTTAACCCTTAACTGGGTATTCTATCCATCCCTTAACCGGGTGATCCCTAACAGGATTGGTTCCTAACAGAACCTATTGTATCAGTCTTTAACCAGACAAGGCTCCTAATAGAGTGGACTTCTAAAGGGTTCAAAAACAAGCTTGTGGGTATTCATCCCCACCGTGGTTTTTCCCTATTGGGTTTCCACATGAAAAATATGTGTGTCATGTGTGATGTCTTCTTCATGTGATGCTTTGTTGTTTTCTGTCAAGCAGCAACTCTTGTTGATCTAGTTGCTCATATGTATATCTTTGATGGTAGATTACCTGTTCATGCATTAGGGTGAAAAGGAAATGAAGTGTTAGATTGTATGAGAAGATAAGTGTCAGCCTATTTATGCTTGTCTCAGTTATTCTGGGTTTTGCTGGTTGTACTCTGTTTGAGGACCAGTGTCACTGTTTGTCTGTCAATGCACAGTGTCTGCAGACAAATCGGTTCAAGAGTGTGTTTTTGTCTGTACTGATTCACCCCCCCCTCTCAGTACGGGTTGGGTACTACTCGTTCATGATTGTATTATCAACAACATTCCACATACCCAAGTTGACTGGATCAATCCCCAATACACAAAACAACACTTAACCGGTTTATTCCTACTAGCCCTTCAAACTGGTATTTGCACATTAACTCAAAGCTTTCCCAAACCACTTGGAAAAAAACACACTTTCAGATACCCATTTGCAAGTTTCACAACATACTTAAATTTAAGATATGGTTGTTTCAGACCAATACCCAGTTTCAATACCCTGTCCTACTAGGATTAGGCCAAATTAGCCCACTTTTCCAAAGGAACACACTTTGGATCACAACTCCAAACCTTCACACCCAAAAAAAGTCTTAGGAAATGTTTCAAAACAAAGGATTTTCAAAGTTTTAGGTAGTTTAATTCCCATTTACCTGTTCAAAGACAAAACCCCCATTTTTAGGAACCCAAACCTAGGGCTTTCCCAATCTCTCACTTTTGATCACTTCTAGACCCAAGAAAAGGATCCAAAACCTTCTATCCAACCTGTATACACATAATGCACCATAAAATATTACCCTTATTAAATGAAATCCTTCCGACCTTCACATGACACCGGTTACTCACTAAGTCAACTTGTGACTTTCCACCCATAAGGAACTATCCTTACATGTTCATGATCTTCCCTGCATTCTCAACAACAAAAAAACTTATATTACACATTTTAGACTCATCCTACAAGTTACAAAATTTACATAAAGTAGGATGAGTCAATTTCACATTTTTGACTATCAAAACCCTTCAAAACCGTCACCTATAACAATATTTAGGACAAACAGTATAAATGGATCAAATTTGAGTGTAAAACCTTCAATAACAACACCAAATGAATGTATTAACCTTACTCCATCTTTATATTCCTGTGATCAATCCATAATGAAGAAAGAAAGAGAAACCGCAGTCACAACTAAAAGTAGATTCTTTTGCAAGAAACCGTGAGATTTTATTATCAATTTGTCACTCTTACATTTCAATCCGTGTCTCTCTCATGCTTTTGGAATTTAAACCAATGTTTGAATACATTTATTCTCATGATAACTAACATCCAACTCTTAACCACCCATACACCCACCTTTAAGGCGTTACATCCCTAATTTGTTGTCAACTTGACACTTTTAGTTGTCAATTGACCTGTTGTCCTTTTCCATCCATCAACAACTTCATCATGCTCAACATCACTAATACTGCTGCACACACCTGCAACCCAATCAATTTCATCACCCAAAAACATTTCTTTGTCTTGGCAACATCAACATACTCAATCTCCATGCTTGGGGAATACACTAACTCTTTGGCCTTCTCATGGCCTACCACCATCATTTCTTCATCCTTAGTCTCTTTCCTTGTGACCATCTTAACCTTCTCATGCCATTCCCCTTGGCATAGCAACTCTCTATCCAACTTCAAGGCTACATCATTAGCCTCACCATCTATTGTCACAAGAGTACCTTGTTGCACTGTACCCTTCAAAGGACATACCACAGTCCCTATTACAATCTCATCACACTCAAGCCCTCCAAGACTTGAAACCTTGTTGTTATCACCAACATCTTTGTCTTTCATCTCTTTCTCAACATCTAGAACTTCTTCGTTCTCAGGTTCATCATCTTCCTCACAAGCTAACTGCTTCTCTTTGCTCTCTTGCCCTTCCAATGGACAACTTACTTCTTCCTTAACATCTTCATCCATGAAGTCTTCTTCTGTATCTTCAAAAGCTTCTTCTAAAGCCTCAATTCCTTTGTTCATCTCTTAGAATTACAAGTTCCATCTTCTCACTTCTTGCTTCAATGTTGCTATCTCTTTATCAAGTTTCCTTTGCAAGTTTCTCTTTTTCCTTTCCTCCTCTACTTGCAAATGTCTTCTTAACACTTCCATATTTGCTATTCTTCTCCTCAACTAGCAACAACCTGCAAGGACCTAATCTGTTGCTTTGATACCAATATTATGCGGAGCCTTGTGTCAACTTCTTTATCTCACTCAGGTGACTTGGCACAAATACACTTCAGCCAACCAATACTAGGTTCTGATGAGCTAAGATATTAGCTCTTTTATTCGTATAACTGATAAGTTTTTTCCATGTTTTAATTTGTATAACAGGACAGTGTTTGAGTTATATGATGTATTAAAGTTTGACTATGTGCATTCTAGATGATAACTAAACCCATTAAATCATGTTTTGTTTCGACCAATTATTCTTGTTGCCATGCAGATTATCAAAGGTGATATCATGTGTGAATGTATAAGTGTTATGATTTATATATATATCTGTGTGTGTGTGTGTGTGTGCTTGTATGTTCTATCATTTTAATTGCAGGAATAACTGAGATGCCGCAAAAGTGGTTATTGTGTCACGTCATAAAGGCAGTGTGATATATTCAAGGAGTGGTTAAATATTAAAAACAACAAAGGGAATAGTGTGCATAAGAAGTAGAAAAGGAATAGTAAGGTGCGTCAGACTCGTTTATGTTTGTCTTCAGCAAACATCAATCTTGTAACACCGCCATTCTATATTCTTGGCTGCAGTTTAGCAAAGATCCACGTTTCCTGTGGATTAACTCCTTCTGTTTGTTGTCATAAATGTTTTCCACCTCATTTCATTAGTGTGACCTAGATAGTAGGAAATTGTTATAGTTTTCTAATAAATAAAAGTTTGTGCCTCTTCTCAGAGGTTAGAGACGGGGGATTAGAAACAAAGTTGCATAGTATTTGTTTGGTCCAACAATAGGAATAATAACTATAGTTAAAGTCTCAACCCAAAGTTTGGACATTCACTCTGTGAAGTTACTATCTCCATAATTGGAGTTCATTTGATTGTCAACCCAAGGACGTATTACTTGAAATGGGTCTGCACTATATATGCACTCTTGCGATAGCTACCCTGCATTAATGCAGCAACTAAAATCTATTTGGGAAAAGTAAAAAAGAATTAAAACAACTGAATGGCTATAGGAAAACTCTGCATTAATATAAAACTCACTCAAGAAATGCTAACTAAGCCCAAAGTTGTCAAACAAGAATTACTCTATTTGCTTTGGCTGCAGGAACAACCAATCTATTTGTTTCCAGTGGCTTCTGGAACAGTCAATGCAAGGACGTCTACTGCAGCGGAAAAAGGAAACTAAATTTAACAAAGGCATAGGAACACTCACCAAGTGGGACCCCTTGGATGAGTGTACCCAAGCTTACAAAATAACTCTAAGTGCTCAAAATAACATAAATTTATTCATTGTTTCTCAAAAGTCGATACATTATTCAGAATGAAAAGAAACTCAAATACTCTGCAACTTTATTTCTAAATCTTTTGCTCTTTTTCCCTCTCTTTCTTTTCTAACCTCAGAGAAGAGATGAAGACACTTATTTAAAATAAAACAACAACAACTTCCTACAATTAAGATCACGCCGATGGGAAGAGGCAGATAACATTCATGAAGGAGAACAGTCGGAGTTAAGCCACTAAAAACATGGATCTACACCAAACCACAACCAAGAATATAGCGTGGCGGTATTACAAGATTAATGCCCACTAAAGTCAAACATAAATGAGTCTTGTGTGCCCTTCTACTCCTCTTCCGTTCCTCATGCTCATTATCCTCTTCATTGATTTGAATTTGTAGTCACCCTCTTGAATATCTCTAACCACCTTCGACGTGATAGGACAACCTTCTCCACAACATCTCATTTATTCCTGCAATTGAAAAGAGAGAACATACAAGCATATACATATCTATTTTAATTAATCATAACACCTATTCAGTTCACACATGATATCACTTATGATAATTTGTATGGCAACAATAATAAATCACATGGCTGCAGGAATAATTGGCAAAGACAAAACATGATTTAATGGGTTTAGTTAACATCTGAAATGCATATATTCAAACTTTAATACATCATTCTTGGTAGATGCAATTGATCACAAATAGGTTCAAAGAATGGCTTATTGACTCTTGGAATCCCTTTAATATGTTGATTGAGATTGCTTTAGAAAGACAAAGAATAATGATGAACTAATTTGCATAGACGCTCCAGATATATTAGAAGCCCTACAAAAAGATTATTTTATATTTTTCTTTCTGTAAGGAAAACTTTGAAATTTCCACCTTTGAGGGAAAATTTGATGAAGCTAATGTTACCAATTGTAATTTTAAATTGGAAATCTATATCTTTGTGAATAATTTTTATGATAAAGAGAAACATTTTTTTTTGAAAAGATGAATCTTATCCTCAATAAGGTTGTGAGGCTATCTCACTTCCCAAGGAAGAATCCAAGCGTCCACTTTGATATGGTCATGAAGTTACATATAGTGACAATGACTATGGTAGAAGGATCACCAATAATAACTTCCATGCAACACCACTAGTAACTTCCATGCATCATCACAATTTGTTCCAGTCATGGTCAATCTTATACTCATCCTCTCTTTTTGCATGCATTTGGAAAGTGATCCCATCCATAGTAGTATGGTCACTTTGGTGGGAAAGAAATAAGCATATTTTTAGAAAGCAAACATCTTCTCTTTCTGATGTTTTCAATTATATTGAAAAATTAGTATCAAAACTGGTTAATGCTCATGTTTCAAATCAGTTCAATTCAAATAGGGAATTTACTTCTTGGGATGGTGAAGTTATTAATTGCTGAAAGGGCATTTCTATTCCTATATCACCTTGTCTTCCGAGAGTGATAACTAGTAAAATTGATAGAAATAAAGTGAAATGGTGTCCTTCAGATTCAATGCATTTCAAATTGAATTTTGATGTCTCTTCTAAAGGGAACCCGAGTGATGCAGGGATAGGAGTATGCATAAGGGATCACACAGGGTGTGTTTTTTTCTTTGAAATCTGCTTCTATTCCACCGGGTACTAACAACTTTGCAGAGGCATATGCTTTACTTGAAGGCATTCTACTAGTAAAAAAATTGAACATCTCTTATATTTACATTGAAGGTGATTCAGCTATTATTATCAACGCTTGCATAAAGAGAAATATTGACGATTGGCAGATAGGATATTTACTTGAACAAGCATGGACACTTATTAATACATTTGTAAACTTTACCATTTCACATGTGTATAGAGAAGGGAACCGGGTTGCAGATCATTTGGCAAATATGGGAAGTTTATAAGGTGGAACTTAATATGATGGGTCTGAATTGTGATCTCGATTCTTATCCAATTCTCAAGGAAATTTTTTTGGAGGACATGGGTACAGGATAATATTACACATGGCTATGCAGTGTTCTTTTTCATAATGATAAAAATTGGTATGTGTGGTGTTGTAAGTGCAGGGTCCCGTGGTTCTACTGTAGCTGTATGATGTGAATGGATGTCGATTTGAGCATCTAAGAAGTGTGTTGGATTGAAAGTTGAATAAATGCATAAGTGAGACAGATTGTGGACTACTATGTAAATGTGTACAACTCTCGTGATGTTTTGGTTCAGACTTCACCTTGTTCAACATATTCCAGAAAGCATTTGATACTTGGGGATGATTTGTGGCACTCGGTATTCTAGACATTATAAGATATATTGTATTTTTTTGGCATACTAGAGATTTAAGTTCCACAATATTTCTATGTATTGTAGAGAAAGGATCAAATTTTTTCTTACTGGTTCTTTTCTCCAGGAGCTCTTTGAATCAGCTTTTGTAAAAGAAATATATAAATAAATAAAATATATTAAGTGGCACTGCCACCTTTCTCAAAAAAAACAAAAAAAAACGTCATTACCATCCCATTATACAAATAAAAACGTGACAAAAACTTATGAGTTTTAGGAATAAAAGGAGATAATATCTCAGCTCATCATGCCCCCCAACTTAGTGTCTTGTTGATCCTCTAGCAAGAGGAAAGTTTATGATTTAGGCACTAACTCTCAAGTCACCAATAGTTCCCTGACCTGTCCCTCCTGAAGCCAAATTCCAATAAAATCCCTTCATCTTTTCTAGTCTGGCCCATCTGGCTTCTTCTGTAGCTGCCTCATAGGGTTTGTCTGTAATCCTGCATCCCAACAACGGCCACATGAGGATAGGGGGCTGGAAGATCAAGAGTAGCTAGTAATTGTTTTTCATCCTACCCAAATGGATGTATTTAGGGGCTCTCTGTATAGCTGCATGAAAATTCGATAGTGAATGAGGTTCACCCTGTTTCAAGTCCTCTGGCAGATTATTCCAACATTGAATCAAACAGTCAACTGTAGTTGCACTTTCATTCTCAATCAAGTGTTCATATGCTTGGAATATTTCCTCCCTCATTGGTAATACTTGACTCCTTACATCTGGCCTTGCTAATAACTTTTGCCAATCATAATAATGAACCCGTGGGTCCTTGGATTCAGTCCTGAGTGGCAATGGACAATCAAATTCAAGATTCTTATATGCTTTGGGCTGAGTTCCCATGCTAATTTCATTTTGCACCATGACATTAATGCTTTTATGTGGATATCACCGATGTATAACAAGGGATTCCACTCGCTATCAGAAGTCACATCATGGTTATGCAAATAGAATTCACACAATAAATTTTTAACATCTGTTGGAGAGGTCTGATAAGCATCATAAAATTATTTCGGGGTGTCTAAAGAAGGGCTAAGGTCTCTAATAATGCGGTTTAGCTTAAAACTTAAATACCGCTCTTTTAGATGCAAAGCATAAACCCTTGGTGAAGCCCTACATTGCATCAATTCATGGACCATACTAGTAATTGTATCAATCTTAGCTTCTAATTCTTCAATCTTATTATCCCTCCTTTCAATTCCCCTCTGTTGCTTATCAATAATTCCATGTAACCTAGCCCTCTCTATCTCCCACTGCTTATAAAATGTTAATGCAATAGACAAACTAGTGAGAGATGATGGAGGTCTGATAGTTGTTACCTTAGCGCGTGGAATTTCTTCAACAAGTTCTTCAAATTATTCTGCCACATATGCCAGACTTGAAAGTCTATCAACGCCATGTTCTTCCTAGAATTTAACCTCTGTTGGATTCCCACGTTCCTCTTCTGATGTTTCTACTGAAATGACCTTTGTTACATCATCTTCCGGAAAAACTTTCTATGTACTACGCCAATTCCTTCTTGCATATACCTTTAGAGTAGCGACAGGAACGGTTTCTACTAGAGGCTTTGTTGCAGGAGTATTTCCCTTCGGCTTATGCCTCTTGGCTACAAGAGAAACGTGCATTGCTTGTGGTTGAACCATAGTTTCTTCTTCTGCATCAATTGTCTCTACTTCTTTCCCTTTTATTTTAAAAGATGCCGCTCCTCTTTGGAAATGAGTGGAGGGCTGCTCAATGTTTGTTTCCACCACCACATCTTCTGCCATAGACAAAGCTTCTTTGGCAATGGGAGGTTCATTTCCTATAGAAATTATAGGAGACGAGGGCTCTCCTATATCCTCCTCTTGGGCTGCTAATTCCTCTACAACCAGAGCATATTCAACCCTAAATTGTAGTATATCTTCAAATACCCCCCATGCCATTTGAGAAACATCCCTAAGAGAACATTCTACTAATAATTTTATCAAACCATGATGACTGATAGAACGATTCCCATTCTTTCGTGTTTCTTTGGCACTTATGGAAATAAGGTGGTATAGAAAATTTGGAACATTTACCCTTCGGCCATGTTGTAAATGACTAAGCAATTTAAAATGGACCGAATGCAAATTTGAATACCTTCCATCGCAGGTAATGTATTTCATTATATACAATGCCACCTGGGGCCATTCTACTAGAAGAGATACCCGTCTGGCTCCTTGCTTATCCAGCATCAAAGGTCCATCTATGGGGTGTGTAAGTTCTGCTCTGGCGCTTCTTGCATCCTTGGATTCAGGAAACAACTCTCCTTCCTGCAGCAACCCAGTAACTTCAGCTATTCATTGTTCTGTAGAAATAACCCTCAATCTTTTGACAGAAGCTTCCCCTTGATTAAATGAATGCATGAACTCGGAAGCAATTTCTTCATTATAATTTGTTATTTTCAAAAGGTAATCAATCCACCCATGTAGCGAGAAATAATGCTCACACAGGACATCCTGCAGCAACGTGTCATGGATTATTGGTTCATGGCAGATAGGATCTCCACCCATTATTATCTCAGTTCACAAAATAATTTCCGCAGCTGAGAATGAGGGCCTGAAGTATTTTGTAGAACTAAAAATATTTGCTTGAAAATTCCTTACTTACTTCCAATTTTTGGCGACATAATTCATTGCTCACTCATACAAAAAAAAAATATCTCATTAAAAAGAATGATGGTAGGCAATCAAATCAAGTTACTGACAAGGACATATAATTACTAATCTTGGAAATCGGACCATAAAACACCCCCCAACTTATTTTGACACGTGTCCACACATGCGGAAAGGACAGAGGGAAGTGTATGCAGATTTGAAATAGGCAATAATCACAGTAAAATAATAAATACATAATTAATAAAAAATAAGGTATGTACATACCTGCAATCGTGCGAATAAATGCTACATCAAACGGTTAGCCAAAAGAATGGTAAAATGAAATGATGTGACGTGAATGAAATGATAGATAAAGAAATGAAGTGGGATGATGTGGATGAAAAAATTATTAATGGAGAATAATATTTCCATAAGACATGGAAATATCTTTATGAAATTATGCTTGAAGAATTATTGAGTGTTAGGAACGTTCCCTGCAGAAGCTGCAGGAACCGCACCCTAAATGCTTCCTTCAGTTGTTGTAGGAACTTCTCCAGTTGCTGCAGGAACTTCTCTAGTTGCTGCAGGAACTGATATTTGATCTTGATTGGTGAATTGTTGTAGGAACTATTCTTTGGTTGTTGGCTTATGATACAGGCGTAGTCGATGACCATTTACTAAAAGCTTGAATCAAAATGGATCAATAGTGGTCAAGCGAACTGCTCCATTTTTGAAAACTTCTTCTATCTCATATGGGCCTAACCATCTTGTTTGTAGCTTTCCCATAGTATCCTTATATCTAGAATCATACAGCAGTGCCCAGTCACCTACTTGAAATTTCTTCTCCTTTATGTACTTATCATGCCACTTCGCTCTTTGATTTTGAATAAGTTCTATTTGTTGGACAACCATCTTTCTCAGCTCATCCAAAGCATTCAATTGTTGAATACGGTCTTTTTGTGCTTCACAAAGTGTCATATTCAATTGTAGAGTTGTTCTTAGAGTTTTGTGTTCAAACTCAATAGGCATCATTGCTGCTTTTCCATACACCATTTCAAAAGGTGTAAAACCAATTGGTGTTTTCCATGTTGTTCTATATGCCCAAATGGCTTCAAGAAGTCTTTGAGACCAATCTTTTTATGAACAACTACTGTTTTAGTAAGAATGGCTTCTAGATCCCTATTTGTGACTTCTACTTGTCCATTTGCTTGTGGATGGTATGGGGTAGACTTCCTATGCCTTATATTGTATTCATTAACCAATGTTGCAATCAATGTGGAAGTAAACTATTGTCCTTGGTCTAAAAAATTTTCTCTTGGAACTCCATAACTAGTAAATATTTCTTCATAGATAAATTCAGCCACTTTATTATCTCTTGCATGTGTCATAGCTCGTGCTTCCACCCATTTGGTTACATAATTAGTACATACCAAAATATAAGATTTTACATTGGAAGGGGGATCAATTGGTCCAACAAAATCTAATCCCCAATTCTCAAATGGTGCAACTAATATCTATGGATATAATGGCATCTCATCGGATCTAGTAGGCCTACCCATGCGCTGACATTTGTCACATTTCTTGGTGTATTGTGTTGCATCCCTATATAATGTTGGCCAATAATATCCTGTGCTCAATATTTTAAGTGTTGTTCTTTTAGCAACAAAATTTCCTCCACATGGCTCATCATCACATGCATGAAGGATATCATATGTTTCATCCTCTCTAACACATCTTCTCATGACTTGGTCAGGTCCAATATAAAATAAACAATCAACAATCCATGAGAAGTTAAAGCTTTTCTCAACCAACAATATTCTTTCTTTGGGAGAGAAATGAATTGGCATTTTATTAGCGGCTAAATAATTGGCAATATCAGCATAGTAGGAAGGGTGTACTTTTATAAGGAATAAATATTCATCTAGAAAAACATCATCTGTGGCTGCAGGATCATACTGCAATTGAAGCCTAGAAAGATAATCTGCAACCACATTGGACTTTCCTGGTTTATCAACAACTGTGATATCAAATTCTTGCATCAACATTAACCAGCGAGCCAATCTTCTTGTAATTGAAGGTTTATTCATCATATATCTGATTGTAGTATGATCGGTATGCACAAATATCAGATATTCTCTTATATAATGCCTGAATTTGTTGAGTGCATATATAACTGCTAACATTTATTTTTCAGTGATTGCGTAATTAAGCTCAGGCCCCTGCATGTTCTTGTTGTTAATATGAATTGCACTCTCCAAATTATCAATCTTTTGTCCTAAAACTGCTCCTATGGCATAATCTGATGCATCTATATGAATTTGAAATGGTAAGGACCAGTTTGGACCCTCAAGAACTGGTGCTTGGGTTAATGCTTGTTTGAGCTTCAAGAAAGCTTTATTGCATGAGGAAGTCCAATTAAATTCCATATCCTTGGTCAAAAGAGAATATAAAGGGCTTAAAATTTTGTTGAAATCTTTGATAAACCTTCTATAATATCCAGCATGACCAATAAAACTTCTGACATCTTTTTGCTTTACCGATGTAGTGATACTTTGAATGACTTCTATTTTTGATGGGTCAACTTGTATTCCATTTATAGAGATATGATAACCAAGAACTATACCTTCCTGCATCATCATGAAGCACTTTTCACTATTCAATGATAAATTGTAGTCTTCACACCACTGCAAAACTTTCTTCAAGTTCTTCAATGCTTCTTCAAATTCTTAAGCATAGGTTGTAAAATCATCCATATAAATTTCCATGTTGTCCTGTGAAATATCTGAAAATATACTTATCACTGCTCTTTGAAAAGTAGCTGGAGCATTACATAATCCAAAAGGAAGAACAAAATATGCATATGTTCCCCAAGGACAAGTAAATGCAGTCTTTTCTTGATCCTCTGGGGCAATTTGAATCTTGTTGTAGCCACTAAATCCATCAAGAAATGAGAAGTATCGCTTCCCTGCCAAGGAGTCTAATACCCGATCCACAAATGGAAATGGAAAATGATCCTTTCTGGTTACCAAATTCAAAGCTCTGTAATCCACACATACCCACCATTTTCCTCCTTTCTTGGGAACTATCACTAAAGGTGATACCCATTGACTATCCGAAATAGGATAGATAAATCCAGCATTTAACAATTTATGCAATTTTTCTTTAACTATTTCTCTTAATGCAAGATTGATTCTTCTTTGTGGTTGTCTAAGTGGTCTATAATCTTCTTTTATGTAGATACAGTGAGTATAAACTGTGGGATCAATTTCATTCATATCCTTGTAATCCCATGCAAAAGCATGTTTATGACATTTGAGCAAGTCCACAAGTGATACTCTTTGAGTTTCTATAAGCTTACTGTTGATATTCAAATATTTGTTTGAATCAACTTCCACTTTGATAGTAAGATCAATCTAAGATACTTCAGAAAAATGAGAAGTACAGACTTCCCGCGGCAACAGAGTATGTAATATATCAGTGGTTGTAGGAAAGTCTGATTCTGAAATATTTGATACTAACTCTTGCGACTGCTGCTCTTGTCTTAACTCATTTGTCAGAATTTTATAGAAAATTAAGTCATCATCATGAAGTTGGATGAATGGTCCTCTATTAATCATCATAAGGTGATTCATAGAGTCAACTCCTTCTTCGAATTCTTCTCCCAAGTTGGGCCAAACGACTTGTTGTTGATCAAATTGGGGCTGAGTAGGAGAATACAGAGCTAATATTTTGGTAGTATTTCCATCTGAGATAGTCATATCCCCTGACCGACATCCAATATATGCATCAGCTATAGCAAGCCAAGGTCTTCCCAAAATCATTGGATATCCTCCCAGTGTGGCCTTAGGAGATAGGATCATAAAGTCTGCAGGGTATTCCCAAGAATCCAAAGCAACAACTATATCTTCAATCATACCATCAGGTCGAACTGTAGAACTATCAACAAGTTGTAGGACTGTAGGTATAGGTCCGAGACTAGTTATTTCAAGTTGCTACATAATATCCCTTGTCATAACATTAATGGTTGCTCCCAAATCTATCAAAGCATTCTTTATTTGAGTTTTGTTGATTACTATATTCACAACAGGGCTACCAGGATCATCATACCTAGGAATTGAAATTTTCCCTAACATAATATCAGCAAATTGACCCATTACATGCACTATTTGTGGATCTTTTTTTCTTTCTACCAGACTTCTTTAGACATGCTTCCCTAAGTGCTTTACTATATACAGGGACATCCTTAATAGCTTGTAACAATGGGATTTTAACACATACGTGTTTCAACTGATCTATAATATCAAAACTTTGTTCATGTTCTGGAAGAATCTCTTTTTCTTGCAACCTCTGAGGAAATGGAGGTATTTGCTGATTTTGAGGCATTGGGACTGTTGGACTAGAGATTTCTTATTCTTTTGGTATTTTAGTTATAACTGGTGGGGATAGATTAGGCAAAGTTGTCCCAGATCTGAGGTGAATGTCACTTATAGATAGAGAATAGGTTGGGTATTGATTGGGATTAGCTGAATAAACTTGTTGTTGTTGTTGTTGGGATTTGATATTAGGATTCGACATTGGTTGAGTGGGAAACTGTGTGGGTTTAGGTGGAACAGTAGTGGTTGCAGGGGGAGGCATTGTTACAGGTGGTTGTGGCTGTTTCATAGGTTGCTGATATCCAGAAGACTGATTTGTCCATGGCTGACTCCCCCTCCATTGAGGAGCAGGTTGCCAATTTCCTTGAAATTGTTGCCATGGTCCCTGAGGTGGAGACCAATTTCCTTGTGGCTGCTGCCACTGTGGAGTTTGATTGGCAAAATTTTGTCCTTGGCCTTGAGGACCATACCAATTTGGATAACTACCAAAATTTTGAGCATATGGAGATTGTCATTGATTATTTGGTGCAAAGGAATTTTCACTATAACCAAAAAAAGAAAGTGGATTGGGAGGCATACCTTGTCTTGGAAAATTTGGCCTTCTTTGAGCAACATAGAAAACTTGTTCATCATCACCTTGTATTGTCTTGAAATTAGGAACTTCAAGATTTTCAACCATTTTACATATGTAGTCTCTTTTCCTTTGTCTACAATGGGGGCAAAATTCTACAAGAACTGCATCAACTTCCTCATGCTTCTTCTTAGCTGAGAGTGTGTCCAGTTGAGTAGCCATATTGTTTATGATATCCTCCTTAAATTCCTTCAACAAATGGCTAAGTTCCATTCTAGAAACTCCATTACTAGATGTTGATGAAGAAACTCGTGGCTTGAAATGCCTATTCTTCTTAGAAGCAGATCTGGAATACTTCTGACAAATTTGTCCAATGTCATTCCATGTGGATTGTATTATGTCACCTCCTCCTATAAGATCCAAAGCATCTGTGCATTCATCACTGATTCCCCTAAAAAATATCAGCTTGAGAGAATCCTCATTTAGAGTGCTATGCTTGGAATTTTTGACACTGAATAGAAATCTCTCTAGATAATCTTCAAGACTCTCATCTCCTTTTTGTTGCATTCTAAAAATATCATCCCCATGGCAGTCAGTGCCTCTATAATAATCCTTGTATTTCATAAGAAATAATCATTTCAATCCCATCCCATGTAGTTATTGTGCTACTCCCTAGACTCATAAACCATCTCAAAGCAGAATCTTTCAATGTGGCAGAGAATATTTTGAGTCTATGGGCATCTGTAGTATAATAAAAACTCCTACAGAGGACATCAAACTCAAACAGGAGTGTGTCTGGGTCTTCTGTCACTATTCCATATAATTTAGGGAGGGAAGAAGCTAGAATGTTCTTGAGATTAGCATTATCATGCTGATCAGAGATAGGGAAATCAAATGTTGGTGCCACAGGTGGAGGTGGATTATTCCCACCAGGGGGTGGATTTCCTTGCATTAGGCTTTTGGGAGAATTCACTAAATGAATTTCCTCTTCAGGAGGTCCAAAGAGAAACTCGAGGCTGTTCTCAGGAAGTTCAAATTTAGGATAGTTCAAATTTTTTGGGATTTGATAAAGTACAACAAAAGGATTTACATCTGGGGGGGTCATATAGATCGATTCCTGCATGATTAGGATGTCTGGGAAGGAATATACCTTGAGAATATCTTCTTCGCCTATGCATGCAGGTTCATGAGAATTACTTTAAACAATCAGGGCTATCAAAAATAACTAAAGTGAAAACTAAAAAGATAATAACCATAACGGGTTCTTAGTTTGACACCATCCCCGACAACGATGCCAAAAATGTTTGGTCCAACAATAGGAATAATAACTATAGTTAAAGTCTCAACCCAAAGTTTGGACATTCACTTTGTAAAGTTACTATCTCCATAACTGGAGTTCATTTGATTGTCAACCCAAGGACATATTACTTGAAATGGGTCTGCACTATATATGCACTAATTTCCTGCAATAACTACCCTGCATTAATGCAACAACTAAAATCTATTTGGGAAAAGTAAGCAAGAATTAAAACAACTAAATGGCTACAGGAAAACTTTGCATTAACATAAAACTCACTCAAGAAATGCAAACTAAGCCCAAAGTCGTCAAACAGGAATTACTTTGTTTGCTTTGGTTGCAGGAACAACCAATGGATTAGTTTCCAGTGGCTACAAAAATCGTCAATGCAAGGATGTCTATTGTAGCAAAAAAAGGAAACTAAATTTAACAAAGGCACAGGAACACTCGCCAAGTGGGACCCCTTGGATGAGTGTATCCAGGCTTACAAAATAACTCTAAGTGCTCGTAATGATAGTTCCATGGTTCGACCTGATGGTATGATTGAAGATGTAGTTGTTACTTTGGATTCCTGGGAATATCCTGTAGATTTTATGATCCTGTCTCCTAAAGCCACATTGGGAGGATATCTAGTTATTTTGGGGAGACCTTGGCTTGCTACAACTAATGCATATATTGGATGTTGATTAGGGGATATGACTATTCCTGATGGAAATAGTACTAAAACTCTGGCTCTGTATTCTCCTGCTCAACCCCAACTTGATCAAGAGCAAGTCGTTTGGCCTAACGTGGGAGAAGAATTTGAGGAAGGAGTCGACTCTATCAATCATCTTATGATGATTAATAGAGAATCATTCATACAACTTTAGGATGATGATTCAATCCTCTATAAAATTCTGGCAAATTAGTTAAAACGAGAGCAGTAGTCACACGAGTTAACATCAAATATTACAGCATCAGATTTTCCTGCAGCCACTGACATATTGCATACATTGTTGCCGCAGGAAGTCTGCACTTCTAATCCTTCTGAGGCATCTCGGGTTGATCTTACTATCAAAGTGGAAGTTGATCTAAATAAATATTTGAATATCAACAATCAACTCACAGAGACTGAAATAATAACACTAGTTGAGTTGCTTAAATGTCATCAACACGCTTTTGTGTGGGATTACAAAGATATGCATGGAATTGATCCTACAGTTTGTACCCACTGTATTTATATAAAAGAGGACTGTAGACCACTTAGACAGCCACAGAGAAGAATTAATCCTGCATTAAGAGAGATAGTTAAAGAGGAATTACAAAAATTATTAAATGCTGGATTTATCTATCCTATATCGGATAGTCAATGGGTATCACCTCTAGTCATAGTTCCAAAGAAAGGAGGTAAATGACAGGTATGTGTGGATTATAGAGCTTTGAACTTAGCAACTAGGAAGGATCATTTTCCATTACCATTTGTGGATCAAGTATTAGATTCCTTGGTAGGGAAGCAGTGCTTTTCATTCCTGGATGGATTCAGTGGCTACAACTAGATTCAAATTGCTCCCGAGGATCAGGAAAAAACTACATTTACTTGTCCTTGGGGAACATATGCATATTTTGTTCTTCCTTTTGGGTTATGTAATGCTCCAACTAGTTTTCAAAGAGCAGTAATAAGAATATTTTTAGATGTTTCCCAAGATAGTATGGAGATCTATATGGATGATTTTACCACTTATGGTTCAGAATTTAAAGAGGCATTGAAAATTTTGAAGAAAGTTTTGCAGCGGTGTGAAGACTACAATTTATCATTGAACAGTTAAAAGTGCTTTATGATGATGCAGGAAGGCATAGTTCTTGGTCATCTTATTTCTATAACTGGAATACAAGTTGACTCAGCCAAAATAGAAGTCATTCAAAACCTCCCTACACCTATAAAGCAAAAGGATGTCAGAAGTTTCCTTGGTCATGCTGGATATTATAGAAGGTTTATAAAGGATTTCAGTAAAATTGCAGAACCTTTATATTCTCTTTTAACCAAGGATATGGAGTTTAATTGGACCTCCACATGCCATGAAGCTTTCTCAAAGCTTAAACATGCATTGACTCAAGCACCAATGCTCAAGGGTCCAAACTGGTCATTACCTTTTCATATTCATACAGATGCATCAGATTATGCCATAGGAGCAGTTTTGGGACAGAAGATTGACAATTTGGAGAATGCAATTTATTTCATTAGCAAAAACATGCAGGGACCTGAGCTTAATTATACTATCACTAAAAAGGAGATGTTAGCAGTTATATATGCACTCAACAAATTTAGGCATTATATCATAGGATATCAGATATATGTGCACACTGATCATACAATAATCAGATATCTCATGAACAAACCTTCAATTACAAGAAGATTGGCTCGATGGTTACTATTGATGCAGGGATTTGATATTACAATTGTTGATAAGCCGGGTAAATCCAATGTAGTTGCAGATTATCTTTCTAGGCTTCAATTGCAGGATGATCCTGCAGCCATAGATGATGCTTTACCAGATGAACATTTATTCCTGATAAAAGCACACACTCCCTGGTATGCTGATATTGCAAATTATTTAGCTACTAATAAGATGCCTACTCATTTTTCTCCTAAAGAAAGAAGACTGGTAGTTGAGAAAAGCTTTAATTTCTTATGGATTGTTGATTGTTTATTTTATACTAGACCTGACCAAGTCATGAGAAGATGTGTTAGAGAAGATGAACATATGATATCCTTCATGCATGTCATGATGAGCCATGCAGAGGACATTTTGCTGCTAAAAGAACAACACTTAAAATACTTGGCATAGGATATTATTGGCCAACATTGTATAAGGATGCAACACAATATACTAGAAAATGTGGTAGATGCCAGTGCATGGGTAGGCCTACCAGATTTGATGAAATACCATTATATCCCCAGATATTGGTTACACCATTTGATAAATGGGGATTAGATTTTGTTGGGCCGATTGATCCTGCTTCAAATGGGAAATCTTATATTATAGTATGCATTAATTATGTTACAAAATGGGTGGAAGCACGAGCTATGACACATGCAAGAGATAATAAAGTAGTTGAATTCCTCTATGATGAAATATTTACCAGGCATGGAGTTCCAAGAGAGATTGTTTCAGATCAAGGACCGCAATTTACTTCCACATTAATTGCATCATTGGTTAATAAATATAATATCAGACACGGGAAGTCTACTCCATATCATCCACAAGCAAATGGTCAAGTAGAAGTTAGAAACAGGGATTTAGAAGCCATTCTTACCAAGACAATAGCTCTTCATAAGAAACATTGGTCAAATAGACTTCCTGAAGCCATTTGGGAACATAGAACAACATGGAAGACACCAATTGGTTTTACACCTTTTGAAATGGTGTATGGAAAAACAACAATGATGCCCATTGAGTTTGAGCATAAAACTCTTAGAACAACTCTGCAATTGAATATGACTCTCTCAGAAGCACAAAGAGACCGTATCCAACAATTGAATGCTTTGGATGAGCTAAGGAAGTTGGTTGTCCAACATACAAAGCTTATTCAACATCAACAAACTAAATAGCATGATAAGTATATAAAGGAGATAAAATTTAAATCTGGCGATTAGGCATTGCTATATGATTCTAGATATAAGAATACTATGGGGAAGCTGCAGACAAGGTGGTTGGGCCCATATGAAATAGATGAAGTTTTTACAAATGGAGCAGTTCACTTGACCATAATAGATCTAGTCAGATTCAAACTTCTAGTCCATGGTCATCAACTACGCCTGTATCATAAGCCTGCAACCAAAGAATAGTTCCTGCAACAATTTGCCAGCCAAGACCAACCAACAGTTCCTCCAGCAACTGGAGAAGTTCCTTCAGCATCTAACGAATACTCTCCTATCATAGTTCCTACAACAACTGGAGAAGACATTAGGGATGCGATTTTTGCAGCGTCTGCAGGGAGCGTTCTTGGTCATTAGCCATAAATTCTTCATGCATGCTTTCATAATAATTATTTTCATGTCTTACGGAAATATCATTCTCCAATAATAATTTTCTCATACACATCATCCCATTTCATATCTCTGTCTATCATTTCACGTCATCTCATTTCACCTTTTAAATCACTAATCGTTTCATGCAGCATTAATTAGTGCGACTGCAGGTATGTATATATATATATTTTTAATTATGCATTTATTATTTCGCTATGATTATTGCCTATTTTGATTTGCATAATATGCATACCCCTTCCCTCTGTCCTTTTTACATGTGTGGACATGTGCCACCTTAAGTTGGGGGGGTGTTTTATGGTCCGATTTCCAAATTGAGTAATTGTTTGTCCTTTTCTTGTTTTAATTTGCCTAACATCATTTTTGAATAAGACATTCTGTCGCACAAGTGAGTAGTTCATCCTACAACCGAAATCAATGAAAGGTACTAGAAGTAAGTAAACTATTTCGAAACATGTATTTTCAGTTCTGTAGGTTATTTCAGTCCTTCATTCTACTATGGAAATTGTTTTGAGAAGCCGAGTTAGTCATGGGAGGATCTCTTATCCGCCATAAACCAATAGTTAATGACATGTTGTAACAGGATGTTCAGTATGAGCATTACTTCCATATGTATGGGTGGATTGACTATTTTCTAAAAAGTAACGGATTTCAATGAAGAAATTGTGTATGAATTCATGCATACATACAGCGAAGGAGAGGCCTCTGTCAAGGGGTTAAGAATCATTTCCATAGAGCAACAGATAGCTGAAGTCATTGGGTTGCTGCAGGAGGGGGAACTATTTCCTGAGTTGAAGGATGCGAGAAGTTTTAGGGTAGAGTTTACTCACCCAGCAGATGGACCCCTAAGTGTGGACAAGCAGGGAACCATACAGATATCTCTTCCAAAGGAATGGCCCCAGGTGGCATTGTATGTGATGAAATATATTACCTATGATGGAAGGTACTCAAATTTGCATTTGGTCCATTTAAATTACTTATTCATTTACGACATAGCCGAAGGGTGAATGTTCCCAATTTTTTGTATCATCTTATTTCTATAAGTGCAAAGGAAACACAAAAGGATGGAAATTGTTCTATTAGTCACCATGGCTTGATTAAATTGTTGTATAATGTTCTCTTAGATATGTCTCTTAGATGACATTGGGGGCATTCGAAGATATCCTGCAATTTAGGGAGAAAAATGAACCTGCTGTAGAAGAAATAGCAGCCCAAGAGGAAGATATCAGAGAACCCTCATCTTCTAGGGTTTCTACAACAAATGAACCTCATGTTGCCAATGAACCCTTTCCTATTACAAAAGAAATGGTAATTGAACCAAATATTGAGCAGCCCTCCACTCATTTTCAAAGTGGAGTGGCATCTTCCAGAAGAAAATGGAAAGAAATAGAAATAGTTGAGGTAGAGGAAGAAACCATAGAGCAGCCTCGAGCAGTGTAGGTTTCTCTTGCAGCTATAGAAACTTCTCCTGCAGCCACTCCGAAAATGTATTTGAGAAGGAGTTGGCGGGGTAAACAAAAAACTCAAGAAACAATGGACATGATTGAAGTCATTTCTGTGGAAACGTCGGAAGAAGGGCATGAAAGTCAAACAGAGATTCAACCACAGGAAGAACATGGAGTTGACAGACTGTCAAAATTGGCACATGTAGCATAAGAGTTTGAAGAACTAGTTGAAGAAATCTCACGCCCTCAGGTAATAGCTCACGGGTCCCCTTCATCTCTCACTAGTTTATCTATTGCACTTACATTTTACAGACAGTGGGAGATAGAAAGGACTAGGTTACAAGGAGTTATTGATAAACAACAGAAAGATATTGAAAAGAGGGATAATCAGATTGTGGAATTGCAAGCTAAAGTAGACACAATTGCCAATATGGTTCCTGAATTGAAGTAATGCGGGGCTCCTCCAAGGGTTTACACTTTATATTTAAAAGAGTTGTATTTATGTTTCAAGCTAAATCACATTATTAGGGATCTTAGTCCTTCTCTAGATACCCCACAGGAATTTTATAATGTTTATCAAAACTCTCCTACAATTGTTAGGAATTTGTTATGTGAATTTTATTTGCATAATTATGTTGTGACTCCTGACAACAAATGGAGTCCCTTACTATACATTGGTGACATTCAATTAAAAGCATTAATGTCATGGATACAAAATAAAACCAGTATGGGGACTCGGGCTAAAACATACAAAAATTTGGAATTTGATTGTCCATTACAACTTAGAGCTAAAGCCAAAAATCCATTCCTTATTTACTATGACCGACAGAAATTGTTAACAAGACTTGATGTCAGGAGCCAGGTTTTACCGATGATTGAGGAAACATTCCAGGAATATGAACATTTGGTTGAAAATGAAAATACAACTGCAGTTGACTGTTTGGTTCAGCGCTGGAATAATCTCCCATAAGACTTAAAGCAGGGTGAACCCCATTCATTGCCTAATTTTCATGTAGCCACACAAAGAGCTCCCAAGTACATCCACTTGGGTAGGACAAAGAGCAATAACTGGCTACCCTTGATATTTCAGCCACCTATCCTTATGTGGCCATTAATGGGATGCAGGGATACAAAAAAACCATATGAAGAGGCCACAAAAGAAGCCAGATGGGCTAGACGGGAAAAGATGAAAGGGTTTTATTGGAACTTGGCTACAAGAGGAACAGGACAGGGAACCATTGGTGACTTACGAGTCAGCGTCTGGATAAGAAATTTTCCTTTTTCTGGAGGATCAGCAAGACACTAAGTTGGGGGCATGATGAGCTGAGATATTAGCTCTTTTATCCCTATAACTGATAAGTTTTTGCCATGTTTTAATTTGTATAACGGGATAGTGTTTGAGTCATATGATGTATTAAAGTTTGACTATGTGCATTCTAGATGATAACTAAACCCATTAAATCCTATTTTGTTTTGACCAATTATTCCTGTTGCCATGCGGATTATTGTTGTTGCCATGCGGATTATCATAGGTGATATCATGTGTGAATGTATAAGTGTTATGATTAATTAAAATAGATATATGTGTGTGTTCTTATATGTTCTATCTTTTTAATTGTAGGACTAAATGAGATGTTGCAGAAGCGGTTATTGTGTCACATCATAAAGGTAGTTGGATATATTCAAGGAGCGGTTAAATATTCAGAACAACAAAGAGAATAGTGTGCGTAAGAAGCGGAAAAGGAATAGCAAGGCGCGCCAAACTCATTTATGCTTGTCTTCATCAAACATCAATCTTGTAACATCACCATGCTATATTCTTGGTCGCGGTTTAGCAGAGATCCATGTTTCCTGTCGATTAACTCCTTCTATTTGCTGTAATAAATATTTTTTGCCTTATTTCATCTACGTGACCTAGATAGTAGGAAGTTGATATAGTTTTCTTATAAATAAGAGAATGTGCCTCTTCTCAGAGGGTTAGAGATAGGGGATTAGAAACAGAGTTGCATACTATTTTTAGAATTAAAAGCATTTTCTTTCATTTTATGTGTTGTATCAACCTTTGAAAAACAATGAATAAAAATGAAGCTATTTTGAGTATATAGAATTACCTTTGAAGTTTGGATACACTCATCCAAGGGTGCCCACTTGGTTAGTATTCCTCTGTATTCGTTAGATTCGGTTTTCCTTTTTTTTGCAGTAGATGTTCTAGCGATTGACTATTCTTGTAGCCACTGGAACCAGATCCTGTGACTATTCTTGCAGCCAAAGCAAACATAGTAATTCTTGTTTGTCAGCTCTGAACTTAGTTAATAGTTCCTTAATTAGAATTTTCTATCAATGCTAAGATTTCATGTATCCATTCAGTTGTTATGATTCTTTCTTGTTTATTTCAAATAGATTTAGTTGTTGCAGTAATGCAGAATAGCTATCGCAAAAACTTAGTGCATATATAGTGCAGACCCATTTCAAGTAATATGCCCCTAGGTTGACAAACAAATGAACTTCAGTGATGGAGATAATAATTACATAGAGTGAATGACCAATCTTTGGGTTGAGACTTTAGCTCTAGTTATTGTTCCTATTGGTGAGGCAAACAGGTTCCCCAACCCTTCACACCTTACACTCACAAACCTTCACCAAATCTCTCAAATGGGGTTTTCAACTTCAATGGCTTAACCAAACATGACTCGGGGATTCAATACACCTATGACACCCTGACACAAGATTCCACATACCCAATTTGACTGGTTCAATCCCCAATACACAAAACAACACTTAACCAGTTTATTCCTACTAGCCCTTCAAACCGGTATTTGCATATTAACTCAAAACTTTCCCAAACCAATTGGAAAATAAAACACACTTTCAGATACCCATTTGCAAGTTTTACAACATAATTAAATTTCAGATATGGTTGTTTTGGACCAATACCCAGTTTCAATACCTTGTCCTACTAGGATTAGGCCAAATTAGCTCTCTTTTCCAAAGGAACACCCTTTGGATCACAACTCCAGACCTTCACACCCAAAAAAAACCTTAGGAACTGTTTCCAAACAAAGGATTTTCAAATTTTTAGGTGGTGCCATGTCCATTTACCTATTCAAAGATAAAACCCTCATTTTTAGGAACCCAAACCTGGGGATTTCCCAATCTCTCACTTCCGATCACTTCTATACCCAACCAAAGGATCCAAAACCTTCTATCCAACTTGAATACACATAATCCACCATAAAATATTACCCTTATTAAATGAAATCCTTCAGACCTTCACATGGCACTGGTTACTCACTAAGTCAACTTGTGACTTTCCACCCATAAGGCACTCTCCTTACATGTTCATGATCTTCCCTTCATTCTCAACAACAAAAAAACTTATGGTACGCATTGTAGACTCATCCTACAAGTTACAGAAGTTACATAAAGTAGGATGAGTCAATTTCACATTTTTGACTCTCAAAACCCTTCAAAATTGTCACCTACAACAGTATTTAGCATAGTCAGTATAAATGGATCAAATTTGAGTGTAAAACCTTCAATAACAGCACCAAATGAATGCCCATGATCAATCCATAATGAAGAAAGAAATAGAAACCTCAATCACAAATAAAAGCAGATTTAACAAGCTTTTGCAGGAAACCGTGAGATTTTATTATCAATTTGTCACTCTTACATTTAAATATGTGTCTCTCTCATGATTTTTGTATTCAAACCAATGTTTAAATAAATTTACTCTCATGATAACCGACAACCAACTCTTAACCACCCATACATCCATCTTTTAGGTGTTACATCCCTAATTTGTTGTCAACTTGACACTTTTAGTTGTCAATTGACAAGTTTTGATCTTTCTTGCTACATGACTCTAATTAATCATTCCATTATATAAATAGAGTCATATGAGACCTTATGAAACATAAAATTCTTATTAAACTCCTATTCTACCCACTGAACCCCATTACATGCTCATTTTGACATCATTTTTCCCACATGATAACTGTTGGTATTTTGGACATGTTGATATGGTTTTGTCATTGATGTCAACACTTGTCATCGCTTGTCAACACTTATCAGCACTTGGAGATTTTGGTTATGTTCACTGGAAAAACATAGACTTATGCAAGTCTCTGATACTTGGTTCACCGGTAGATTATATTGTTCACCGACACTTGGAATGACCTGGAAACTACTTGGTTATGTCGAAGACATTATTCGATCATTTGGTTTTGGCGATTTGATTAATTGTTTATTCAAGTTTGCATATTTGTTGGTGCCGGCAAATAGGTCCAGGATAAGCACCGACAGACTTATCTATTCCAGATCAGCACGACATGTTACAAAGATGATTTATTATTATTGTAAATACATTGAGCCGACATCATGCATCGAATATTGATTTGTTTGTAATTGATTTTATTGTAATATCTTTTAGTGAGCCGACCTATTCAATTGGTCTTAGGTTATGGTATATATGTAAGATCTTATTTGCAAGATCAAAAAAAGAGGGATTGTGAATACAAAAAGGATTGCAATAAGGTATATGCAAAAATAAGCAGAGGTATACACGTAGACATCATTTGAAGGTTGAAGGAAGGTTTTTCAGAACTTAACCAATACTGAATCCATGATATGAAGATTCTATTTTGTATGGTACATTATTATTGGATTTAACCATCCAATTGTAGTCAGTATGACTCTCATTTTGTGATTGAGCAGTGAGCTCTAGGCAGCTGGCCTTTCTGCATGTGCAGAATCCATATTGTACACACATATTATCTGCAGTAGTATCATTTGATTATGGGTAAGGCTTCCCACCATGGTTTTTTCCCTTACAGGGTTTCCACGTACAAACATTTGTGTTATGTGTTGTGGATGTTATTGTCTTTCTATTTTATGCATTAATCTTTACCGGTATTGCAATTAATTGTTAAAACTATCTATCGACATAAAGTTTGGTTTACCGGTATTAAGCATTAAGTTTTGGTTAAGTTAAATTTGGTTGAATTTATTGGACAACTGATTCACCCCCCAACCCCCCCACCACCACCCCCCCCCCCCTCTCGGTTGTCTCTGGGACCTAACAATAACTTTTGATAACTTATTACAAAATGACTCAATACATGAACAATATGACTTAAAATGGCATTATTAGCCATTATTGCAATATCAAATGGTCATTTTAACATCATAGACTTAATATCTCATAAATGTTCATTATGGCCACATGGTGGCCAATCTTGTCTTAGGTGCTCCTGCACCAAGCACTATCAAGTGTAAAAAGAGTGTAGAGTGATAAATGAGATTCATTAGTATAATTATGTAAATTAAGAATAAAACCCATTTACTCATACAATACATTCAAGATTAACCAATAGGCTCAACTTTAGACCTATGGATGGGAGTTGGGAACTATGATTGATTATTCTTTTGTTTATGATTTTGATTTTATAAAAGAATGTGAGAATTATGTCTAATGATGCAATACTTGGAGTAATCAACATAAACAATAAGATACAAAACAAATATGCAGACTATGAGTATAGGTCTGTAAATGAGAATTAGAGAGGAACCTATGTTCGCATTTTGACCCTGAAAGAATTGGACTATATTAATAGGTGGCATTATCTTGAAGGTGTCTAATGCATATATCAAAAATAAATTTGGGATCAGGATGTCGCTCTGAATATTTCCCTAAAAATTCATCAAAAAAGTGACAAACACTGGCCCAATAGTGAAATGAAACTTGCAACCTCATATAGATGATTTTTCACATAACTCAAAATGAGAAATCAATGCAAATAAGCACTTGGAATCCATATGCAAAAGAATAGACAACATACCCATCAAAGATAACAAAAGATATACCTTAGGAAAGCCCTCACAAGGGAAAAACCTAGCCTCCAAAAGCACCAATTCGCCATGTTTTTTTCAACAATGCAACATTACAATACTTCCATGAAAGCCTTTTAACCACAAGCCACCTACAAGCACTAAGTGTGAACGAGCGTGTAACCACACATCCCATGCCATGCTTCCAACCTCGACAAATACTAACTTGGCTAACTTGCTAATCCACATGTATTCCCGCGTTTTTGCCTGTAAGTGCTCAAAATCTGTGAAAAATACACTCAAACAACAAAAAATGTGAGAAATGACCTATGATGTGGGTCCCACCGGGCGTGCCATAAAATGTGCGATGAAAAATGTGTGTGCGAATATAAAAGACTAAAAAGCAAGCTACTTAATCAAGCGGACACCTCAAGATTAGAACGATAAAATCAAAAGCGAAATTAAAAGAACAAAAACAATGCAAACCATAATCCCTCTTTGATTTGATAGTTCCTCGATTTTATGTGTGCTCAATGATGCCTTCGGATACTCGATTGTACTCCATGATTATTAATGCAAATGATAATGGATTTTTGGTGAAGTATGAGATGGATGCGTGATGTTGAGTGGTAATTTCAGCAACGTAACAATGTGAATGTATGGAAGTGGATCATTTTGGCATTATGACGATATAATGTATGAAAAGTGGATGAAATGCATGAGAATGGGAGGGATTAATTAGGAAATGAGGGGAGGATGAGAGGCTTGAAAATGCAACATTTGTCTTGAAGGAAGACAAATGGCACTCCAAAGGAGGCCATGTGGAAGAAGATTCCACACAAAGAGTACAAGTGGATCAAGAGGGAAGACAAGTGTCCCAGAGGAGGGACACATGTCTTGGGGAGGAGTGACACGTGTCTTTGAGGACACATGTCTTTTTGGTGAGTAACCACCCAAATATAGGATATTTTCCAATATTTGGAAAATAGGGAGTGTTCACACATGTGGGAGAGGAGGTTAGGATAGGATAGGATATGGTTGGTTAGGGAGGATAGGGTTGGTTAGAACCCATGGGTTAGAATAGGGATTGGGTTAGATGGTGGTTAGAAGTTAGGAGGCATGTGACATATTTGAATAATTAATTAATTATTCAAACGAGAGGAGAAATTAATTAACTAAGAATGAATTAATAGGGAAGAAGAAAAGATAATGAATTAAATAAAATAAAGTGAATTTATTTTATTTAATAGAGGAAGGGTTAAAAGAGGGATTTAATTAATTAAATGATTTTGGGTTGTCAAGTAATTAATTAAATGGGACGATAACATAATTAATAAAATTAATTAGCTAGAAGGGGAGGAATGCTAATTAATTAAATAATACGTAATTATTTAATTTAAAAACGCTCAACATAGCAAATTTTAATTAATTAGATTAATCAAATTTTAGTTGTCTAAATTTTGCCCCTCTTCGTGGTGGCGCTAAAATAGCATTAGTACGAAGAAAATAAGACACTTGTGACTCGAAGAAAAGGGAGCGAGAAAAATATGCCCCAGACAAAACTAAGGATGGACAGGGGATGAGGGAATGATTCCCCCTTGAGAGGGCACACGAGAAATAGGGGCTCACGTGGTGTTTCAGAAGAAACATTGCCCCAACAAATAGGATGGAAGACAACGCAAAACGAAGCCTGAGAGTGACAACAATTAGATGGGAAAGAGGAACGAATGCAAATGCAAGGAGATGAAACAATATGAATAAAATGATCATGGAGTGCAAGCATACGTGCAACCGAACACCATGTAGCGAGCACTTATTTTGATTTAGCATTATATGTGAGTCACCAGGGTATAAGGAACCAAGGTGGAATTTCACAGCCAATGCATGGACTAACACATATAAACAGACACACAAGTTACTCTAGCACCACACAGAGTTACAAAGACCCTTCAAGAAATAGTGTTAGAACAACCACAAACAAAAGACATGCCCCAATGTAACATGAGATAGCTAAGACCTCACAAGGGTAAAACAAGAGACACATCCAAAAGATACGCTAGACAAAAATGAAAAGCAACAAGATCACATCTTGAGCCTTGTTATTCTCAGCACACCATGATATAAAGGATCGTGGCGACCAAGAGGAAACATGACCCAAGGAGCTTTGGAAAGATAAACAAAGACCGAAAGGAACCAAGGCCAACACAAGTGCCTTAAATATCTTTTCCCAAAAGGATAACTAATTGGATGAGGATTTGATGATGTCTGACTCGAGGAAGGATACATCCTACGCAGACTGCTGATTGGATAAAAATTGATGATGGGATGACAAAAGGTACGTGATATGATCATTATGACAAGAATGCTAAAAAATGATTATTGAAGAACTAGTTGATATGATATGATCTTGAAGGAAATGACTGATGCAAAGGATGAAACCTAAGGATGCATATGTACAAGTGAACCTAGAAGGAGACACACGACCGACACTATGTACAAGACATTTTTACAAAATCTACAAGAGCTATGGATGATGGAGGAAGACCCAGGGACAAGCATGAGGTTTCCCTAGTCAAGATGAAAGGCCACGAGAGATAAATGATGGATGGGGTGTTGCTAATGCGAGAACGATATATCCGAAACAATCCAGGATTGGGAAGGATGCATCCTAATGATGATGATTGGATTGCGATCAAGGCTTGCAACAAGGCTGGGAACAAGACCAAGCATATGACTAGATGATTTTATTAGCATTTGACCTTGGATAGTTGAGGAATACAGATAAGATTCACATCTGATGACAAATTGCGAGGATTGAATGGATGGCATTGGATAGTTTGGGGATAGCCTAGAGCTAGATACCAATGATAAGGGATGCAAGAGGTGGTGGGATGATATGAGAGGAGGGATGAAAGGATGGAGGATAGGCTGAAAAGGATTTGGAGATGGAAGTATTATGGATGTGGCTGGGAGATGAAAGGATGAGGGACAAAGGGATGGAGGTAGATGACAATTGGGAGAGGAACCGGTTATGGATGAAGGGAGGGAGGAACAGGGATATAAGGATAGGTGGATGGATCAAGTTATGGATAAGATTGTGGAGGAACTGGAGATAAGGATTGGTGGATGGATGGAAATGATAAGATAACTGATAGAGGGATAGGAAGCTGAGGGAAGTGGATGGAAGATAGGGTGATGAGTGGATGGAAAGGTGAATGGAGGAAAGTGCGATAGGGAAATGGAGGCCCAACGGTGTCCAAAGCAAGTATACATGGTGGCCTTTTGTTTTTATCAAGGTCCAGGAGAGGATGGAGGAAGTGAAATGAATTGGATATGATGGGTATGGTGGGTAGATGGGATGGAGGAGGTGATGAATGGATGTCTAGAAGAACTTTCCCCTAAGTACGAAGAGAAAAAGTAAGAGGGGAATTATGCATGATGCCTGTTTGCTAGGTTTTCATCATGGTACTTATCCAAGGCGCCCGTTTGCCAAGTTTTCACCATTGGATGAATTTTTCTCTCTTTTTTTTGTTTTGATTTTTTTTCTTTTTTTTGCTATTTTTTGGGGGGGGGGAGGAAATTTTATGGATGGAGATGGATGAGGATAAATGGATTTGGAGAATAGGTGAGAAGGGAGATGGATGTAGGACTCAAGCATCAAGTTTCATATCAAGGTAGTAGGAGCCCATTTGGAGTGATGACTGGATGTTGGTACACTTTATTAGGAATGGGTAGATTCTGCAAAGGCTTGGATTAGATGGTTTTGATGGGGGATGTATGTGGTGTAAGGGATGAGGTAGTGGAAATTTTTCAGATGGAATGAAGGAAAGTGAGTGTGATGGGGGGATGTTGTCGGGACCAACATTGGCACATGTTGTGGGGGATGTGGGATAAGTGGAGGAGAGATGAATGTATCACATGGATAAGACAAAGGAATTATGATAGGGAGCTTTGGGACATAGGGACCCAAAATAGACCCAGGAGATGGAGGGGGAGAATGTTTAGTTTGTGGATTAGCAAATTTGGATGCCATTGGGATTTTTTTTTTGGATGCACTGCTTCTTTTTGCTTTGGGATCCACATTGTTTTTTCTTTTGTGTTTGTGGGCCTTTGCGGCCTGTGGGTTTCATTGCGTTTTTTTATTAGATTTTTCTTTATTGGAACATGTCTTTTGAAGTGGACATGGTGATCTTTAGATTGTTGTGGATGTGTAGATTTATGCATTTTTGACTTGGCATCCAAATTATTGCTAGTAGCATTGGAGGGAATGTGAGAAGGTGTAGGAGATGAAGGGAATATGGATGAAGTGATGGATGTAGGATGTGGGATGGAATGTGGGGATATGGGATCTGTGTATGGAGGGACGAGATGGAAAAGATGGAGAATGAGATTTTGGGATATAAGGGCCCAAAATGGATTTAGCATGTGGGGGATATATGAAGGTACATTTTGGGATATAGTGACCCAAAATGGATTTAGAGGATGAAGGAGGAAGATGGACGGTTGTTTTGGCTTTATATGATGAAGGAGGGGGAATGGTGATAAATGATTTGGAGGAATGATGAGGTGATCTGATGCTTTATTTGGAAGCATACTTGGATTTTTCATTAGTTGTACCAACAATTTTGGATGTAGTGCCTTGGGATATGTAACCAAGACCATGAGATCCCGGATGTGCTTTGACATGGATGGGCTCCAAAGTACCTTGTTCATGTAGGCCTAAACCTTTACCTTGATAGTTCATTTTTTTGAGAATTTTATCTAAAGTAGGATACTTGTTCTCTAGGTAATAAGATGTGAGCCCATTATTAGATGGAGGAGAATGGGTGGTGTATATGAGATTTTTTTCTACTACGAGTGAATTTCCATGGATGAATGTAAGTGAACCAAGGGGATAGAGTGATGGTGGTGGGATGGTTTAGATAGGAGGAGATGGATGATCAAGAAGTGAAGTAGATGGGATGGGAGGATCTTAACTTGGAAGAGGGGATGATAAGGGCTCTTAAGATGGAGTAGACGATATGGTAGGATCTTGATTTGGATTGGAGGGATGATAAGGGACCTTGAAATGGTGGAGGAAGAATGGTAGGAGCTTGATTTGGATCAATAAACTTTTCGACATGCTCTGGAAAAAAATCTTGGAATGATGAGATTGGTGTGAATAGTGTGACAAGGGATGAGTGGGTATACTCTTCAGATGGAATGGATGGAAGGATGGGAGGTTCATTGAGTTGGGTAGATGGAGTAGATGGAAGGATGGGAGGTTCATAAACTAGGGTAGATGAAGTGGATGAAAGGATGGGGGGTTCACCAACTGGGGTAGACAAAGTGGATGAAAGGATGGGGGATTCATTGGATTGAGTTTGAATGATGGTAGGAGTAGGTGATGAGGATTGTCATTGGACGGTCGCAATGGATGGGAGATTTTTTATGGTGTTAGGAGATGGGAGAGGAATGATAGGTGTGGGAGTTGGAAGTGAAGTTGGTGGATTGGAGGAGGAAATGGAGGGTGGTGGATTAGAGGAGGGAATGGAATATGGTGGCGTGAGATAGGAGGAAGTGGGTGAAGGTGTTTTGGTCCAACTTTCCAATTGAAAAATGTTCGTCACAACAATGTGTGACGATGGTGCCTTCGGATAAGTTAATCGTGGTTGTGAAATAACAGGTTGCGATGTCACTTGAGGTTGATATTGGGGGGCATTGACAACTTGTGGCACTGATTGGATGGGTGGGGGCATGGATGATAATGGCATTTTGTAATTCATGCCCCCAGTCATAGCTTGTGTGACAGATGATGGTGGATTAGGATTAGATGGAGGATTTAGGTAGGATGGTGGATTAGGATTGCATGAAGGATTGAGCTATGATGTAGGATTAAGATTAGATGGGGGAGTGAGATAGAATGGGGGATTAAGATTATGGATTTGGGGATAATAGGACGGGGGATTCAGATTGGGGATGCAAGTGGTAGTGTTGTGAGGAAAAGATGGAGGTTGAGATAGGAACATGGGAGAAGATGGAGGGAAGGATGTTGCATATGAGGGATACATGGAGGTGATATATGAGGGAGTTGTGGGCGAAAGACATGATGGCTTTCCCTTGTCAAAGGTGTGATAAGGATATGCACATGGAGGAATGGTAGAGTAGCTATAATGAACAATTGGATTTTGGTATCTAACACTTGGTACAAGCTTGTTAAGGATGAGGGCAAAAATATTTTCAATCTCATATTCATCTTGATCAACCATACTCTCATCATCATCAGAATGGGATGCAATGGAAGAAAATGAAGGATGACCAAACTCATCATAATGACATGACAATTAGTTTATGAGTTGGAAAGAGATGAAAGATGGAAAAGGATGATAGACCAAAGCTCTGAATAGGACGAATGACAAGCTTAGACTAGGATGAGGACTAACTTTAAGGAAGTTGGAAAGAGGATGAAGTTTGATGTTCAATTGATGACCTAGGAAGAAGGCAATGATGACACAAATTAGGAGATGAGAGACAATGACAAATGATTATGACAATGCAAGAATTGAGATGATGACGACCAAGGTGACAACTCAAAAATCGGGATGATAAAAGTGAAAATGAAAATCATGACCTTGGGAACAAGGCAAACTTGCCAAACTATGAAGCAAACTCGTTGGACAAATTTTGGCAGCATAACAAGACAATTAGAATCAAACCTGTTGAAGGAAGAGGCGAACTCACCACAATAAGGATCAAACCTGCTATACCTAGGTACAAACCCACTAACTGACAAAACTGACAGCGAACCCACCAGAGTAAAGAGCGAACCCACCAGAGTTCAAATGACAGTGACTATGCTAAGTATGTCAATCTAGCTCAAGACAGAGGCATTCCTGCTATGTGAAATGTGATGTGTTTGATGACTAATACTGATTTCAAAAAAAAGATCGGTGTGATACAAACACAACAAGCCCATATGAATGATAGAATGCAATAAACAGTCATGCACTTCCTATGATAGTCAAAGGACAATACTTGTTGAATCCCTTAGCCCAAAATACCACATCCAACTAGATAGATAGAAGCTTGGCAGCACTGTCTCCACTCCACAACAAACACTTCTTGGGCATGCCTAGCTTCGAATTTCTAAAGATCCTAAGATCTCGATAAATTTTCTATCTCAAATTTGGGGGTATCTTTGGTATGCATGTATCATAACACCTGAGTCAACAAGTAGAAGGATTGGGGCCACTATAACAATGATTCGTAGTAGTTTTTCGATGAGTCCAATCCAACAACAAATTTGCAAAGCAAGCCACTCAAGGCTATAATTGAGCTTATCGATGTAGAGAAGGCCTCCACATACGATGAATTCACTCAACACTTCAGTCGTTTGACAATGTATTTGTATAGCGACTCAAAAAATACTGCTTGAGTCGTGTTGGGAGAGATGATAACCCCAACGTGCCCCTGTTTTGAAACACTCCCTTGAGGTGATGAGGCCCCCAAGAGGTGATTCTTTAATAAAAAGAAAAACGGGTGTTGTTAATCACCTTTCTCTTCACCCAAGGACCATGAAGGCGAGGGGAGAGGATACTTGGTGTAACAGTTAGTTCACCCTACGTGCACACAAGCATTCCAGACATAGAAAACATGGGGTTCATTTTCTTTAATCAAATTTAAGTGTGCCTAATTAACAAAAGACACAAATGCGAAATTGAAAAGCAATAAAGAAAATAAAATAGTTGTAGCGAAACCCCTCTTTGGTAGTCCTGCAATAAAACATTAATGTTTGAGATTTTGGGGTATTCTACATGCTTGATTGGTTGCACAAACGTTAGTTAAATAGCATCAAGACACAAACATTAGCAAGTTAGTCCACATTGGATCAAATAAACATTTTGGAAAATGATAATAAAAAAAATGTAGAATTCAAACCCACCACTTTATGACAAATACATGCAAACCTGCTACATTAGGATGCAAACCCGTCACTCCAGAGTGCAAACCCACTATTTCAAATGATAGACCCACTATTTATGCAGAAATAAAATGCAAGTTAACAAAATCAATATTTTATGACCACAAACCCGCCATTACACAATTCAAACCCGTCGTTTAAGAAATATGCAAAATTTAAAATGCAGGAAAAAGAATAGACAAAATATTGTGCAAATCTACCAGAGCAAACCCACCATTTCATCTATCGAACCTGCTATTTCATAGTTCAAACCCACTAACTGGTTATGTGATAGCAAAAAGCATTTACAAAAATCTCGAGAGCAAAATGGTTAAATTTGATAGTCCGTACGATTGTGAGAATGCGTTCTTGCTGCTTAAGGTAGCGAACCTGCCATTTCTTGAAATGGTGAAATTGATGAAATAGACCTTTGCTAAGGCAGATTTCTACATGTATTCCCGCGGTTTTGCCTGTAATTGCTCAAAATATGTGAAAAATACACTCAAACAACAAAAAAATGTGAGAAATGACTTGTGAAGTGGGTCCCACCGGGCGTTCCATAAAATGTGCGATGAAAAATGTGTGTGCGAATATAAAAGACTAAAAAGCAAGCTAATTAATCAAGCAAACACAAGACATCATACACCTCAAGATTAGACCGATAAAATCAAAAGCATAATTAAAAGATGAAAACAATGCAAACCATAATCCCGCTTTGATTTGATAGTTCCTCAATTTTATGTGCCCAATGACACCTTCAGATACTCGATTGTACTCCATGATTATTAATGCAAATGCTAATGGATGTTTGGTGAAATATGAGATGGATGTGTGATGTTGAGTGGTAATTTCAGCAGCGTAACGATGTGAATGTATGTAAGTGGATCGTTTTGGCATTATGACGATATGATGTATGAAAAGTGGATGAAATGCATAAAAATGGGAGGGATTAAATAGAAAATGAGGGGAGGATAAGAGGCTTGAAAATGCAACACTTGCCTTGAAGGAAGACAAGTGGCACTCCAAAGGAAGCCATGTGGAAGAAGATTCCACACTTGGCTCAAGAGGGGAGACAAGTGTCCCAAAGGAGGGACACATGTCTTGGGGAGGAGTGACATGTGTCTTCAAGGACACGTGTCTATTTGGGGAGCAACCACCCAAATGTAGGATTTTCCAATATTTGGAAAATAGGGAGTGTGCAAACATGTGCGAGAAGAGGTTAGGATAGGATAGGATTGGTTAGAACTCATGGGTTAGCGTAGGGATTGGGTTAGATTGTGGTTAGAAGTTAGGAGGCATGTGACATATTTGAATAATTAATTAATTATTCAAATGAGAGGAGGAATTAATTAATAGAGAAGAAGAAAAAATAATGAATTAAATAAAATAAAGTGAATTTATTTTATTTAATAGAGGAAAGGCTAAAAGAGGGATTTAATTAATCAAATGATTTTGGGTTGTCAAGTAATTAATCAAATGGAACTATAGCATAATTAATAAAATTAATTAGATAGAAGGGGAGGAATGCTAATTAATTAAATAATACGTAATTATTTAATTTAAAAGTGCTCAACATAGCAAAATTTAATTAATTAGATTAATCAAATTTTAGGTGTCTACAACCAACTTGATGTGTGTGTGTGTACGTACATGTACATGTACATCTATATATATATATATAGAGAGAGAGAGAGACAGAGAGATATGTATGTATATGTATATATAGATATATATGTATATGTACATGTACATATATATGTATATATATGTATACATATGTGTCTATATACATACATATGTATATGTATATGTATATGTATATGTATGTGTGTGTGTGTGTGTGTGTGTGTGTGTGTGTGTGTGTGTGTGTGTGTGTGTGTTGTTGGATGTATGGGGAGATTGTTGGGATAATGTGCAAATATGTGTTTGGATTGACTAAGTGATGTGTTGTCATTGATGTTAACATATTCCTCTGTGTGTTCCAATGTTGCAGTCAGATTAAGTGAGTTGGTTTGACTAGTGTGTTGTAAATGAGTAGTTGCGGATTAAAGGGTTTTGAGATAAGTATATCTAATTGATTCAGTTCAAGTTTTAGTGGTCTGCATGGAGATTTGATCAAGTTATGAGATCTGGTATTGCGGTTGGTTTTTCAATTGTTCGGTGTTGATTGGTGTTTTGAATTTTGCTCCGCATTGCAATATCTTGGTTTGCAGATTTGGCAGAGTGTTTGGGACATTATGGTGTGTCCTCAATTTAGATGGTTCATGATTTTGAGGCCTGCAAGTGAATTTTTCAGTTGAGAGTCATTTCAGTTAGTGTTCTTGAAGTTCGGTATAATGATGACATTGATTCTAGTAATTGGTGTTGGTGCAGATGTTGTTGTGGTAATTCATGATGCTTGTGGATGTTTCTAGATCATGTGCTATTTGTGTTGGTGGTCCGCATCAATCGGTGAGCTCGTTATTGATGATTTTTCTTTATCCAGTGGTGTTCTTCATGTTCTTGGCTGACATGATGATTGTAGCATCTTGTGGATGTTTGAGGCATAATTCTTGGAAGTGTTTCATGTTTGAGGTGTTGATTTAGGTCCATATTATGTCTTAGACAACATTGTTTTGGTTCACATTCAATATTGTAGCGTGTATGGTTATATCTTTGTAATTTGCAATGTGTGTTGAGCCGACCTTGAAAAGATAGGTTGATGATATGTATAAATAAATGTAATACTCATGTGAGAGAGGTATTTGCGTGCAAATAATGCTTTGATCTTTCGGAAGCAGTAAAGTAGTGCGAAGAAGTGTGATGAAGTGTGGAAGAGAAGAATATGTGTTATGTTCTTAACTGAAACTATAACTAGGCATGAGGAGATGCTATTCTATTAGTTCATGATCTTTTGGATGTAATCTGAATGTTTTTGTAAGACAGTGAGTCTTCTCTGGGTTGTAGCCCTTTATTGTTTTTGAGCAATGAGCTCTAGGAAGTATGCCTAAATGTACGTGCATTCCCAATTGTAATATTTCATTTACTTCTAACGTATCATCATATTGTGTGTAGGTTCCCACCGTGGTTTTTCCCTTGACAGGGTTTTCCATGTCGAAAATCTTGACATGGAAGGAAATCAAGATATAAAGACAGAAGTGGGACATATGATCAATTGTGATTGAAGTACATAAATGAAGAGCTAATGAAGTGTGAGAAGTTTGACTTAGAAGATTAATTGGAACTCTAATTCTTGCATATGTAAGAAGAAATCTTAGTAGTTCATTTTTTTTTGTTCTCTTTTGGGTAGTAAGCCCTCTTAGCAGTGAGCCTTTCATTTTTAGCAATAAGCATTTGTAATATTCTAAAACTAGTTATATCATATTGAGAGTTAATCCTCTTAGTTGGTTTTCCCTGATGGAGTTCCACACAAAAAAAACTAGTGTTCTATTATGTCCGTGGATGTGGATGATATCTTTGTTTTGTTGTTCATTTAATCACTCGTTCTTCTCTAATTGAAGTAAATACGCAAAGTAATAATAAGATTGTTTTAAAGATATTCATAGAATACTAATTCATGCCCCCCAACCTTCTCATTATTCCAAATTTGCAAAGTTATAAAGTATTCCAGTTTTCAATAATTATTGTCAAAGCTTTGGTCCCTTGTTTTTAGCCTAACTGCTTGAGGGAGATCTTGTTGGTTAAATAGATATCTCCTAAGTTAAGTGCAAAAGAAAATATTATGGATGGAGAGTTGCAAACTACTCTTGAAGATCTCGAGAGCATGGAAAGTGAAAACAAAGATTTGAAAGAGAATATTAAGGAAGCAAATGAGTGTATCTGAAAACTAAGGGAACAAGTGAAGAAATTCAGAGAAAGATATAAAGAGGTCAGCAAGGAATTGAAGCAAGCAAATGACACAATTATCAACCTAAAGGTACAAGTTGAGGAAAGTAATAAAATTGAAGAATGTTCGAATGACTTAATCAAACATAAGACTGGGAAATGTACAAGATTGGAACAAGAAGTTGTAACCCTGAGATTTGAAGACAAATTCAAGGAAAGTACTAAGAAGCTTCATGGAATGATGTCTATACAAAAATCTCTGGAAGATAAAAGTGGATTAGGTTTTGAAGCTGGTGAATGTTCAAATCAAAAAACTAAAAATAAAGGCAAGATGAAGAAGGTTGAATCTGGACAACACACAGAAGAAGCAAACAAAGGTAGGTAGCCCTGAAATCAAAGAAGCTCCACAAGGAGACCTCCGATTAGACAACCTAATATTCAAAGGTAGTCCTTGTTTAAAGGATATTGTTTCTCCTATAATAAATTTGAACATAAGGCTTTAGAATGTATAAACATAGTAAATCAGAATGTTGAATGTTTTACATGCAAGAAATTTGGTCATAAGGCTAGTAATTGCAAAAATCGAATTATGGATGGAAGAAATAGATTTTTTAAAACTTACTGTTAGTTATGCAATGGTTTTGGGAACAAGGCTAATCAATGAAAAACAAAAATAACTACAAGAAACTTAGAGTATATGAATATCAAATGTTTTAGTTTCAAAAATGTTGGACACATTGCTAAAGTATGCAAAAGCAAGAATATGAAGATAGACAATTCAGTAAAAAAGAATGCAACAAAAAATAAGATTGATGTAGAATAATGAATGAAATGAAAAAGATTTGGAGAAAGAAGGAAGTAGATTTGATAGAGAATGTTGTTGCATCTGGCTCCAGTGCAGAAATCCCCTCCAAAAACTAATTTGAAAGCTTTATCTTAGGGGGAGCTATAATGAAGATCCTTTTCCCCTGCCAAAGAGGTTGATGTCATTGTCACAACAAGAGATATATTGAGTATGATGACGTATTTGATCTCCTTGTGAATATTGCGACAAAAAATATTGCTATGTGATAGATTGTGAAGGTTTGGAAAAGTTATTGTTCACACAGGCTGAATGATTTAGCATCTTTTTTGAGATATAAAGGTTTTGGTGGTAAAACCCTAGGTCATTCGGCAAAATACTTTTAAAGTGATTTTTTGATCATTTTCCTACCCATGAATCAATAATTTGAGGAGTGGAAAGAAGTACTCAAGCGAAATTTCTATCAGTATTGTAAATGTATTTATAATCTTTATCTCATGGATTCCAACAATTTTGTTAGTCATGAGGATGAATCCTAACCTAAATTCAAGAAATTCATGAAAGAACTAATAAGAGACATTTCGGTTGGTGCATTTTCATCACTACCAGCTAGGGTGGTATGTCTCAAAGATATTTACAAGTTCATTAATGTGCAAATTAAGGAATGTGACAATGTGAAAATAAAGAATTTTGAAGATTCTCTTTGTAAGGAAAATTTATAATCAATTGTTGAGTTAGGGCATAAGAGTTTGGACATTTGGAGTGAAATTTTTATGCTAATTGATGAATAAGTGGTCAAGATTGTACTAAGAAGAATTCATGATGACTATATTTGACTAGTAGACAATATCAAATTACAAAGGAAGCTTTGAAGGCTATTACAAGTCTTTGTTCGAATGGAAACATACCCATGAAGAAATTAGTAAGAAACAAAGAGGCTGAAGCTTTGACAGGTATAATTGGAGATCAAAGAACTCTACAAATTGATACCATTTCAAACCCTCCAGTAAGATATGTTGTTATGGGCATTACTTAAAAAAATTACTTTTGGAACATAGAAGGTGCTACATCGGCTATTGCTATATATGTTGCTTATCAAATGGCTAAGATGGGAATGAACTATGATTTATGTGACTTATTAAAGCAACAAGCGTTGGGCAATATTAAATTAACTAAAAATGATGGTTATCCCTTTCGCTTTGGATCATTTACTGTATGCCTATATTTCTACTTTTTAAATTCATTACCATTGAAGGAGAATGTTGCCTGGGATGAGAACTTACCGATTGGAAAGCAAATTAAAAGATAGTCAAACAATTTGAATGAAAAAGCCAAGGTGTGCAAAGAATTATTTTATGAACTCCAAAAGAGTTTAATTTTGAGATATATGATCCCAAAAGGATGTGTTAAAAAGTACAGAGATACTATTACTTTCTTGGTAGATACTAATCATTACTTTATGGAAGTTGAGTTGTCCCAGAAGGTGTAGTTATCAGGATTTGGATATGAAATCAGTGATGAAGAATGTGTCACGTATGCAGATGAAATTCTTAGGCTTCAGGTAGATTTAACTGAAGATAAGTTTGGGAGCTATGAAGAACTTTTTGGATCAGATATTGTTGAAGAGGTGGCTTCAGAAGGATCCTCCTCTAGCAGGAAGAGAAGTAAAAAATCAACTGAGACCCATTCTCTAGTCTTTGAGAAAAAGGAAGTTAGATAAAAAAGATAAGGTTGAAACTATTAGTATTGATGATGTTGAGACTGTTGAAGTTGATGTTAAGCAAAAGGAAATAGTTGTAGTAGAAGAAGTAGTGCAGAAGGAACCCTATGACTCTTCTAATGAAGATACTTTTGAAGTTGTTTAAGTATTGAAGGTACTTGAGGAACCTGATGAAATTAAGACAATTGGATCTATTCATGTTTATCACAACCACCATATGATTAGGATAGGATTGAAGAAGCTTTGACAATTTGTAATGTCCCTACTAGGTAGAGATCATTGTCCTACAAAATAGATTATTAGAATACAACTAATATATATATATATATATATATATGACTAATCTAATTTGCAATTAAACTTCAATTACTTAATTACACTAATCTTAATTCTTATTTAATAAAAAGGATACGAGTGCAGTACTGGGACATGTCCTTAAGCGGATGTGAAGCTCGCCTTCTTGGAACCCATCTTGGTTCCAAGCCATACCAGGAAATTGAAGGTTAATTCGATTCCTGTCTTGGATGCAATTTCTTACACCCAAGCCATACCAGGAAATCGAAGGTTAAATCGATCCCTGTCTTGGATGCAATTTCTTACACCCAAGCCATACCAAGAAATCGAAGGTTAATTTGATTCTTGTCTTGGATGTAATTTCTTACACCCAAGCCATACCAAGGTAGGCCATCATATATGATCAATTCATTGCCTTGGATGATGTATCTCATCATCCAAGTCTACCAGAGAGGACTGGCCAGATCCGTCTCTTCTTGGATAAACTCTGTCAACCAAGCCATAACATATATGCATATAGATATTCAGTAAATACTGCCTACCAGGGATTATCATAATCCCTGAATTAGACTATGGGGATTTCCCCCCAATAGCCTCCATTAGATAATCACATTATTGCCATTCATTGATATACCACATTTCATAACAATTCATATTATTGATATCATTGAATTATAATTCATATTATCATTATTACTTAAATTATAATCTTGTGACATACAACATTATGCTAAGATTTTGTAACATACAACATTGTAATAATGATGATATAATTCTGTAACATACATATTATAATATTCATGACATAATTCTGTAACTACACATTATAATAATAATAATGACATAACCATTAAAAACTACAAGTATATTTATATGTGTGTGTGTGACACACACATATACGTACCTGTGGTGCCTCTGCTCTTTTCTCCCTATACTCTTCCCTCTGCCCATGCAGCTCTACTTCTTAACTCTATGTGTCCTTCCCTGGTCCCGCGGTTTGCCTTGGTTATGTACCCGTGGAGGGGAATGGTCGTATCCCTCCATGGGGACCCTTCCGTGGGAATGGGTGTGACGAGTTGTAGCCCAGGCTGCAGCTTCCCGTCCCATTACTTCCTGCAGGGGGGTCCATGTTATGTTCTAATCCCTCCCGTAGATAATTACACTCCCTTTCATGTGTTATTCAAATATATTTATTTTAATTCATTTTCCCATTTAATATATTTAAATATATTAATCATTTTCTACTAATTTATTCTTTGTATTAACTTAATTTAATATATTAATATTATTTAATATTTTATTTCCTCTATTAGTATATTAACACTATTTAATATATTACATCATTTAATAATTAACTTTATCATTATTTGTATTTATAAGACTTACATCATGCAGTGTGGTAGGGTTATCAGAGTCCCTCCATCTCAACTTTGCTTGTCCTCAAGCATTTTTAGGTCTTCCTCTTTTTCCCATGTAGCATCCTTGTTTGGGAGATTCCTCCATTTTATCAGGTATTTGGTAATGTTTCGGTTCTTGAGCTCCCTTTTCCGCATATCCAAAATAATCTTTGGGTACAATGTGAGTTTTCCCTCATCATCTAGGGGGGGTAGTTCACTGCATGGAGCCAAGTGTTGTCCGAGAACCTTCTTAAGTCGGGAGACATGGAACACATTATGCATTTTACTGTCTTTGGGGAGCTCTATCTCATAAGCTACTTCTCCAATCCTTCAAATTATCTTGTAGGGTCCATAGAACCGAGGTTTCAATTTTTTGACCCCATTCTTCTTGAGGGAAGATTGCTTATATGGTTGTAGTCTTAAAAACACCAGATCTCCAGCCTCGAACATCCGTTCCGTACGTTTCCTGTCTACATAGATCTTTTGTTGATTTTGGGCTTGTTGAAAATTTTCTTTTAAGGTCTTCATGATGTCCCTACTCTGTTGAACAAAGTCTTGTGCTTTTGGTACTTTGATTTCATGGGTTATTAATTCCCCAAAGCTTGTGGCCTCGTAGTTGTACAAGGCTTGGAAATGACTCATCCCTATTGACATGTGGTGTGTCGTATTGTAACAATGTTCTCCTAAGTGTAGCCACTTAACCCAAGCAGTCTGTTGCCCTGTAACATAATTCCTTAGGTAGCCCTGTATCCATTTGTTCACTATTTTAGTTTGCCCATCGGTTTGAGGATTGTAACTGGTACTAGGGGTCAAGACTGTTCTTGCCATTCTGAAGAGTTCCTGCTAGAATTGGCTAATAAACTTGCTATCTCTGTCACTGACAATATTCAAAGGGAGTCCGTGGAGTCTGAAAATTTCCCTGAAGAATAGATAGACTATTTGGTAGGCTTTGTATTCTGTGGAGACTGCAAGGAAATGGGCATACTTTGTGAGTCTATCTACCACCACAAAAATGCTACCTTTTCCTTGTGTCCTTGGCATCCCAGTTATGAAATCCATAGAAATACTCTCCCACTTTTGATTGGGAATAGGTAATGGTTGAAGCAACCCAGCTGAGTGGGTGAGTTCGATTTTATTGCACTGACAAGTTAGGCACTCTTGCACATTTTTTTGGACATCTCTTTTTTGGTCTTTCCATGCATACCTTTCCCTAATGTGTTTATAAGTTTTATAGTATCCTGGATGTCCTGCTAGGGGGTTATCATGGAATTATTTGAGGATTTTGCTTTTGAATTTGGTATGAGGGGTCAAGTATACCCTTTCCTTGTACAAGATGAGATCTCCCTTAACTTTAAAATCTTCATTGGGAAGATTTCCCTCCAAGATTTCCTTTGCTTGATCTTGGACATATTCCTTAAGGATTTCTTCCTTCCAGTCCTTTGAGATGTTGGTAATGGTATTGAGATGGGCTCTTCGGGATAATGCATCTGCTGCCCTATTATTCACCCCTTTTACATATTCTATATCAAAGTCGTAGGCTTGTATTTTGCTCACCCATTTTTGTTGCCTATCATTAAGATCCTTTTGGCTCAAGAAGAAACGTAGACTGTTATGATTGATTTTTACACCAAACTTCCCACAGACAAGGTATTGGTGAAATTTGGCCAAGGCGTGCATTATGGCTAGTATTTCTTTGTCATAAATACAGTAGTGTCTTTCTGCTTCGGTAAGTTTACGACTCTCAAAAGCTAGGGAGTGTTTCTTTTGCATGAGTACTACCCCAATTCCTTCCTCGGATGCATCACATTGTAGTTCAAAAGGTATAGAGAAGTCGGGAATGGCTAAAACTGGACATGTGCTCATGGTTGTTTTAAGTTGTTCAAAAGCCTGTTGGGCTTGGTCATTCCATTGGAAGGCCCCTTTATTAGTTAGATCGGTAAGGGGTGTTGCAATATTGGAGAACCCCTTTATAAAATGTCTTTAGTAGCTGCATAGCCCCACAAATCCCCTTAATTGTGTTAAGGTTCTAGGGGTGGGCCATTCCTTGATGGCCTTGATCTTTTCTTCATCCACACTTACTCCAGCCTCACTAATTTTGTGTCCTAGGTAGATGATTTATTTCAACCCAAATTCGCATTTGGAGACTTTGGCATATAATGATTCAGACTCAAGAATATTTAATACCTCCTCAATGTGTCGAAGATGTTCTTCCCATGTCTTGCTATAAATAAGTATATCATCAAAGAATATTAGAAGAAATTTCCTTAATTTTTTCCTGAACGTATGATTCATGCATGACTGGAAGGTGGCCGGGGCATTAGTGAGACCAAATCGGAGGACCAAAAACACGAAATGCCCATAGTGACATCTGAATGTTGTTTTGGGAATATCCTCTCCCCTCATTCTAATCTGATGGTATCCTGACCTTAGATCAATTTTAGAGAAATATCTTTCTCCATGTAGTTCATCCATTAGTTCGTCAATTCTCATAATAGGGTATCTATTTTTTCTAGTCTTTTTATTCAGGGCTCGGTAATCTATGCACATTCTCATCATCCCATCTTTCTTCTTGACCAACACCACTGATGAAGAAAAGGGGTTGTTGCTTGGTTGGATGTGTCCCATTTCTAATAACTCTTTTATGGTTTTTTCAATCTCCTCTTTGAATTTGTGGGGGTGGCGGTAAGGAGTGGTAATGATAGGTTTTACTCCTTCTAATTCAATGGAGTGTTCAAATCCCCTTTTTGGTGGTAAGCCCGGGGGAATGTCTTCGAAGACTTTTTGTGTCTCCTAAGGATGGGTTGTATATCAACATGAACGATTTGACCTTCGGTCAGAGATTTATCCAATACCATACATTGGGCTACCCACTCTCCTTGATCATGCCTAAGTATTTTCTCCATTTTATTACATGATACTATCTTTGGAGAGCCATCGGGAATTCCTTTTAATGTTATCTCTCTCCCTTCATGTTGGAAGCATATCTCCCGATTTGGGCTATCCATGGTGAACCGTCCCAATGAGTTTATTCATGGCATCCCCAAAACGATGTCATTCTCTAGGTTCACCACAAAGAAGTCCCTCTTAATTGAATGTCCCCCCAAGGTGACTTCCTATTGAGGTATAATTTTAGTGCATCTGTCTATGACTCTGTTTCCCATGATCACTTAAAACCCTCAAAACTCTTGAGTCTTTAACATTCTCTTTGCTGCTAAGTGTTTGCTAATGAAATCATGGGAGGCTCTTGTCTCTACCAAAGCGACTATTTTTTGTCCTTTGATAATCCCTTTGAGTTTGAAGCATCTATTCTCACTTCCCTGAGTGATGACTACCAAGGTGCTTGGTTCATTGTTTTCAAACCTGACCCTTTAATAGGGTCTTTCCTCATCCCATATTTCTTCTATGTTATTCAACTGTTCTCTTTTACATTCATGGTCTTTCCCCCATGGGGCCTTGCATTTGAAACATAACCCTTTCTCCATGAGTTCCTCTCTCTCCTTACATTGGTGATTCAAACTCTAAGGTTTCTTGCAAAAGTGGCAGGGCCTCTCCCAGCGGTCCCTCTGGGGTCCCTCATTCCTATGCGGTGTTTTGGTTGAGGTGTTCTTGGGAGCACTAAATTTGACCATCCTAGTTTTCTTAATGGCCTCTACTAAATTCTATGGTTCCAAGGGTTTTACAAATTTTTTAATAGAGTCTTTCAAGCCTTCTAAAAACATGTAAGTAAGCCTTCTCTGGGACAGGTCGGGGACCATTACTGATAGGTTTTGGAATTGGTCTATATAGTCTTCAATGGTTCCTGATTGCTTAAGGTGTGTTAACTCTTGGAAGTACCATTCAGAGTCTTTTTGGTCAAACCGACTGATGAGATTTTGGGTAAACTCATTATAGGTGGAGATATTTTTGTGTCCTAGGGTAATGAGACCGTTATCCACCAATTATGGGTTGCTCCGGTTAAATGGAGTATGGAAAATTTTATAGCACCTCCTTCGGTCATGGGGCTGTATGAAAGGTATGTATCTAGTTTTTGGACCCAAGCTTGGGCAATATCCTTCCCTGACCCATCAAAGCATGGTAGGGACATTTTGTTGACTTTCGCTTTGAGGTCTTTACCCATAGGCTTTCTCCTTCTACCTTCATTAGTCTTGGACTCACAGAAGTCCTTGGAGGAAACCACCCTCTGAACTTCTGGCTCTAACCTAGCATAAATTTGGGTGATTTCTTCCACCCCAAGTGTGGCTGGTTCCTCTTCATCCCCCACATGTTCCTCTCTAGGAAGAAATTTGGGAATTGTTTGTCTAGAATTTTGAGGAGATTGTTCATTATCGGTGTGATTAGAGTGTGTCTCTCTTCTAGGGTTTGGAATATATCTATTGTTGTTGTTTGTACTTTGGAGGATTAATTGGCTCATTCTTTCAAATTTCTCATTGGTTTGCTCCATGAAAATCTGAAGCTATTTGGCTAATTGATCAGCCATTGCTTTTGTGCCTTTCTTTCTCTGATATGTGATCATAAACTAAGAATCCTTCCCACATGTTGGCAGGATTATGCTCTAATACCAGTGTAATGTCCCTACTAGGTAGAGATCACTATCCTCCAAAACAGATTGTTAGAATACAACAATATATATATATATATATATATATATATATATATATATATATATATATATATATATATATATATATATATATATATATATATATCTGTGTGTGTGTGTGTGTGTGTGTGTGACTAATCTAATTTGCAATTAAACTTCAATTACTTAATTACACTAATCTTAATTCTTATTTAATAAAAAGGATACGAGTGCAGTACTGGGACATGTCCCTAGGCAGATGTGAAGCTCACCTTCTTGGAACCCATCTTGGTTCCAAGCCATACTAGGAAATCAAAGGTTAATTCGATTCCTGTCTTGGATGCAATTTCTTACACCCAAGCCATACCAGGAAACTGAAGGTTAATTCGATCCCTGTCTTGGATGCAATTTCTTACACCCAAGCCATACCAGGAAATCAAAGGTTAATTCGATTCCTGTCTTGGATGTAATTTTTACACCCAAGCCATACCAAGGTAGACCATCATATATGATCAATTCCTTGCCTTGGATGATGCATCTCATCATCCAAGTCTACCAGAGAGGACCGACCAGATCCGTCTCTTCTTGGATAAACTCTGTCAACCAAGCCATAACATATATGCATATAGATATTCAGTATATACTGCCTACCAGGGATTATCATAATCCGTGAATTAGACTACGGGGATTTCCCCCCAATAGCCTCCATCAGATAATCACATTATTGCCATTCATTAATATACCACATTTCATAACAATTCATATTATTGATATCATTTGAATTATAATTCATATTATCATTATTACTTAAATTATAATCTTGTGACATACAACATTATGCTAAGATTCTGTAACATACAACATTGTAATAACGATGATATAATTTTGTAACATACATATTATAATATTCATGACATAATTCTGTAACTACACATTATAATAATAATAATGACATAACCATTAAAAAATACAAGTATATTTATATGTGTGTGTGTGGCAGACACATCCACACACATATACGTACCTATGGCGCCTCTGCTCTTTTCTCCCTATACTCTTCCCTCTACCCACGCAACTCTACTTCTTAACTCTTTGTGTCCTCCTCTGGTCCCGCAGTTTACCTTGGTTATGTACCTGTGGAGGGGAATGGTCGTGTCCCTCCATGGGGACCCTTCCATGGGAATGGGTGTGACAAGTCGCAGCCCAGGCTACGACTACCATCAAGTTCCAACCTAGGCTACGGCCTCCCATCCACCACTTCCCGCGTGGGGGGGGGGGTCCATGTTATGTTTGAATCCCTCCCATAGATAATTACACTCCCTTTCATGTGTTATTCGAATATAATTATTTTAATTCATTTTCCCATTTAATATATTTAAATATATTAATCATTTTATACTAATTTAGTCTTTGTATTAACTTAATTTAATATATTAATATTATTTAATAATTTATTTCCTCTATTAGTATATTAACAATATTTAATATATTACATCATTTAATAATTGACTTTATCATTATTTGTATTTATAAGACTTACATCATGTGGTGTGGTAGGGTTATCACACAATTTACTTGCTCCAGAATGATATAGTTCTTGGTTCAATTGAAAATTTGCTCCTAGAAGAACTGTTTGAACAACTGAATGAGCAATTAGCTCTTAAAGCCTCCAAAAAAGGAAAATCAAATCGTGAGGATGAAGTGCAAAGAGCCATGAGAAAAAGATGTGTTGTTACATAGAAGAAGTTAATTGAGTGCATAAAATATATGAGGAAGTGCATGGGTGTAGTTGCAAGTGTTTACAAGTATTGTATAAGGTGGCCTGCTGCCATAGCAAATCACAAGGCAAAGATTGCCTCCCTTGAATCTACGATGAAAAAATTTAGTTGAGTCTTTCAATATTTTCAAATACAAGGATAGTGCATTAATAATTATCCTCAGTGCAAAGATAAAGACATGACTTTTGTAGGAAGTTATGGATTTTTAAAGAGATTATTGAAACTATAATGGATCATTATAATCGTCAGTTGGAAGATACAAATAAGGCAGAGTTGAACTCGTTTGTCCTATATAACTTGATTAGTGCCACTGACCTTCTCATGCCGTGCAATTGTCAATGCACAATATTGACATCTGCTATCAACTCTCAAAACTCTTTTCTCCCAAAAGTTAAAGAAAAGTGCAAGAAGATTTTTCCGCAAAGAGGTAATTGAGACTTTAATTTTTGTGCATTACTAAAGAAGTGTATAGGTGTCATTTTTATGTCCTTTGTCCTTGATGGAAAATGGGGAGAGAATGTATAAATATGAAGAGAAGAAAAAATATGTAGAAATGTGAAGTTTTAAGAAATTTTTGCAGACAAGAGAAAAATAGTAGAATAGTTAATGTCTTGTATGGTAGTTTATTTTTTAATACATGTTGCCATCAATGACAAAGGGGGATATTGTTGGAGTTTTTTCATTGATGAAGGAGAATTTTGTGTTGGTTATCAGTTGTCATTGATGTCAACATGATTCTATTGACTTGTTCTGTTGCTACTCTGGTATTTTTATGATTTTGTCCATCGTGTTTTGCTTTGTATTGCTCCACGATTGTAGATATAGATTTGTGGTTTGGTTAGTACATTCATGTATATCAAAAGTACCTGTATTCCATATTACACATGTTTTAGATCTCCGAAAGCTGAGATATTTGGTTCAACAATTCAGTTTGTCAATTGCTTTGTTCCTCTGGAATAGAATAGTGTGTTTTGACATCCACATTTCTTTAATTGATTGTTTCTGACCTCTTGGTTTTGGGAAATGATTAATCTTTGTGGATAGCATGTGTATGATAGTTGACATTGATTTTTGTTATATCCTTTGGCCAGCCTGTGTAAGTGAAACATATGAAGCATAGTGTAATAGCGTGTAAGGCATATTTCATTGTAAGGCATGTATGGCTGGCTTGAGATATAAATTGGTCTATATATGAGATGTATTCCTTTGATGATGTATGGAAAAATTAATGTAAGAGAGATGTAGAAGGAAATTTAGATATAGAGACAAAAGTGTGACATAGTGATTAGATGTGATTGAAGTGGATAGCTGAAGAGTAAATGAAGTGTGAGAAGTTTGTCTACTAAGCTTAATTGGAACTGTAATTCATGCATTATTAAGATGCAATCTTAGCAGTTCATTTTTGTTTGTTCTCTTTTGGGCAATAAGTCTTTTATTATTGGCAATGAGCCTCAAGCAGCGAGCCTTGCAATAAGCACTTGTAATATTCTATAACTAGTTGTATTATATTGAGAGCTAACCCTCTTGGTAGATTTTCCCTAATGGGTTTCCACACAAAAATCTGGTGTTCTCTTGTGTATGTGGATATGGATGATATCTTTGTTTTGTTGTTCACTTAATCAATAATTCTTATCTAATTGAAGTAAATGTGCAAAGTTTAATAATAATATCATTTTAAAGATATCTAGGGAATACTAATTCACCCTCTCTCGATATTCCAGTTGTTCAACAAAAAAATGGTGTTGGTTTGATAGGGGTTGGCCTAGGTCAAACCTTGGGTTTATAATTAACCCTATAACATTTCATGAATTGATAGAAAAGAGAGCTTACCCTTGCAAGGCAAAGGCTAAAACCTTAAGGAAAATTTTGAATTCATAATATTATATTGTAAGCTTAATGTTGTTGATGATACAATGTTATTTGGATAGGACCCTTGAATGTTAATGCAATAACATGACATGGAAAGATAAAATTAATCATGACAATCCACTTGCATGAAGATTGTTATAACTTTTTGCATTATAATACTCGGATCTGGAGAAATTTTCTCATAGTACTTGCTCTAGGAATTTATTGCAATGTAGATGGATGAAAATGAATTAAGAAATATGCTCTAGTACTTTCTCTAGGGTCCCAATTTGGGGGACAATGGCACCTAGCACCCTATTCCACCTAGAAAGAGGTGGGATAAAGGCAAGTCCAGTGTACATAGAATCTTAAAAGAGAATCAAATCACTATATCATCATATGACATCAATTTTGTAGTACAATACTTAGAAATATGCTTGGAAAAGAGATGGGAGGAGACACACCAAGGTAAGGGCCAAAAAGGGAGTGTGGAACTGTAAGGGGTTACAACTTATGACACTATATTCAACTTGTACTTTAGCGAGGGTATGAACTTGGTCTCATACTCATGATAAAGTTGATGACAGAGAGAGAGACACTCGAGCAACTAGGAGCAAGATTACCAAGAGAAAGGATGTCACTAAGTTTGAGAGAACAAGTCCCCAAGCTTAGGATCTTAAATCACACAATCACATACAAAGATGACATACAAACAAATCAAAACAAAGAAAATCAAAACAAAAGAGCCAAAAAGACACACAAAAGGTGTTTGTACTAAAAATAAAGCCTCCAAGTCAAATAGTTGAAGAGATAGGCGATAATCAAAATGTCTCAACCATTAATATCATTCTCAAAATGTCATTACAAGAGCACAAGAGGTCCCATAAAAGGATAAATAGCACACATAAATTTATGAGACAATAAACCATGATCCAAAAAATAGCAAGGTATGTTATGTTATGGGTTCATAGTAAAAGAGAGAGAGAGAGGCATTGATTCTACTGGCTAGAAAGTTGTGTTATGTTAGGCGATCCATGGAAAATAGGGTGAGAAGCACAAATTTCATTGGATAACAAGATGCATTATATTAATTGATTCGTGTGAAAGAAAAGGAAAGTGAAATCAGGCTAGCAAGGTGTGTTATTCTAGTTGACTCGCCCTAAGAAGGATTACAAAACCAAACCTCTTGTTTGCTCAATAATTTAAAAACTCGACTACAAAATAGTTGTTGTTGCGTGCACTGACACAAAAATTACCAAACAAAACCCTATGTTTGCAAGACAATCTAAAAAATCAATTTAAAAATGGGTGTTACAGTGTGCACCTACACAAGTATTACCAAACAAAACCCTATGTTTGCAAGACAATACGGAAACTCATCTGCAAAATGGGTGTTGTAATGTGCACCAACATAAGGAACAAGGAGGCACCACATATACCCCCCTGTTAAGATGTCAACATACGTCCATGTTGATATCTTAAGGAAGATATACATCCGTAGTAACAAGGATAAACACTTTCATCACCAAGGAGATATCCTTAACATGTATTCCAAGCTAGAAAGAGGATACAACTCTTCTAACCAAGGAAGAGATAGTTGTAAAAGAGATATCTTGCAACAAGTGTAGAGGGATCCTTTTCAAGTATTTATGACTATCAAAGGGGGAGGAAGAGATATTTGCCCAAATATATTTATCTCCATCAGAAGATCTTTAACAAAGATAACATCTTCGACTCCAAGGAAGGGAACGAAGGATACATGCCTCCCCTATTGCTAGGAAAGAGTAATCTTCATGAACGATTGCACACTTTAATTGTAGAGATCATTTATAAAAACAAACACTTTCAAGAAAGGTAGAGGTCCTAATTGAGGATACACACCTCCAAGCAAGGCCAAATTCCTCATGAAGGAGAAACAATTCTATACAAGAAAGGATACATGTGATGGTGAAAATTTAGGGTTTCACCCAGTGATGTAGTAAAACCACTAATTTTTGCTTAGGGACCACTACATTAAAGAGGGGTGAATATAATAAATATAGCCTCAATCCAATAAAGATAGGGTTGTGAATTCTAATTAGATTCACTAGTTGAATTTGAATACCCTCTTTTTAAGTTGAATTGGGAAAATGTTGAAATTATGGTAATTGTGTCAAAATTGAAGCAATTATGCATAAACAGTGAGCTACAGTAGTCAAATAGAGCCACGAACATGGATTTGAGTAATATGTGAGTGTTCAGATATGTTCCCAAAAGGTCATCCTAAATTGTCAAGACCAGAATGCTCGTCGCTCTAGTCCTCTGAAATTTTCACCGTCCAAAGAAAAACCTGTCCATCTATGCGAATAATGTCGATCCTGAAAATTGCAACACTATACTTATTCATACACACAATAGAGAAGGGAAAATGGTTGGGAATAGGATTTTTCCTCATGTCAAACCTCATTTTTGGAATTAACCATGAAATATAATTGAAATATAAATGAATTGTTGTAATGGAAATGATTTCCTATTGAGGGAAATGTTGAAAATGTTTGAAACACTAATGATATACCTTTTTATGAAGTTTTGTTTGTCTTCACAAGGAATTAGGGTTTCATGTATTCTTCATAAAACATAGAACATGAATGTCATCTCCAATGCTTGAATCTCGACTTTACTCTTCTGCTCCAATGCTTGAAAGAAGACTGATTGGTTAGTCACTTGAATTTGAATGAATTCTTGAGGACTTGAATTTTTAAATTGATGTCAAAATGAGAGGCGTAGACCTCTTTTTATACATGCTTGGTCAAAAAACAAATTAATTTTCCGACATGAATTGACACAAGATCTAGGTTCTTGCCCATTTTATGTTACCATTGAGTGGCCCCAAAATGGGCCTTGATTATGAGGACCAGAGTGAGGGCACTCTGGTCCCTGACGACTAAGGCGTGAGTGCTCTGGTTTTTACCAATCACGGACTCAAAATTTTGGGGGAGAAAGTGTAGATGTTGAAAATATTGAGTTTGATGCATGGTGTGAGCAGAATTAGGGCTCTAATCAGGTCTCAGAGGATGAACGCCAAGGTGAGGGCCCAAATGAGGGCAAAATTTGTAAGGGAGTATAATTTAGGATGCTACAATATCCTTATAAAATATGCAACTCATCAAAATGAAAGTGAATCATTAGAGAGGAGGAAAAAGATTGTGAAACTATTATTGACCCCCAACGTGTACACAAGGATAACTAGGTTATTATGTTGCTAGCCAAGTATGATTGCACATGAAATTGAACCACCATGAATAAAAAAGAGCCCCCTAAAAGGTAAGCTACTAAATATCCCATGGTGAGGAGTAACATAGTAAGGTCATGGAGTGCTAAGGCACTATTTGCATATCCAAGTTTAGAAAAAGAATAAGATCAGTTGTAATAAGAATATGACCCTTGTAAACACCTAAAAATGTCTCATTGATCTCATACTAATCGTTCATCCAATTAATTGAATAATTCTTTAATTATTTAGTTAAGCTAATTATTCTTCTGAACTAACTCAATCATCACCTTCAACATTAATAATCATTCAGATTCTATCCTTTGATTAATTAATAATTTAACCCTCTATCAATTATTAATTATTAAATTAATTATGATTTATTCCTTAGTTAAATAATCTTTATTATTTAATTAATCCTATATCTAGTGATTAAATAATTTTATTTAAATTATTAATTAACTTATTCCTCCATTTCTCCAAATTCGAATTTCAACTAATTCCATCTAATTTCTATTTCCCCCAAATTCACATTTCACCAAATTTGAATTTCAATGAATTTCATTAAATCTCATGCGCATTTCATCATTTGAAAATCCCAATTCAAATTCAAATCAAAATGAAAATAAATTTCAATTCAATCTCCTACATCATATGTTGAAAACCCTAATTAGTTCATCAAATCAATTAACTAATCAGTTAACTCTCCAATCTCCCCTTTTCACTCCAAATCACCTTTTCTGACTAATCAATCAATTTAGTCTTCTTTCCAATCTATTTTAGTCATATCCTAATCAATTGAGTAATCTAGTCAATCAATTGAGTTATCTCTTCAATCAATCCACTTAACAAATCAATAAAAATGTGTTAATCGATCAATCAAATCAATTCAATTATCAATCAACACTTTAGTTCAATATCCCACCCAATGTGTCCCAAAAATCTATAAATTCAACCTCATTTCACATCAATTTTCCTAGAATCAGAGAATCGCTATCTTCAAAATAATTGTCTATCTTATGCAGGAAATTCCAGTGCAACACCTGAGAGCCACCTGCATACACAATTTGAAGAAGAGCAATGGAAGCATTGTTGAATCAATTAAGGGAGTTTAACTAGAATTTTGCTATTCAATTGATTTAAGCACTATTTCATTGTCATTTACGAGTATTTCTAATTAGATTAGAGTTGTGATTTACTCTTATAATCTGATTGATTTTATGATTGAATTTACCCCTCGAAACAATGGTGAACTTGACGTGAATCTAACCTTTTGATGTATTTTTCATGATTTTTATATTTTGTACGGACTCAGAAACAAGTGCTATGCATTTGTCTTCACGGTAATTCACATTTGTTCACATAATGATTCGCATTTGTGTTGACAGTAATTCACATTTGTATAAGATGATTTATATTTGCATGAATGATTCAAAATATCATTTTTAATTGTTGTTTTTGTTTTTGACTCATTTGCACTACTAACCCATAAATCTTTTTCAATTCTAGGAAAAATTCTTTTTTTATACATAAGATGTGTCCAATCCTATGGCAGGAAGAGTGACCTTCAAAATTTGAGGTTCCAGAGAGAGAAAAGAACACAAAATACATTGAAGATCTCATCGACGATTGATAAGAGCACATAAGAGATTCCAAGATCTCGAAGAATTGGCTGCCCTATCCCGATACTATCATATTATGCAGAAATGCCTAGAAAGATTTGACGTATTTAATGACATTGAGATCATGGCCAACATGATAATGGATTGAACTCATGTCATTTGAATTTTTTTTTATTTTTTGTCTTTTCTTTATGTGTTTAATTAATTTGTATTTGTTCAAACGGGAGTTCGCATTTGTACAAATAGAAATTCGCACTTGTTTGCACAAAAATTCGCAATTGTGCAGATGCTAGTTCGCATTTGTCAGAAGTCAACAAAGGATTAATGTTCTGCCTTTTCTCGATTCTCTATCATTATAATGTTTTGTTCCAACAGACAATGAAGTCAATTTTGTAACCGAAAGAGAAGAATTAGGCTTGCAAGTCCACAATATGCTAACATTTTCATGAGTTTTTGCAGGGATAGTTGGACCTAGTTTATCTAACACTTACTTTGGTGCTCTTTAAAAAGAACAAAAATAAACCTTTTTCTTTATCTCATCATGTCTTTGTTGGCTAAAATGAACATCATTCTTTTTTGGAGCAACATCTCCAAATAGTTTAGAAAATTTTGCAATGAAGGGATAAAAAGAACTCTCGTTTTCCATGTTTCCAAGGTGATAGGTATATGCTCTCCCCTTAACTAGGTGACCAAAAAGCCAGACCCACTTTTAATGCTTTCTGTCAATTTTTGGAATAGGATAAAACCCTTAGTAGGCCTGCCTCCCAAGTAACCCATAAGGCCAAGTGAGAGGGAATGACCTAAGTGGCGATGGCTAACACCAAGTAATCCAAGCCAATATAAATAAATGTGTTTTCAATGAAAATTGTAAGCAAAGAGTGTTACATGTTGTCATAATGATGTCATGCCTATATGGTACGAGAAAAATTGTAGAGCATAACCTCTACAAACTAGGAGACCTCCTTAATGGAGCGGAAAATGCTATTGATTATGACCACTTGAATGGATCCCTGACTAATATCTTTAGAAAATTAGAGGCCAATCTGAGTCAGTAACCAACCACTTATAGTATCACAATTCAAGGGTGGGGAAGAATCTACCCCCAAGGCACTCACCATATATCTCCTAGGAAAATGAGCCAATTGAGGAGCAATTCTCTTTGGTTCAACTTCCGAAAAAAGGAAAAAAAATGGGCACACCCTAGCATGTGACATGATTGTTTGAGCTGACAAAGTATCAAGATGTGGGTTGTGGTGTTATTTGTGACCTTTTTGACCCTAGAAGAGCCTGATTGTTGTGTGTTCGCATGACCAAAATTTATCATAAACAAATAGGGTTTGAAAAAGATCCCAACATCCACGAGGGTTTGAAAAGATCCTTTAAATAGTGCTCTCTTTGATTATATCATATTGTTTTCTTGCTTGTTCTTGTGTCTTATTCAACACTTTCAAAAGATTCAACATCCACAACATTGCCAAAACAAAGTAATAAACAATCAGGTCTTGTCACAAATATTTCAACCACCAACACAGTTTGAAACTGCAAGGAAAAACATTACAACATCTAGTATCAACAACCAATCAAGCAAACATCATAGAATGGCATTATGCATTTCATAGAGAAGGTGAAGAATTCATCCCTTCCATTCCTATTCCATCATCATCCATAAAAATTTTGGCTTAAGAAATTAGGACATTGCAACAACAAATGATAGACATGACTAGTCCTAACAACCATAGGGATTGGTTAGAAAAAATAATACCTACAACTACAACACAAACACTTAATAGATCATTACAAGCATGGTTGGAAAATTAAAAGCAAATGAAAGATAAACCATGACAAAGTGACCTATTGCCTCCTAAGAGATGCGAGTGTGGATTTTCTCTCAGATCTGGATAAGCAATCCCAGTGACTTGACTACACCTGGACAGAGGATTTGAAATGATGATGATATGCAAGCTAGATGAGATTTATTATGCTATATTGATCCAAGAGGATAATTAAGCTGATGATATGCATGATTAAGCTATGATGATGATGCAATTAAGCTAGAAAAGAGATTGATTAAGCTACATGGTTCAACAATTATGCTAGAAAATGATCAAATTAAACTAGATCTAAGATGCAATTGCCTATAATAATAATGCTCAAGTGATATGCTAGAATGGATATGCCTATAGTAACAATGCCTAAATTGATATGAGATGGGATCCTTTGTGCTCCAAAATAGGGGATATTTATAGGATTTCCAAGGCCGAGGGTGAGGTGGCAAGAATCAACGATCAAGATTGAGTCTGAAATTATCAAGGGTGAAATTGGAGGAGGTTGGAGAAGAGGTTGGAGGGAGGGACACTTGTCATCTCTGTGGTGAAAAGTGTCAAGGATCCTTTCTCATAAGAGGGCAAGAGTCCAAGAGAGGAGACATGTGACCAAAGTGCCATGTGTCTCAAGGGGAGAATATCCACACCATAGGAGGGTAGGATGGTGTTAGTTAAACCCAAGGTTAGGTGAAATGGGTTAGGTTAGAGGGATGGTTAGGTTAAGCGGTCAGAAATTAGGAGACATGTGGGTAATTTAAATTTAAAAATTCAAATAATAGGAAAAGTCTAATTAACTTTCAACAACTCATAAATTGATTTTATTTTAATTAATTAGGGGATTAGAAGAAATGAATTAAATGGAGGGAGGGATTAATTACTTTGAATTAATTAATCAAAAGGGGACTATTAAAATGAACCTATTAAATAAATCCTAAGATTTATTAATAAGTAGATGAATGGGAGAATTTAATCAAATTGCTAATGAATTTAATTAAGTTAGGAAGGGGGATTAATTAAATAATTGCTTATTCAATTAATTATCTTCAAACCATTTTTAGGTGTATACATTTTGCCCCTCTTTGAAGTGAGGTGTAATGATGCGTTGATTCAAAGAATAATCTCATTTTGATGATGATATTGGTTTGATAAGATGCCCCAAACATTGATTGATAAATTGTGATATGATGATGCCCCCTCGGGAGATCAATTGAGATAATTGACCTTTGGAGTGTTTGGAGCGTTACGAAATTGATTTCCCGATTAGAATTGAGTTGATTTCTGCAACGTTGATTGATGAAAGTGTGAGTTCTATGATCATGGTGATGTTGTTCTCGATGTGTTGATTCATAAAGTTTGATTGATTAGATTGATAAGATCGAGATTTAGTCTGGTTTCAGGAATGACACCTCTTGTATAAGACAAAGATGATCAAAGTGTCTGGTTTCAGGAATGATATATCATGTTTAAGACATGACATAACAGATTATATGAGAGTGATTGATAGAATTGATAAGGTTGATTAGATAAAGAACTGACATTTTGTTGATATCAGGTTGCAGGAAGATTCAGATATGCTGATGTTGGTTCTGTTGAGGGGGTAACATAAAATTTACGCTAGGTCAACAATATCTGGAGAGAGACGAGTCATCAGTCTGATTGTGTATACACTTATGATGATACTTTTATGATTCCTATAATAGATTTAACCTTGGAGAAGATGAGCTTGTGGGATCCCATGCAAGAATGAAATTCAAGCTAAATGCAAATTCCAATGCAAATGAAATGCAAGGCTATGACCGGACCAGTCACTGGGTTATTGCATTTTGTCATCATTGAGCTTTTTAAAATGTGGGAAGTGAGTGCAAGCATCGATGGTATAATTGAACCAAGATGACCTGAGCACTTCTTTCCTGGGTTTTTGATATTGCAAATTAGCACAGGCATCGAGGTATAATTGAGCCAAGATGACCTGAGTGTTGCTTGCATAAAACAAGCAGTATTAACCATTTCTATATGCAAGTCTGAAATGTATTCGATGATACTCCAATGATCATGTCCTGAGACAAATTTGCACGTATTAATGATTAATTTACAGAAAACAGACAAGAAAAATATCATGTTCCTTCCTTGTTCCTCTAGTCAGAGACATCACAGAGTCACTCAGAAATCATGATAGAGAAAATCAAGATAGAAAAGTTGAACCAAAGTGTTCAAAGAATTATCCAAAAGATATCATCCATTGAAAAGTGTGTGATGTGCTTGGATTGACATGTGATAGTTTGATGGTTGGCAATTTTATCTCGTGTTCAATGTTGGATGTGTCTCAGTTTTTTCTTGACAAGAGTCGCCTAACTATTGTTCTTCCTGTTTGATTAAGCCCAAAATGATTGAAAATTTTGCCCCCAACTAGGTGCAGGATTTTGCCCCAAGCCTAGAAACAAAGTCATTATGATATACCCAATGATCCAAACCATGGTGAGAAATCAGCTGCAATGTCTGCGTATGTACAAAGGCTTATTATGGATAAGAACAACACTGATGGAAAAAAAGAATGCAAGCGGAAGGATGCATGAACTAATAGATGGAAGAGCTAGCAGACAGATAACGCCTGTTGGCCAGGTTTTCACCATCTGTTTTTATTGCACTTTTTCTCATATTTGATTTTTTTTGTTTATTTTTCATTGTTTTTGTATTATCTGATTTTTCACTATTTTTGGATTTTCTGCTTTTTAATTGTTTTTGGATTTTCTTATTTTTCACTGTTTTTTGGATTTTCTGCTTTTTCAAACATAAAACTTCTTCAGATGCATGCTATTGATGGGTTCCTCAAGCTGATCCCTATCCTATGTTGATAGCTGATATGCTCTTGACCCAAATAGTATTATGACCACAAATGGACCTAACCAGTTTGGTTCAAACTTCCCTTTCTTTTCTCGATCGGACTGGTTGCATGGATTTTCTTTTAGGACTAGTTCTCCAACTTGAAATGCTCTCGGTTTGACCTTGTGATTGTAACTGCGACACATTCTTTGTTGATATACCTTTAAATGATCAAAGGCATTTTGTCTCCGTTCATGAATCAATTCTAACTCTTGCAATCTAGATACTCGTTGTTCTTCATCTGGGATAAGGCCTTTTAATGATACTCATAGAGAAGGTATCTCTACTTCTATTGCCAGTATTGCTTTTTATCCATAGACAAGAGAGAAAGGTGTGGCACCTGTTGGTGTGCAGGTACTAGTATAGTAGGCCCATAGAGCAGTGTTCAATTGAATATGCAAATCTCTGCCAACATCATTCACTATGTTTTTGAGGATTTTTAAAATAGTTTTGTTTGATGCTTCTGCTTGCCCTTTCCCTTGTGGATAGTAGGGTGTGGAAAATTTGTGTTGGATCTTGAATTTTTCACATAGCTCTTGGACATCTTGATTCTTGAATGGTCTCCCATTATCAATGATAATGGTCATGGGTATTCCATAGCAACAGATGATGCAGTTCAAGATAAATGCAGCAATTTGTTTTCCTGTGATGTTGATGAGAGGTACTGCCTCAATCCATTTTGTGAAATATTCTATAGCTACAAGGATGAATTTGTGACCATTGGATGAAGAAGGATTTATCTTTCCTAGTAGATCAAGACCCTATTTGCAGAAAGGCTAAGATGTTTCCACAGCATGAAGTTCTTGTGTTGGTGCATGAATCAAATTCCCATGGATCTGACATTGTTTGCATGTTTTTAGCTATCTGAAAAGAATCTCATTCCATATTTTGCCAATAATAGCCCAAGCGTATGCGTTTTTTTGAAAGGGTAAGACCACTTGAATGAATGCCATAAATTTCATTATGGACTTCATTTAAGGCCTTCTTAGATTCTTCTTGCTCGAGACATCTTAAAAGAGTATCGTCGATACCTCGTTTAAAAAGGGTATCTGCGACAAGAGTATAATGGGAGGATTGGCGAATAAAGTTTCTCTTTTGGTTCTTTGATAAGTCAGGAGGGAGGATATTATCTTTCAAGTATGTATAATTTTGGCCATAGCGAGAGGAATCATGCCCAACAAGGTGACATATAGTTTTGGAATCAAGACAATTATGTGCAAGGTAAAACAACTCTTCCACCAAGAATTCATAATGCTCTTGATTTTCCTGTCTGAAGTAGAGAAGCAAGTGTTGCCATGGCATCTACTGCTTTGTTGTCATTCCTTGGAATCTACTGAAAAGTTATTTCTACAAAGTATTTCTTGACATCGTCAACCATCTTCTTATAAGGCATTAGCTTTTCATCCTTTGTTTGATAATCATCACTGATTTGATTGATGATGAGCTGAGAGTCTCCAAAGACTTGAAGTTGTGTAATGTTCCATTCTATAGCCATTTTGATACCTGTAACCAAAGCTTCATATTTTGTTGTATTGTTGGTACATGGAAAACTTAATTTGTACACTTTTGGAATTGTATGACCTTGTGGTGTGATGAATAGAATGCCTGCTCCTGATCCATGTTTTATATATGAACCATCAAAATATGATTGCCATGTTTTTGTGGTGACCGTTAGGATATCAGCATTGGGAAACTCAATTTGTAAAGGATGATCATCGTGAAGTGGTGCCTCTGCTAGTTGGTCTGCAATGAATTGCCCCATTATAGCTTTTCTATCAACATACTCAATATCAAACTCACTTAGAATCATGATCCATTTTTCTAATCTTCCTGTTAATGTTGCCTTACTGAGCAAATACTTCAATGGATCGATTTTAGCAATCAACTTGATGGAGTGAGATAGTAGATAGTGTCTTAATTTTTTAGAAGCAAAAACTACCGCCAAGCATGCTTTTTCTGTTGGTGAATAGTTGATCTCGTATCCTACTAATGTTCTGTTGATGTAGTAGATGGCTCGTTCTTTTCCTTCATTGTCCTATTGTGCAAACAAAACTCCTAATGATACTTCGGTGGTTGATACATAGAGTAAAAATGGCTTTCCTAGAATTAGTGACATTAGGACAGGTGGTTGCATGAGATAGGCCTTGATCTTATTGAATGCATCCTCACATTGATGGTCCCACTTGAAAGTAACATTTTTATGCAATAGATGAGTAAATGGTTGGTATTTATCTGCTAGCTGAGCAAAAAATCTTCTGATTGACTGTAGTTTGCCTTGAAGTGATCTTAGTTGACTGATATTCTGGGGAGATTCCATTTCCATGATTGCTTTGACCTTAGCTGGATCTACTTTGATACCTCCAGCTAAAACAATGTACCCCAATAGCTTGCCCGAAGTAACACCAATGGCACATTTCTTGGGATTGAGTTGTAGCTTATACTGTTCTAACCTATCAAAGATTTTTTCTAGTATTCCTATATGGTCTTCTTTGTTGTATGATTTGGCCAATATGTCATCCACATAATCTTCCATGAATGTATGCATCATGTCATGGAATATCATTGTCATAGCTCTCTGATATGTAGCACCTACGTTTTTTAGTCCAAAGGGCATGACGTTCTAGCAAAAAAGTACCCCACGAAATTGTGAAAGTTGTCTTTTCTTGATCTTCAGGTGCTATTTTAATCTGACTGTATCCAAAGAAACCATCCATTAGAGAAAACATTGAGTGTCAAGCAGTTAAATCTACAATGATGTCAATGTTAGGCAAAGGAAAGTCATCCTTTGGACATGCATTATTAAGATCTCTTAAGTTTGTGCATACCCTGATACTTTTGTCTGGTTTGGAAATAGGAACAATGTTTGATACCCATTGAGGATATGCTATAGGTCTGATGAATTCGACATCCAATAATTTCTTTAGTTCTGCTTTGACTGGAAGAGCAATATGAGGATGCATCTTCCTTAATTTTTGTTTAACTGGTTTGGCTCTTGGATTGACTTTTAAGTGATACATAATAAGCTCTGAATCTAACCCTAGCATGTTTGCATATGACTAAGTGAAATTGATTTGTCGTCGTTTGAAGAATTCCATATATTGTTGCATTTCTTGTTCGGACAAAGAAGTCGCTAGATGTAGAATCTTTGGTTGTTTTGTTGTGCCAATGTTAACCGCCTCTATTGGTTCGATCAAAATGGATGACCTTTCTTGATAGTGCACAGGTAAAGTGTCAAATCTCCCATCTTTCGGTGCCTTGAGGAGGTTTTCACCATTAGATGCGTCCTTTTTTTTTACTTGTTCCTAATCTAATGTTGCCAAGAAATGGTTTTCAGCATTAGACCTGATATTGTTTTCTTTATTTTCCTTTTTGCAACTGGGAGATTTGGCACCCACCTGACTAGCAGATGCGTTATCAAAATTCTTGGTGAAAGTTGTTGCAGGTTCGATTGCATTAAGATATATAGATATGGCATGGTCATTACGAAAGGTATCAATGGCAGTAAGTCTTTCATTTTCCCAATCAATAAGTTCATGATGGATTAGAGGTAAGGGTTCATCAGGTTGAGATGTTTCAAGGGTATCAAGGGTCATGATAGATGTGTCAAAGTTTTCGATATGTATGTCAATGTCTATAATGGTACTCTCATCTAAATGACCTTGCACAAGGAGCTCCTGATCGTCCTCAATTAAGTCCAAGTCAGCCGAATGTAATTCTAATTCAAGTGGGCTAGTTCCTAACGTTTGCCCCGCATACATCTGAACTACATCGACTCCTACATCTTCTTCAAAGCAATTTTCTTCAGTTGATTCTTCAGAGTGATAGGAATCCCATTCCCATTCATTAGAATCTATCTCACTTGCAGCTTGCAATCTACAGATTTGTTCATATAATGTTTGATTTGTTTCTTCTGCTTTTCTTTCTATATCTTTTCTTCTTTCATATTCAGCTTCTTCTGGACTAAGATTGAGTTTTGTCAACCTTGCTACGAGTTTTGCTTGTTTTTATTGAGAGATAATGCTGCTTGGGAGGTACCATTAGTTTTTTTTTCCTATTGATTTGAATCTTGCTTCTTTTGTCATTTCATGTTTGCTTGTGCTTGTTGCTTGGCAGATTCTTCTTCCCTTTCAATTGCAAATTGTTCTTGTCTATTTTCATATTCCTCTTATTTTTGGCTAGACGATGTGTCTTCTGGTAGAGTAACTTGTCCATACCCTAAGCCTGCTTTGTCTATAACCTGCTGAGTATGAGGTTGGATAGGTTATGAGATACCTTCTTTTCTTTTTCCTATAGGACTTGTTCCAATGTATACCATTTTTTTAAGAATGTTAAATCCTTTTCCATACTTTTCAGTGGGTATTCTGACATTGTTGATCTTTTGTTAGACTTCTTCATCCTTGTATAGCCATTGTACCACATATTTGTCTTATGTTTCCTCTGATAATGTCCCAGCATTAACAAATGCTCCATCAAATATTGGAAGATATTTCACGACTGGTTGTTGTTTAGAGTTTGATGGTTTTCCATAGGACTTAGGAGAAAGTGGTAGTTGTGATATTGAATATTGTTCATTCCCTCGATCTCTTAGCTGCATTTGTTTTTCCATACTTGACAAAATTGAGGCAAATGATTTTTCTTTGGATTGTGTGTTCGAAGACGATGCCTCCCTATTATGAGGAACAATGACCTCTTGAGCTAGTTTTAGATTACTACACTACTGAAATGGGTTTGAATCTGTTGAGATCATGATTTCCTACCCATTGTAGGGAAATTTTAGGTACTGATGACACGTTGATGGAACAACTTGTATGTCATGTATCTAGGGTCTTCCTGGGAGTATGTTGTATGATAAGTCCAAGTGTAGAACTTGGTATGATGTGTCTTTCTGCAAAGGTCCCACTTTGATGGGTAATATCACAATTCCTTTAGAAGGACGCTCTTCTTCATCATAAGCTTTGATGGTGATATTTTTTCGGGGATCAACTACGTCTTCTGAATAACCTAGAGCACGAACAGGACTCAATGAGCAAATGTTTAAGCCAGCTCCACCATCTATTGGGACATGTTTAACTCGTGTCTTATGAATGAGGACTTCGATATGCAAGGGAGCATTATGGGGATGTTGCAAGGACATGTCGTCTTCTTCGGTGAATGATTAATAGTGAGGGGTTGTGAGATGTCCCACCATGGTTTGGAATTGATCTATATCAAGATCCTTAGACACTGTTGTATCTACTAATGCTCGTTCAAGAATTTCTTTGTGTGCGGGTGAAGGCTTTAAAAGTTCTAAGATGGATATTTGCGCGGGTTCTTTTTGTAACTGATCCACTAGACTGTATTGTTTTGCAGTGGATGACATGTTAGTTGTAGGACCCAACAAAATAAATTTAGCTTTGCTTCTTGTGATAGCATGAGCAGGTTCTTGATGTTTCTTTTCTTTAACTACAATCACATTTACCACATTATCATATATATATGAGCGTAGTTTACCTTTACTTTACACTTATCATTATGTGTTGTTGATGATTCACCCTTCTCATACTTTTGGAAGAAAAGTTTTAAAAGTTGTATGAGATTAGTTTGTCGTGTGTCCATCCACAGTTATTACTCCATTATCAATCAAATCTTGGATGACATGTTTCAATTGCTAACAATTATCTGTGTTATGTCTTTTGTTTCAATGGAAATCGCAATAATGGTTATCGTTCCTCCAAGAGGGTTTCACTTGAGGTTCGTAGTTCCTTCCTTCTGGCAAAGTAATCAATTTTTTTGTGAGAAGTGTATTTAGTGTTGACCCAAGTGGTTCACCAATGTTTGTAAATTTCCTTCGAAAGAAATTGTTGAAAGTTGATTTTTGGTGATTGTTGTTTTGTTGAGTTGTTGCTGAGTGAGTGGATAAATTGAAAACTAGTTGTTTTGGTTTTACATTGTTGTTATCCACTATTCCATCATTGACGATATTTTGATTTCTATACCAAAATTTAGGCTTATCATTGTTATTGTTGCTAATATTGTTGTTAAGAAGATTAACTCCTTCTTTGTATAGCTTCAACTCACCCTTCTTTAGCATATCTTCTTCCATTCTAATACCATTATCAATCATCTTTTCAAAATTTTGATGGCATTACATTTTGAGATGATAGCTCATTTGTCTATTTAGGTTGTCGATGAATATGTTTATTTTCTCGTATTCCGACACCGTTCGAGGATATTGTGAAGCTAACCGTCTCCATCTCTATAGAAACATCATGAAAGGTTCTCCACTCTTTTGTTTAGTATTACATAAATCGAGCATTGTTACCTCATGTTGAATGTTGTAAGAGTATTGTGAAACAAACTTATCCACCAATTATGTGAATGATCTAATTCTAGGTGGAAGTTTGGAGAACCATTCCATAGCTAGTCCACTTAAGCTCTTTGGAAATAATCTCATTAGGTATGTATCCTCATGTGCAAACTCCATACTCATCATGCAAAATTCTCGTATATGATCCTGGGGATCAGTGCTTCCATTATAGTTATCGTATCGAGGAGTTTCACAACCCGTAGGAAATGGCATCATGTTTAGATTTTTGTCGAATGGGTAAGGACAAATTTCTTGAAGCGAATATCTTCTAACAATTCCTCTCTGCATATCTTGAATTTGTGTTTGTATTTCTTGTGTAAGAGTTGTGATAGGATTATCAACATGATTTGTCCTTGTATAACCATGAGTGTGTGTTCTAGTATGATCTTGATCTCTTCTTGTATCATCTCGACTCTTTCCTGTGTCCTCATAGATTTGACATGGTCAAGAATTTCTACGTCATCCTTTTTGGGAATGGAAGTTTCCTTACTAGTTCTTGTGTTATCAGGAATTGATGTGTCATCAATTTTGAAACCAAAAATATCCTCATGTCGTTCGTTATCATGGGAAGAGTCACTTCTCTTTTGTGCTAATTTGCTCACATCAAAATCTTGGGGGAGTGTAGCACAAGATTTAGCTAACAAGTGTAGCACCAGATTTAGCTAACATTAGGAAGTATTTCTCTTTTTCTCCCTCCAATATTTTAACCATAAATTTATCGAATTTAGGATCTTTTTTGATTTCTCTGAGATGTTGTTCTATTATTTCCCCTTCTTCTTGTATTTCATTTTCATGTTCCATGTTTCTATAATCTTCAGTTATTTCAAATGTTTCAATTTTCATTTTTGCGATCTTACGTCTCTGCGCTCTAGTTAAAATAGGCATACACATGTGTTGGATATTGTGCAAGGATTCTATTGTCTAAAAGTTATTTCGACAAGTGATCAATTGTCAATATAAATATGATAGAATGATATGGCATGAAGAGATCATTCAAGTGTTTAAAAGTTTACAAGTTTTTTGATCTTCGGTTTTGGAGTGCAATGATGATGATTTTGATAAAACCAAGTCCAATAGGAACAATATATCCTACGATGTGGGGCAAGGTTATCCTGACCAAACATTGTAGTTTCATGATAGAGGATGATAGATCCTGATGAAAAACTATGTTTTGAGTGATCAGTTTATCAAAGAGGGTGATAATGCACTTTGATATGTTTAGATCTTGAACTTATTGAAGGCGAATACTTGAAAATCTTGAGGTGTCTATTTCTAGAATTCGATTTGACAGATGATAACTTGACCAAGAGAACCAAGAAGACAATCTAAGCACAAAATGACAAATATTAGGTGTTTATGCTCACTGTAAATTGACCAAGCAAACATGACAGGTTTGAAAAAGACATGCAAGAAGACAACTCTGGATTGACAGAGACAGGAATTTGTACGACAGTTTAGACAGCCCCAGACGACAATTTAGGCAGGCCCATACGACAAACTAGAAATATCGCACGACAAAGGCATAAACTCGTACGAGCTTTCTCATAAAACCAAACGACAAAAGATAACACAAAATCCTCTGTTAAACTGACTTGTACGACAATTCTCACTGGACCAGATGATAAACTATATTTCCCATACGACAAACTAGAAAGATCGTACGACTTAGTACAAAACATAGACAAAAAATTTGTTTGGACAGAATTTTGATCAATGAAGTTTGATGTTTTGCTTTTGTTTTCCAATTTTAGATGTCCGATTTTCTATTTTAGAGATGAAGGCACAACAAACAAATGATATGATAAGTGACCTCAAGCACAACATGCTAAATCCTAAGGAAGTTGGCTGAGAGAGAAAACCTTTGCTTGCAAACTTAGGTACACACCCAATAGCTAATCAGAATACGACCGCAAAGTCTCACACAATGAATTCTCAATGTCGTATTAGCCGACTCCAAATGCTAATGGGGGCACGATATGGCAAGTGTCTTGGGAGAGTTACTATCTCTATTGCACAAAGATTATCCCCCTTTTGGAGGTGAATCAGGTAGCTTCTACCTTAGGGTTCGTAGTAAGGGTTTTCGTTTGAAATTACCCTTTGCGGTCGCACAAGCGCGATTGAGGCCTATAGCCCAACAAGGTACCAAAACAAGAAGTAGTCATATAAGCATGATTGAGACCGCAAGGCCCTACTAAATGTACGATATGATAGATCTAAAAAGAGAAAACTCCAATAATCCCATCCTTCGAGACTTTAATCTCGAGAGGCCTATTTTTTAGAGTGAGTCAGAAAGCTTGGATCTAGCTGTACTCACTTGGGTCATTCTCACAGGGTGATTACTTTTTCCCACTGTGATAGGCCCGCTAAAGGTAATCAAATCTCAAACATAGAAGCACTTCAAGGGTCAATATTTCTGATTGTCCAAATGGACAAGAGCATACTCTCTTACCTTTTAGACAACTTCTCAAACATAGAAAACAAGTTCATTTACCATTAGCAAAATAAGTGTGCCTAGTAAACTTAAAGAAGACACAAAGTTTGGTTGAGTTCTCCTTAGGCAACCTACAAAATAGATACGTTAGTAGTCATGTTGTTTTGATGAAATGAAACTTTGTCAAGCGTAATCTTCGATAATCATCCTGCAAAAACCAGTTAGGCTGCTAGAAAATTTCACAAATAGACCAGGTTTAGCATTAGTAATAGCCAAATTGAAGCATGAAAACCCTAAAATGTAATTTGTTTTCAAAACACAGAAGCAGAAATTTGTACGAGTATTCTCACATACCTATACAAGTATACAAAGAAACTCATATGATACTGCAAAGGTACTCGTATGAGATTCTAAGTCAGAGCCGGCCAGAAACCTCCAAGATTGAAATTTTGATGATGCTAAAAGGCCAAAAATAAAATTTTCGGCCCCACGGTGGGCACTAAAAATGTCGTGGTTATGAAGTAGGATACCTGCAGCTACAACACAAACACTCAATAGATCATTACAAGAATGGTTAGCAAATTAAAAGTAAATGAAAGATAAACGATGAGAAAGCAACCTATCGCCTCCTAAGAGATGCGAGTGTGGATTTGCTCTCAGATCTGGATAAGCAATCCCAGTGACTTGACTACACCTAAACGGAGGATTTGAAATGATGATGATATGCAAGCTAGATGAGATTTATTATGCTAGATTGATCCAAGAGGCTAATTAAGCTAATGATATGCATGATTAAGCTATGATGATGATGATGATGCAATTAAGCTAGACAAGAGATTGATTAAGCTACATGATTCAACAATTATGCTAGAAAATGATCAAATTAAACTAGATCTAAGATGCAATTGCCTATAATAACAATGCTCAAATGATATGCTAGAATGGATATGCCTATAGTAAGAATACCTAAATTGATATGAGATGGGATCCTTTGTGCTCCAAAATGGGGGATATTTATAGGATTTCCAAGGCTAGGGGTAAGGTGACAAGAATCAACGATCAAGATTGAGTCTGAAGATATCAAGGGTCAAATTGGAGGAGGTTGGAGGGAGGGACACTTGTCATCTTTGTGTTGACAAGTGTCAAGGAACCTTGCTCATAAGAGGGCAAGTATCCAAGAGAGGAGACATGTGGCCAAAGTGCCATGTGTCTCAAGAGGAGAATATCCACACCATAGGAGGTTACGATAAGGAGGTTAGGATGGGATTATTTAAACCCAAGGTTAGGTGAAATGGGTTAGGTTAGAGAGATGGTTAGGTTAAGCGGTTAGAAGTTAGGAGACATGTGGGTAATTTGAATTTAAAAATTCAAATAATAGGAAAAAGCTAATTAACTTTTAACGACTCATAAATTGATTTGTTTTAATTAATTATGGGATTAGAAGAAATTAATTAAATGGGGGGAGGGATTAATTAATCAAAAGGGGACTATTGAAATGAACCTATTAAATAAATCCTTAGATTTATTAATAAGTAGATGAATGGGAGAATTTAATCAAATTGCTAATGAATTCAATTAAGTTAGGAAGGGGGATTAATTAAATAATTGCTTATTCAATTAATTGTCTTTAGACCATTTTTAGGTGTATACAGGAGATGTTGAACATGTATATGAAATACACCCAGTTGAGTCCTTATATCCTATTGGAAAAGAAAGGTTTATCTGAATCTTCAAACAAATACCAATGAACTACATACACAAAAATCCTCGACCCTATGAACACCATACACCTACAAAGATATTACATCTAAGGGATGGGTTCATTTAAATTTTCAATACTGTATTTGCATATTTCTTTACTGCATTGCATCTCATATCTCCATTTCAGAGTGCATCATAGTTGCTTGCTATCACCATTGCACAACATAGAGCTGCATATCATTATTACTTTCTCATATAGTTGCATCAATAAAATATGGCGATTGTTTAAGACATTCACCTGTGTGCATTGACAAGAGCAAAGGTGGTCTCATTTCCTAGATAATGGTACATAAAGTTTTTAGGAAGCCTTAGGTCATTCATCTTCAATGTCACCTTGTGATTGAGCTTTATCCATGGTTGTGTAGAGGTTTCACTATTGAGCCTTGTTACCCATAATCTATCTATTGCTATATCTCACACATTTATCAATAGCTCTAAGCCATTACAGATACCTAGTTGGTTATGTGGCTAGTGAAAAATCCAAAATTCTACTTCAACGTCGTTGTAATCGTCATACCCAAGTAGGTTTCATTACTTATAAGTCAAGGTGAGAAAATAAAAGAAAAAATGATATACCAAAATCAATATCAAAATATCATGGCAAAAAGAGCAAAGATATATGTTGAACACAATGTATCATTGAGAGGGGGGTGAATCAGTGGTTCCTAAATATTTTCCTTTTAAATCAAGCTTTGAGTACCAGTTAACAACCCAAACACTAAACAATAAAACCAGTAACATAAGAGTGGATATCAGAATAACCAAACATACAAATGCATAACCCACAACACCAGATGTATGAGGAAAATCTAATATGGGAAAAACCTCAGTGAGAAATGTTGTTGGAGTCTACTGCTCCAATCCAGCCTCACAATGAAACAATAGATTACAATGATTTAGGGCACCAACCCTTGCACCAAGCACCAACTCGGTGTAATGTGATGAAATACAATTTTAATACAGTGATAGCATCTAGTTGCAAATGAGTTCTGCAACATCTGATCAATTGATTTCTGTCGATTAACAACCTCCTCTTCTTCACTGGTTTTCACACTATCGGTTATCAGATTACTCTCTCTAATCACTCACCGGTTACTCTCAGCATTTCTTCACTCTCTCTCAGCCTCACACTTCATAATTTCACTCTTGGATGCCTTCCCAACCAATCACTCCTTACCAGTTCGCTTGACTGTTAGATTTGCAACAGTTTGTTGGTTACTCTCTCTCTATCGGTTAGACCCTCTCACCGGTTCAGCCTGCTAACACACACTATAACTCTCTGAGAAATAAATCTAAGTAAGATAGTCTTTCTTCTTGCTCAGGATATCTTCTCTCACACACCTTGCATCTAGCATCCCCCAATTTCAGTCTTGAGCTGACATATTTATCTTTTTGGGTTCCCGCCAAAGGATGCATTCAAACTGTGTCGTGTTAGGTTTTTCCTTCACCAATTCGATCTATATTAGATCTGATCTAATCTATTTTCTAGAATGGTGATTTGCATCACACCAAACATCACTTCCATCTCCTTGCTTTTCGATGTGTATTTTCTATTTTAGGATGTCTATGACATGCTTTTTTGTGTTTCTCTGTCAATCGCCATTAATGGCTCTACTGTTTCCCTTGGAAAGCGGGTACAAAGATCAGATCTTCTTGCAAGGTCATTTCAATCATCTTTCCACCTTTTCCTCCTTGAGTCGCAACATTCTGCCATCCTCCCATGATTTGCGGGTTCTTCATTAAAGTCGACCTGCTTGCTAACTGTTACGTCGATGAATAATTCATTGACCTCTGCGTGATCGCCACCTGGTTTCCACCTGTAATCCTTGTCGACATCTGCCTATGCTCATTTTTCTATGTCGATTTGACATCCTTCACCTACCAAGATTGACTACCGGTTCAACTCACCTTACCGGTATAACCTGACTTCACCGGTGGTCCTTCATACTTGCTAACCTCTTCTCTATCGGCGGATCAACTTGGCCTTCCATCAAACATGCTATTCCTACTACTTAGTCCATTTACCAGCAACATTAAACTTCTATGTGTGTACCAGTTCACATCCTTCAATTCTTCTTTTGCTTGCTTGCTTTGCCTTGTTGGTGGTCCTTCTTTACCAGTCATGTGTACCGGTAACATACCTTTTTGTCTGCTCACACACATGTGGATTGACATCATCATGTCTTACTTCTCCCATACCGATCACCACTACTTACTCACCGATGACAATGTCATACCAATTGACATCAATGACAACCTAATGCAAACAATATATAACTAAACTATCACGCATACAAGTGCGACAAAAAAAGATTGACTATGAGAACATGTGAGTAACTTCATCAGGGCTATGGACGCTTGCTTGCAATGGAGAAATATTTGAGAGATTATAGTGTATAACCTCGTCAGGGCTATAGATGTCTGACTGGCAACGAGGCTCTATCTAGGATGCTTTTGAAGTCAGAATAAATCATGTAGCTAGCCACATAGGATTCTAAGGGTCTCCAATGGTTATAAGAGTCGGAATAAATTCAATTGCACACATATGGGAAAAAGAAGATCAAAGTCTTGAGAATCAGTGGGTAAGTTTTTCGCATCTCCATTTATAAATCTTAGTCACATAATGTGTTAAGTTGGATGTTCCAAGGTATTCTAAGAACATATTGAACTCCTATCTTTGAAACGTTTTGTACCTTCAATTCAATTAGAGCATCTCAGAATGAAAGATACATACAATCAACCTTGTTCGAATTGGAACTTAATCTTCATCTTGCATACTGCATTAGCATAACTCATGTCAAAATTCATTGTCTCCATATACATCACCTAGATCATCATGTCAAAATAGGTCTGCATACTGGGGGCATAGCTATTAAAATCCAACAAAATACAAAAAACATTGAAAAACTCAACAAAATCAAACAAAAACATTCAAATACTATCCTGAAAAAACCTTAACATTAAAAAGCACCAAAACATCAAAAAATAAAAAAATCAACCGAAACCATTCGAAAATGATCCACAAGATCCAAAAACATCAAAAAATCAATCAATCAAGCAACTTGCAATAAAATGTCTCGCAAGAGCAAACACCCTAGTAGATATCAAAAAAACACTTTGCACAAAGTTCGTAAAGGATAAAACTATGCAACCAAGCTTATCAAACTGTCTTATCAATCATATCAATATCCATATCAACGTGATCATTATATTGTCTTAAAAAGAAGAGGATACACTCAAAATCAGATAGATCAGTCTTAAACGGGGTCTGTAACTTTTTGAAACCAGACATTATCAACCATCACATCAATTAATCACACGAAGACACAGATCAGTATGGCTACTAGATTTTGTCCTGGTCGATCTTTATCTTTTTATCAATTGGTGATCAATCATGTTACTATGCTACTCAAGGATATCCAAAAGTGACTAGAGGAGTCGTGATGGGAATGATCTTTTTTTATCTTTGTTTGATGTTAGTGGTGTGAACCAATGAAGTTCTGGGGTAATAATTCCAATGGGTGTGTGTAATTGGTACATTCATTCAACAAGCATCTCATGAAGGATAACTATGCTTGTGACTACCGCACATACCTCGGCCCCTGTTGTTATTCCCAAAATGGAGGGTTCACTCCTTGTCTACTACGCGTTTGTTCTTTGCAATGAGATATCTTTACATCTTGGTTCCTTATACCTTGATGTACAAAGCATTATTGTTACATAATAAGGCTCAGTGATGAATATATATTGCACTAAAAAATAAAGGCACAAAAGTTCATGATTCCATCATCATTCTCATCATGTTGATTGTCTCTTCAAATCATTCTCTCATCAAGTATTTTTTTTCTTTTTGGACCAACCTTTTCAATTCTTTCCAGTCATTCTTTCATCTAACATGGTCTCTCTCATCACTTAATTCCAATATTTTCGTCTATAATTCCATCTCAAATCATTTCCTCACATCAACTATTTTGTCAATCAATCAATTCTATTTCCTAAGATTCTTCACTTCTTACTAATTTCTTCATCATTTATCCAACTTTCATCCATCAAATGTCTTATATAGGATGTATCCATCCTGAAACTAGACATGATCATCTATCTTTGTCTTATACAGGATGTATCCTTCTTGAAATCAGATGTTTTGATCATCTTTGTCTTATACAGGATGTGTCCTTCCTGATACCAAACTTGATATGTATCATATCAATCAAATCAATCCAATCAATCCCATCAATTCCTATCAATCTAATCGATCATTCAATCAATCTACAAATCATTCTAACTATTTCTTCTATCCAATCAAATCCATTCACATTGTCATCAGTTAATCATTCTTCATCTTTCATCTTATACTCCTCTTCTTTGAAGAGATCATTCATGCTTTCAATGCACAAACAATCTCTCGAGGGGGCATTATACCCTAAACATCACTGGGGTGTAAATTTTTCATTTTCTTTGAAACAACGTCGTTTCGACATTGTCTTAAAGAGGGACAAATGTAGACACCTAAAAATGTCTCATTGATCGCATACTAAGCATTCATCTAATTAATTGAATAATTCTTTAATTATTTAATTAAGCTAATTAGTCTTGTAAAGTAACTCAATCATCACCTTCAATATTAATAATCATTCAAATTCTATCCTTTAATTAATTAATCATTTAACCCTCTTTCAAATATTAATTAAATATTAATTATTTGATTAATTATGATTTATTCCTTGGTTAAATAATCTTTATTATTTAATTAATCCTATTTTTAATGATTAAATAATTTCATTTAAATTATTAATTAACTTATTCCTCCAATTCTCCAAATTCAAATTTCAACTAATTCCATATAATTTCAATTTCCCTCAAATTCACATTTCACCAAATCTGAATTTCAATGAATTTCAATAAATCTCATGTGCATTTCATCATTCAAAAATCCAAATTCAAATTCAAATCAAAATGAAAATGAATTTTAATTCAATCTCCTATAGCACATGTTGAAAATCCTAATTGGTTCATCAAATCAGTTAACTCAGTTAACTCTCGATCTCCCATTTTCACTCCAAATCACCTTTTCTGACTAATCAATCAATTTCGTCTTCTTTCCAATCTATTTCAGTCATCTCCTAATCAGTTGAGTCATCTAGTCAATCAAACGAATTATCTATTCAATCAATCCACTTAACAGATCAATCAAAAGGTGTTAACTGATCAATCAAATCAATTCAACTATCAATCAGCACTTTAGTTCAATATTCCACCCAATCTGTCCCAAAAATCTATAAATCCAACCTCATTTCACATCAATTTTCCTAGAATGAGAGAATCACTATCTTCAAAATAATTATCTATCTTATGCAGGAAATCTCAGTGCAACACTTGAGAGCCACCTACATACACAATTCGGAGAAGAGCAATGGAAGCTTTGTTGAATCAATTGAGGGAGTTTAATCAGAATTTTGTTATTCAATTGATTTAAGCATTGTTTCATTGTCATTTAGTAGTATTTCTAATTAGATTAGAGTTGTGATTCGCTCTTATAATCTGATTGATTTTATGATTGAATTTACCCCTACAAACAACCCTGTCATTTAAATCTTGAACAAATTATTTTAAATTCCCTATAGTAGGCAATACAATGAGTGTAAATATGATGAAAGAGACATAATTTATTACCATCATTTTTCTTAAAATTATTTGTGTGTCTTTTGAAAGGAAAAGTAATGTTTTTATCATGTTTAAGTCTCCAAAAGATTCTCTTTGCTAGATTCAAATGAGTGTCCAAATGAATAGCCTTTGGTTCCAATGGGTAGGAGGATTGGGCTTTGGTAAAATCACAAGTAAGGAAGGAGGATTAAGGATGAAATCATGCACCTTCCTTAGTGTAAATTATGATGAAGGTTTCATAGGGAATTGATTCCTTTTTCCATCTTTCCAAGATCTCGTCCACTATATCATTGTTTAGGAATCATGACATAGCCACCCTCATAATTTGTTTGTAAATTTAAAGGAGAAGATGTTGTAGATATGGTGTCAAAACACTGTGTTTCCATTGATGTCAACCCTCAATGAATTGTGATGTCATTGGTGCTTGCACTTATATTTTGATGGCAATGATGATACTGAATTTCATGGTTGGATGTCATGTCTTGTGCGACAATAATGAGGGTCAGTTGTGTGGGTAATTGTCATGTCATATTAAGATGAGGATAAGAATCATTAGAATATATATTTTATCTTAGGGAACAATTCGTATTATCCACCTCACAAATTTTCATATCCATCTTCTTTATTACTTATTCAATATTCATGGTATAGTCCTCGAATATTCTCCTATTCAACTCTTTCCATATATGCCACATTATTAAGGAAGGAGCTATAATCCATAAATTTTCCCAAAGTGCATTCTTATTCTATTTCGACCAACTTGTGAGGAAATTTTTTAAACCATTTTTTCATGCCCCTTGCAAATCTAATTTTCCTTGTAGCCAATCCCAACATTTGTCTACAAAAGAGCAATTCAATAAAAGATGGTCAACGATTTTTGTATCGCTCCAGCAAAGGGGCAATGGCTAGGCCCACATGTGCCAATTGTCTTAAACCTCTCCTTGGTTGGTATTCTCTTATACAAGTCATCCACAAGGATGCCTTGGCTTTAGGGTCTACAACTCGATTCCAACAAAGAATGTGTGGCCATATAGAAAAATGGGTTCGTGTCCTTTGGATTTCACACCCCATTGTCACTAATATTCCCTAAACTTTTATCTACACTAAATAATTTTGTCCTCCCTAGGCATAATGAATAATCTCCTTTGGCTAAGAGCCTCCATCAATTTTAATTTTATTTTTTATGACATCATGAGGGAATGGAAGTCCATCCATTAATAATCACCCCTCGTCTCTTTTTTGACCTTGCGGACATAGTCTTCCATCTTCCACCCATATCAATTCCTCATCACATAAATATTCTCCTCCATCTTTTCAATCTCACTTAATGGCTTGTGACAATTCCACGAGTCTATCCAAAAATCCACCGTCAACCAATTCTTAACTTTCCAAGTTAGATGTTTTGTTTTGAGATTCCTACACTCCCATAGGAATTTTCAAATGACCAAACCATCAACACCATTAGAAATTCTGAGCACTCTACTAACCTCATCAAAATATAAGTACTTCCTTTGAAATATTCTACACCTTAGTCTTTTTGGATTCGGGTACATCTTCCACATTAGCTTTTCTCCTAAAGTTGAATTTTGCATCTTCATTTGTCTCAAGTTTGCACCCCCATTTTCTTTTGTTAGGTAGGTCATCTCTTAATGGATGAGAGGAACCTTCCTTTCTCCCTTGTCCCCTCCTAGAAGAACTTCTTAATAAATATTTCAATCTTTGTTCTAGACTTGCTTGTAATCTTGAAGCAAGTTATGATGAAGGTTGGCATTGCAAACAACACCACTTTAATCATTGTTAAGTGTCCTGCTAGTGGGAGCCACTTACTTCTCTGTGTCATAGCATTCCCCTTGTAATTTATGATGGCATCCTCCTAATGTGTATTTTTGTATGCCCCCATAAATGGTGGTGCTTAGAGGTACTTCATGGGGAGAAAAGCCTTCATAAAACCTAAAATGCCACCAATCAATCACTACAATCTCTTCTTGGCATGAAAATAATATATCTCACACTTGTCCTTATTCATTGTCTATCTTGAAACCTTAGGGTATCAATCCAAAGCATGTTTGATACACTCAACTACTTTGACTAAGTCTTCACCAAACAAAATTATGTTGTCTGCAAATCGAGTGTGTGTTATTGGCTCTAAGTCTGCAACCACAGTAATTTCTTTCCAATTATACTGATACCTCTAATTCCTAAATTATCTTCCCATTTCCTTGGTCGTAATCACAAAGAGAAAAGGGGATAGAGAGTCCCCTTTTCACAATCCATGCTTTATTTTAATGACACCACGTAGAGACCCATTAACTACAATCGATATATGAACCTTAGATCTATGTAATTGAATATCATTTCCTTCCACTTTGTGCAAAATCCAAATCATTCCAGTACCACTATTAGGAATCCCAAATCAACTCTAACATATGCTTTATCGATGTTCAATTTGATTAGAATCCCTCTAATTTGTTCCTTTTTCATTGTATGAATAATTTCATTGTCCGGAATTTCTCTCCCTAGAGGAAACATGTTTTGCTCCTCTAAAATAACCAATCCAAGAATAAGCCTCATTCAATTTACCATTGCTTTTGATATGATTTTGTATATCATGTTACAAAATGATATTGGCTTGAAATCTACAAAAGACGTACATTCCTATTTTTTGGTATTAACACAACCACGATGTTTTTTTTTTTGCTTGGTAAGTGCTTTTGATTGGAGCTTTGAACCAGTGGGGTCATAAAGGGGGACCCTATCCCTGAGTACATCATATCGAGGCATTAACACCTCCACGTTCACCAACTTCCTCCATGTCCACCAACTTCCTGCACGTCCACCAACACACCCACTAACCTCCCGCATGTCCACCAAGGTGGGCCCAAACTGACATTGACACCATTTGGGACAAGCATGGATTTGAGCCTTGGTTGCACCATTAACAGTGCACCCACATGACCACTACACCGCAAGGTGATCCCTTAATGATCACAATGTTATTAACATCCTTGACAAAAAGTAAATTAATATAAAACTCCTCAACTATCTCCCACACCTCCTTACCAATTAAATGATAGCACTTTTGGTTAAAGGAGGTTGGGAACCCATTTAGGCTAGGTGACTTGTTCAGATGGAGTTTCCACATGAATTCCTCCTCCATGAAGAGCACAATGAGCATATGATTGTTAGCCTCTCTCATAGGGTTTGGTATATAAGAAAGGAACTCCAAATAACTATTAAGATGAATGTCATAGTGTAAAGCAAAAAGTTTAGAGAAAAATCATATCGCCTCAATTTCTATACCAGCTTTATCTAGTACAAGTAAGTCATACTATTTTTGACCTCTTTTATTATGCTTCTTGTTCTTCTTGCATTAGTTGTTCAATGAAAAAAATCGTGGTCTGATCATTGATTTTTTACCAAGATTCTCTAACTTTATCATGCTAGTAAATTACTTCTCTTGCCAACATTTCTGAGAGCTCTTCTATTATATGCTTTTCTTTGATGAAATCATCCTAAAATATACCATGTCGTATCACTTTGTTGTTCAATTCTTCTAATTCCTTCTCTATCTTGTCTTTCTAATGAAATATATTTTGAGCTTCTTGTTCTAGAGTTTTTTAGCTTCATCTTAATATGTTTCATTTTTTATACAAATTTGAAGCTAATTAGTCCCTCATTATATGAGTAGTTGGTCCACCAATCTTCAATATACCTATTCATACTTTCATTCATCCACCACATGTTTCCAAATTTGAAGTAACTCCTAGGTGGTGCTCCATCCATCTCGACTTCTATTTCAACTACAAAAGGAGTCTCATTGACTACATAAAAATCCAGACTACAATCCAAAAGGAAGAATGAATTGCAATTATAACATCTACTATGCTTGAATACAGTTTTGGTTAAGCTCAATATCGGAGGACTTAATCCTCTTACATAAACCCAACTCGATCACCAATGATCGACCAAATCCTCTGCATAAATTATTATTACATTATTCACTCGCAGACATCATTTCCTTATTCTTTATATGATCTACAATGAGATCTTACATCATATATATACAAACCCTCGATCATAAACAATAAGGTCGGACACGAGACAATAAAGCAATTACATAATTATAAAATATGTCGGCCCAAGACCAAAAAATTAATATCCAACCCATAAGACATCCCATAAACACATCGAGAAGTCCAAACAACACGTTACATTAAGCCGGTCCAAAACCTAGATAGACCCAGACCCAATTTAGGTCCACACACTCTAAAGCAATGATCCCAATCAGCCAAGTCTCAAACACGATCACCAACAACATCTTGAATCTCTACTAGAAGCCACACCAACACCACTTATGCATATCATCAAAATATATTCATCAAAGCTTTGTCGGTGAAACCCTCACCGGATCAACAAACCAAGATTACCAACATATAAGATAGCATCCGAACACCAAATCAAAACCAACTGACTGAACATGAATATGAGTAGCATGAATAGAATATCTAATCCAATTCCAAAAATCCAAGGCATACTGGAGTATACTAGATCATCATGATCTAATCCAACCAAAAACAAAACAACCTACCGAGACTAGAAGGATACCGGTAAACAGACAAAATAGGTAGTGTTTACATAAATGACAAAATATCAATGCAACATGTAATCAATTCCTCCAAATGGCCAACAATCCCTCCCTTTGGCATTGATGGCAACACTATATGTGAAAAACATCTAAGTGCTAAGAAATACCAAACAAATATCCTACACAAGAATATAGCAATGAAATTGTGATCCATACTCTCCCTGTAGATGATATCTTAGTTAATTTCTGCAAATTTCTCCCCCTAATGTATATATCTCCTTAATTTTTTCACGTGAATATCTCTCCCCCTTTAACATCAATGCCATAAATCAGACAAAAATATCAAAGCAAAATCATAAACCACTGAATCACAAAACTAACTACTCCCCCTGAGTAGTAGCATCACCACATTAATCCAAAATATATAATATCTCTGATAATGCATACCGGACTAATGCCAAATAGCATCAATCAATTTTTTGTCGGAGGGGCAAAAACCCCTAATCTGTCTTTGAGGTACTCAAATAATTCTTTAGGCAAACGTTTAGTGAAGATGTCTGCAATCTGCTCTTTAGTGTTCACATAAACCAATCTAACTTCACTTTCTTCCACCTTCTCCTTCAAAAAGTTATACTTGATAGATATGTGCTTTGTCTTGGAGTGAAATATCAGATTCTTTGATATGTGAATAGCAGCAGAGTTATCACAGTGAATAACTATCGGTCCATTGCAATGCACTTTTATGTCCTTCAACATTTGCTTCATCCATAGAACTTGTGTACAGTTAGTAGCAACAACAACATACTCAACTTTAGCAGTAGATAAAAAAGTACATGGTTGTTTCTTGTTGATCCATGAAATAAGTTTATTTCCAAGAAAGAAAGTTCCACCGGAAGTACTTTTCCGATCATCAACATCACCTGCCCAATCTGCATCCGTATATGCACATAATGTAAAGTCATCATCTTTAGGGTACCACAAACCATATTCAGATGTTCCTTGTAAGTATCTAAAAATCCTTTACACCGCACTCTCATGATTTTCTCTAGGATCACTTTGATATCTTGATGCAATGCAAACAACATTCATTATATCCAGTCTAGTCTGAGTCAAATATAGCAAACCTCCAATCATAGACTTGTATCTCGTAGGATTTACTAGTGCAGATTCATCTTTCCTTGTCAATTTCTCACTAGTAACCATAAGAGTACTAACCGGTTTAGAATCTTCCATACCAAATTTCTTCAACATCTCCCAAGCATACTTAGTTTGACAGATGAAAATACCTTTGTCAGTTTGATTAATTTGCAAACCTAAGAAAAATTTCATTTCCCCAATCATAGACATCTCACATTCATTCTCCATATTGTTAGAAAATTTCATGCACAACTTATCTTCACCTCCAAAAATAATGTCATAAACAAAGACCTCAATAATCAGTATATCATCATCAGTGACTTTATAATATAGATTACTGTCAACATTACCTTTAGTGAAACCAAGCTTCAAAAGATATATGTCCAACCTTCCATACCAAGCTCTAGGTGCCTATTTCAATCCATATAAGACTTTCTTTAACCTGCAGACCATGTTTTTATCATTTGAAAGTGAAAAACCATAAGGTTTCTCAATATAAACTTCCTCATCAAGATCCCCATTCAGAAAAGCACAATTAACATCCATATGATAAAGCTTATAGTTTTTATGCGCCGCATAGGCAAGAAATAATCTTACAACTTCAATCCTAGCTACAGGTGCAAAAGTTTCACCATAATCAATTCCTTCCTTCTGAGAATAATCTTTACAAACCAATCTAGCTTTATTCCTTACAACTTGTCCATCTTCATTTAATTTATTCCTAAAAACCCATTTAGTTCCAATAACATTCTTATTTTTAGGCCAGGGAACTAAAATCCATGTGTTATTCTTTTCTATCTGATCTAATTCTTCTTCCATAGCTTTCATCCAACATTAATCTTTACATTCTTCAATTACTGATACCAGTTCAACTCGAGAAATTAAACATACCTCATTAGCTGTCAATCTTCTTCTTGTCATCACTCCATTGTTTTTATCCCCAATGATCTGATCTTCTGAATGATTCAACCTTACATACCTAGGAGTCTTCTGATTCTCTGTTCCTCTTTCATGTTCTTCAGTTACTGTTGAATTTTTTGATACTGTCGAAGTAACTGGTGTATGCGGGAAAAGCGGGCCGATAAAACTCAATATGTGAAAAACGGAGCTCTATGGAGCCTTGCTCACACACCCACGGGACTTCTTGGTGCAAGCTATGGAGTCATGAAGTATGACTCAGCTTCCCAATGATGGTTCCATGGTTCTCTATCTTGCACGGTCCCTCAAACCAATGTTTTTGCTCTCAGATCACTGAGCAAAATGGTTTAGGGATGACAAATGCAAGAACGAGGGATGCTTTTGTTGATTTTAAGATGAGATACATCCTAAGCTATGCATGATGCTACAAATGCAATAAACTAGCTATAAGATGACAAGGTTAGTAAACTAGACTATCCTAGCATACTATATTAGTTCATGATTTAAGCTAAATGATAAGGAACATACTCTAAATTAGCATATTTAGATTAATTCCTGTTTAAAAGAGAAGCTAAATGATTGAGCATAAAATGAGATATGAAAGCTTGAATGGATATAAGTATAAGTGTGATGCTAAAGACTTGGATCTCTAAAAATGGAGGAATGAGAGCTCTATTTATAGCAAAAATAGGGCAATGGATGGTCAGGATTGAAAGAGTTAATCAAGGGCCAATTTTGAAAGTTGGGAATCCATGTTTGCAATTGGCACTAATGAAATGGTGACAATTGTCAACATAAGGTTGGTGGAGAGGAGATGTAAGAAGCATTAAATGCTTGAGAAGACCTCATGGTTACCCTAGGGGTTAAGGGTTAAGGTTAAGTTAGGGTTATCCATTGGATAAAGCTTTTACCCAAAGGATAAACTCTTGTGCAAAGGTTTAAGGATAACCATGGTCAAAGCAATAAATGCTTGATGAGACCCTTGGGTTACATGGAGGTTGAGTTTATGGAAATTCTTTAACCATGTAAGAGGGTTGAGTTAACCATTAATGGTTATGAAGACTTTGGGGATAAATTTGTAAGAGTCCTTCCAAATTTGGGGGCATTCAACAAGTTAGATAAAGGCTTTAATGCAATTTGAAGATTTTGCTCCAATTTTGAGAAGTGACCTCCTCAAATTTAGGGAAAAGGGATAATGGATGGGTTTGGGTTAATTAATTAAGTTTAAAAGAATCTAGAAGAGGTTAGAAAGAGGGTTAGGATGCAAGTGGGTGGTGTAGGATTTTGCAAGTGGGTGAGGGAAAATAGGTTTTAATTGAATTTAATTCAATTTGGTTGTAATTAAATAAATTAGATTTATTTAATTTAGGATAACTATTTTAATTAAATTTGAATTTAATTAAAAAGTGGACAGGGGCTTTAATTGAATAAAATGAATTTATCCTATTAAATGGTATAGTGAATTTAATTGAGTAATTTACTTAATTAAATAGAGGAATGCAGACTATTTAATTAAATTAGATTTAATAAAATAGAGAAATGAACATAAAATATTCATTTAGGAATATGGTCATTTTTATATGTCTACAACTGGTTCAACATTTTGTTTCGATAAAGGTGTTACCGGTTCAGTTATGATCATTTCCACTGCCGGTTCTTGCTCATAAATTCTAATTTGACTTCTACTTTTCTCATCCACCTTGACATTAGCACTCTCCACAGTTCTCTGTAATCTCTTGTTATAACATCCATATGCTTTGCTTTCTTTATAATAACCAAGAAATATTCCTTCATCACATCTAGGATCAAATTTGCCAATGAAATCATCTCTCCTGATATAACATTTACTACCAAAGATTCTGAAGTACTTAACTGTAGGTGTATTGCCAAACCATAACTCGTAAGGTGTCTTATTGGTTTCTCCTTTGATATGAACTCTGTTGAATGTATAAACTATTGTGCTCACTGATTCTCTCCAGTAGATATGAGGTAGATTAGCTTCCATCATCATGGTTCTAGTAGCATCCAAGATAGTTCTATTCTTTCTTTCCACAACTTCATTCTGCTGAGGTGTCCGGGGAGCAAAAAATTGTCTCCTTATTCCATGCTTCTCACAAAAGTTATTAAACTCATCGGATGTAAATTCTCCATTATGATCTGACCTTAAGCACTTAATCTTCAATCCTATCTCAGATTCAACTTTAGCTTTAAAGATTTTAAAGTTTTCAAAAGCCTCTGATTTCTCCCTTAGAAAAGTAACCCACGTCATTCTAGAATAATCAGCAATGGTTAGCATAAAATATCTATCACCTTGAAATTTTTTAATTATAGCATGGCCACACAAATTAGCATGAATAAGATCAAGAACATCATTGGATTTGTCTTGTATACTCTTAAAAGAGGTTCTGACCTACTTTCCCATTTGACATTCCTTACATACCGGATTATAGGGCTTCACAATATTAGGTATATCTCTAACTACCTTAGTTGAACTGATCTTTACCATGTAATCAAAATTCACATGACATAGCCTTTTATGCCATAGCCAACTCTCATCAATTTGTGCAATCAAACATGTCTTCTCATCAGAATTTAAATGAAATATATTACCTTTTGTTTGAGTATCGGTTGCAATCTCCAAACCAGATCTATTAATGATTTTGCATTTTCCATCCTTGAATTGTAATTGAAATCTCTTATCCACCAATTGTCCCACACTCAAAAGATTATGTCTTAAACCTTCAACATAATAAAAATTATCAGTATTGTGCTTACCATCCAATGATATAGTTCCTTTCCTTTGATTATACATGCTTTGTCATCTCCAAATCTAACCAGACCGCCATCAAATTCTTGCAAAGATGGAAACTTCCTTTTATCTCCAGTCATAAGATGTGAACACCACTGTCAATTACCCATTCGTCCTTATCTTGAATTTTAGTAGCCATGGCCTTCTCTTTAGGTGCATTCTCTTCCAGTGACGGAATATCTTCCTTGATAGCCAAGAACACCCATTCCTTTCCATTGCCAAAACCACTAGCATAGTCTTGTGTCGGTTCATCATCGAAATCAATCACACCTTCCTCATACGCAAAGTAACATGATTTTTCTCTATTTTTCATGTACTTATACTTGTTCTAATATCCAGGGCTAGGCTTAAAAGATCTTCTAGCTCTTTCTTCAAATCTTGAATTCCTTTCAGGACATCTAGATGCAAAATGACCTATCTTATTACATGCAAACCATTTAAAAGGTTATTTTCCTTCATACTTACTTCCTACCGGTCCTTTAGGTACTCTTATAGCAAATAAGGCTTCAAGTTGCTCAAATTCTTCATCTTCTCTCTTCGTATCATTCAATTCCTTTGCATACAAAGCTTTCCAATCTTGCTTGTCGATTGATGATGTAAATTCATGAAAAACAAGTTCAGACTTCACAGCTCCAGAAGGTCCAAATTCTTCAAGCTCAAAAGCAGATAATTTCCCAACCAAGGTATCTTCATTGACATAAGTATTAGCCATTATTCTCAATTCATTAATTATAGTAGCCTTCATCTTATAAGCTGGTGGTAAAGCTCTCAGAACTTTATAAACTATTTCATCTTCACTCGAAATTCCACCACAACATTGAATTTCTATGACAATTTCATTTACTCTTTCCATGAATACAATGATCCTTTCATCTTCTTCCATATTCAAATTTTCATATCTCACCCGGTAACCATCAATTTTAGCAATCTTAACAATAGGGCCGACTTCATTAAGACTCTCCAACTTGGCCCACATAGCTTTTGCTGATGATTTGTCGGTCAATCTCATTATTTGTTGATCAGAAAGTGCACACAAGAGGACTTCTCTAGCTCTACAATCATTCTCAAGCTCCTTATCCAAGTTTGCCAAAGGAGGATTATCAGATGCTGGATTAAAAGGAGTAACTCCATTCTCTGTGATTTCCCAAATTTCCTTACCAAGACATCTCAAATGATTCTCCATTTGAATCTTCCATACTCTGTAATTTGTTCCATCAAGCCTAGGAATTTCTCTCTGAAAGATAGCAATAGATGAACTAGATGAACTTGAACTGTTAGTAGCCATAGGATCTTCCTCAAGCGGTTAAGCTTTTGCAGAGAGGACCGACGCTCTGATACCAATTGTTAGACAATTCAAATAACCAGAAGACAACTAAGAGGGGGCGGGGGGGGTGAATCAGTTGTCACCAAATTACCAGAACCTTAAGCAATTAAAACTTTGATACCAGAACAAATAAGATCAATGCCGGAAAGCATAAACCAATTACTGAAATAGCATATATACCAATTAAGCATAAACAACAATTAGAGAATAAATACCATCCACATGACACCAAGATTTGTATGTGAAAAACTGGTAAAGGGAAAAACCACGGTAGGAAGCCTACCCACAGTCAGATAATAATCCTGCAGTAAGTATGTGATTACAAATTGAGGGGCCTGCACTTGCAAAAAGGCCAACAGCCTAGAGCACACTACTCATTACAAAAGGAGTCTCATTGACTACATACAAATACATACTACAATTCGGAAGGAAGAATGAATTGTAATGATAACATCTCCTATGCTTGAATACAGTTTCGTTTAAGCTCAATACCAGAGAACTTAATCCTCTTACATAAACCCAACTGGATCACCAATGATCGACCAAATCCTCTACATGAATGATTATTACATTATTCGCTTGCATACATCTTTTCCTTATTATTTATATGATCTACAATGAGATCTTACATCATATATATACAAACACTCGACCTAAACAATAAGGTCGGCCACGAGACAATAAAGCAATTACATAATTACAAAACATGTCGGCCTGAGATCGAATAAATAATATCCAACCCATAAGACATCCCAAAAACACATCGAGAAGTTCAAACAACACGTTACATTAAGCATGTCCAAAACCTAGATAGACCCGGACCCAATTTAGGTCCACACACGCTAAAGCAATGATCCCAATCAGCCAAGTCTCAAACACGATCACCATCAATATCCCGAATCTCTACTAGAAGCCACACCAACACCACTTATGCATATCATCAAAAGATCTTCATGAAAGCTCTGTCGGTGAAACCCTCACCGGATCAACAAACCAAGCTTTCCAGAATATACGATAGCATTTGATCAGCAAATCAAAACCAACCGACTGAACATGAATCTGAGTTGCATGAATAGAAAATCTAAGCCAATTCCAAAAAGCCAAAGCATACCAGAGTATACTGGATCATCATGATCTAATCCAACCAGAAACCAAACAACCTACCGAGACTAGAAGGATACCGGTAAACAACCAAAATAGCTAGTGTTGACATCAATGACAAAACATCAATGCAACACATTATCAATTCCTCCAAATGGCCAACATATCCTTTCTAGCCCATTGTTTTTTTGGGTTGAGACTGATTAATTTTCTTCCTAGTGCCATTTGCTACTACATCTCATGCAAAAATCCTTATTTTCCTCAATTTGTATTGATTGCAATAAACATTTCCCTTTGATTTTATTTTAATTTTTTGGGGAATCGGGTGTACCAATATCAATTTGATTCTAAAAAAGAACAATGATGCACCACATCCAATGTCTAGCCCAAGCACCATTCCAAGTTGTGATCCAATCAATCTCAAACACTCGCTAGATCAATATTCCTGTGAAAAATAATAAAAGTGAATCCAATAAAAACAATCACAAGGCGTTTATCTCTAGGATTAAAATTTATTTCCCATTTATATATAAAGATGAGAGAATCATCAAACCACTATGGTGCATTAGCCAATATTTCATCCCTTCCCTATTCAGTAGCAAAATCTACCATGAATTTTTTTTTGGGAGAAAATAGACCTTTGGTTTGTTATGCTAGTTTTTGTTTGCCCATTCCAAGATTTCTTTATTATTGGATCTTGATCCGATTATGGTTCTAATGATTCTAGTCTTTTGAAAAGGCCTTCATCAAAGTATGGGATATCACAAAAACCATCCACTTCACATGCAAATGAATCAGACATTAGAATTGTGGTGCAATCTGCTTTGTTCTCCAGTTTTGTGCTTTCGTTGTTTAATTTTCCCATTTTGCACCTAGGTTCTGCTCCATTTTTCTTATAAACAAAGCCATACATATAAACATGCACATACATACATACATACATGTATATGTCTATTTGTGGATGTGTGTGTGTGTGTGTGTGTGTGCACATACACATATATGTGTGTATGCATATGTACACACATGTATGTATGTATGTATGCATATGCACATACATATTTTTAGGGTTTAGGCAGATCGAGAGTAAACACAAATTCATAGTTATATGCAGATTCGTATACACAAAGATGAAGAAAAAATACTCAACACAAATAACACAAAGACTTAACACGATTCACCCAAGATGGGCTACATCCACAAAACAAAGACGTCCAATCTTTTCTTATTATTTAGTAAAAATAGTACATCATTACAATGCCTTTTCCATTCCAGTCTCTTATAATATGCAATTTTTAGGGCAACCTACAAATTTGGTTAGCAAAATTAACCCTAACCCTTAAAGAATATTATCATAATCTTTTCCTCGTACTCATATTCTTGTACTCGTATTCTCGTACACGTACAATATTTTTTTGGGGGGGGGGAGGGCTACGCTCTCCATTATGGTAGCCCTTCGATCCTTCTCCACCCAACAAGTGTACAATACTTGCATGATCAGTCACCACATACCAACAATCTCCCACTTGGTGACCGATTAGGCTCCACACTAGGTAGGATTGTCACTTGTGTGAATATTTTCAAGTCATAACTGGCCATCGTCCAAAATAGATCGTATGAAGTGGTACCCGAGTTGAATGTGTTTTTTCCTCGAATGAGAAGAGAAATTCTTTACAAGATGAATGGCACTTTGGCTATTAGTGTAAAATGGGCTATCCTCCTATGTCTTGCCCAATTCCTCCAAAAAACATTGTAACCAAATTATCTCCTTGCTATCTTCAATAACAACCACATACTTAGCTTCAGTGGTTGAAAGTGCAACAACCTTTTGTAATCTAGAAATCCAACTCACTATAGTTCCCACTATAGTAAAGACATGCCCTGTAGTACTCCTTGTACCAATATCACCTGTCATATTAGAGTAAACAAATCCTCGTAGAGCAGAGTTTGATCCTCTGAAATATAATGCCTTGGTAGTAGTACCTCTCAAATACCTGAGAATCCATTTGACAACATTCCAATGTTTCATTCCCGGATTGCCCATATACCTGCTCAAAACTCCCATTGCATGTGCAATATCTGGCCGTGTGCATAGCATCACATACATTAGACTACCAACAACTGATGAATATAAAATGTTAGACATTTTATTTACCTCTTCCTATGTCTTTGGACACATCTCCTTAGTCAATTTAAAATGACTAGTCAAAGGTGTACCAACTGCTTTTGCATTTTGCATGTTAAATATTTTCAACACCTTCTTTATATACTCACTTTGGGACAAAGTTAATGTTCTATTTTTCCTGTCCCATGAAATCCTCATACCAATGATTTGCTTAGCTGCACCCAAATCCTTCATAGCAAATGACTTTGCTAAAATAAATTTAAGTTCATTTATATGCTGCATGTTAAACCCAACAACAAACATGTCATCAACATAAAGTAATAAGATAATATAACTATCATTATCCAATCTCTTAAAACAAACACAATGATCAAAATGACATCTGTGGTAACCTTGTTCAGCCACGAAACTATCAAATTTCAAATACCATTGTCGGGGTGCTTGCTTTAGGCCATACAAACTCTTCTTCAACCTGCACACTAATTCTTCCTTACCTTTGACCTCATATCCCTGTGGTTGCTGCATGTATATTTCCTCCTCCAAATCCCTATGGAGAAAGACTTTTTTAACATCTAGCTATTCAAGATGCAGGTCTTTTGTAATCACAAGACTTAGAACAGTTCTAATTGAAGTTATTTTTACAATTGGAGAAAATATTTCATCAAAATCTATACCCTTTTTCTATGCAAATCCTTTTATCGCTAGTCTAGCATTATATCTTTTCTCTCCTTCATCCTCCTATTTTAGCCTATAAACCCATTTATTTGGCAAGGCTCTTTTTTCTGCAGGTAATGGGACTAACTCCCAAGTCTAATTCAAGGAATCCATTTCCTCTTTCATACCTAGCTCCCACTGTTGTTTGGCATCCACCTACATTGCTTCTTCATATCCTTTTGGTTCACCAGAAAAAGTTAATAAAATAGAAAACAAAGAAGGAGAAAATCTTTCAGGAGGTCTACTTAACCTCATAGAACGTCTAACACTTCCAAGAGTCTGTGGGATATTTTGTTGTTGCTGAGAATCAGGTACCAATGGCATTTTATTTGCAGGAATCTCATCCAGCACCACATATTTTTTTTTGACCTATTCCTGCTTCTTTTACTGCAATTATTCTTTATACATGACCTTCTCATTGAATATAACATCTCTACTTCTAAGCATTATCTAATTTTTAAAATTTCATAACTGATAACCAAAGGCATCCATTCCATATCCAATGAAGGTACATTTTTGAGATTTAGCATCAAGCTTGGTTTTGTTTTCTTTATCAACATGGACAAAAGTTTCACAACCAAAAGTTTTCATAGAAGAATAATTTACCTTTTTACCAGTCTATTCCTCCTCTGGAATGCCACCATCCAAAGGATTTGAAGGTCCTCTATTTATCAAATAAACAACAGTATGTATAACATCTACCTAGAAATGTAGGGGTATTCCATCATGCAAACTCATTCTCCTTGCATGCTCCATGATGATCCTATTCATTCTCTCAGACACACCATTTTCTTGTAGGGTTCCTAGAACCATCTTCTACTTTTGGATTCCATTGTAAGAATAGTAATCTTCAAATGCTTTGCTGCAATACTCACCTCCATTATTAGATTTGAGACACTTGAAATTTTTTCCTATCTCATTGTCAACCAAAGCTTTCTATTTCTTAAGAGTTTAAAACATATGATTTATGTTTAAGGAAATACACCCATGTTTTCCTGGTTGCCTCATCTATAAAAATAACACAATAACAAGAGCCACCGAGAGATGATACCCGAGTTGGTCTCCATACATCTGAATGCACGAGCTCTAACTTCTCACTCTTCTTCTCTTTCCCAACCTTGAGAAATCTCACTCTTTTCTATTTACGATGAACACAATTTTCACAGAACTCTAAATCAATCTGCTTTAGTCCTGGCAACAAATTTTTAGAGTGAAGTATTTTCATCCCTTTCTCACTCATGTGCCCAAGTTTATGGCACCACAATTTTGTATATGTTCTTGTAATATCTATTGTAATTGTCCCCGTAGCAACTTTTTTTGTAGCAGCTAAGGTAGAATAAGTATTACTAGTACACAAATACAATGTGCCTACCTTTGCACCTTTAGCTACTACTAATGCACCTTTAGTGATCTTCTAGAAATTGTCTGTAAAGGTAACTATGCAACCTTCACTACCCAGTTGTCCTACAAAAATTAAATTTCTTCTTAAATTAGGGACATGCCTTACCTCCTTTAGCAACCAGTCATTTCCATTCTCCAACTTGATTTTTAGTTTTCCTTTTCCAACAATCTAACAAGGCTCATCATTGCCCAAGTATACCTGTCCAAAATAACCTTGAACATAATCTAGAAAATATTTTCTATGGGGTGTGGCATCAAATGAAGCCCCTAAATCTATTAACCAATAATCATTAACACTATTTAAACATGGAATTAAGGCATCTTGTAAAGTATTACTTGCAACATTGGGTTCCTTACTGTCATCTTCGTTTATGTCTGCATATTTTTTGTTTGTTTTCTAAGACCAACAATGTTTCTTTAAATGTCCTAGCTTTTTGCAGTACCAACAATCCTTTCTTCCTCTGGATTGAGATCGTCCTTTCTTTGACTTCTCTCGTGACTTCTCACGATTTCCTGGGCTTTTTCCTCTTTCCTTTGATCTTCCCCTATTCTCTACATTGAAAATAGTACCCAATGATGTTGAAGTCTCGCCTATGCTTTTCCACCGCATTTCCTTTCTTAGGATAACACCAACAACATAATTAAATTTCAAAGTGTTTGTACCAGAGATAGAGTTACTTACAACCATGACCAAGCTATTCCAACTTTTTGGCAAAGAACATATAATTAAGAGAGCCCTAACCTCTTCATCAAAGTTAACTTTTACAAAAGTCAATTGGTTGGTAACTGTATTAAATTCATTTAAATGATCTGCTACAGATCCTCCTTCAATCATTTTCATATTAAATAAATCCTTCATAAGAAATACCTTATTTGAAGTCAAGGGTTTCTCATACAATTTAGCTAGTGCTTGCATCAGTGCTTCAATCATTGTTGCTTTTGATATATTGAATGCCACAGATAGTGCAAGGCACAATTGAATGGTCCCCAGTGCCTTTCTGTCTAGAATATCCCAATATTCATCTGACATTGTGGTTGGTTTCTTTATCTTTCCTTCCAATGGCCGCCATAGATCCTTTTGGTACAGTTAATCCTCCATCTGCATTTTCCATAATTGATAATTCTGGTTGTTGAACTTCTTGACCTTGAATTTGGTTTCTTCCGTTGCTCCCACTCAAATATGAAAGTCCTTGCTAATTTATAGAAATACACGGCTCTGATACCAATTGTTAGGGTTTAGGCAGATCCTGAGCAAACACAAATTAACAATTATATGTAGATTTGTATACATAAAGATGAAGAAAAAATACGATTTAACATGGTTCACCCAAGATGGGCTACATCCACAGAACAGAGTCGTCCAATATTTTTTTATTATCTAGTAAAAACAATACAACTCCATTACAATACCTTTTTCATTCCAACCGCTTATAACATGCAATTTTTAGGGCAACCTACAAATTTGGTTAACAAAATTAACCCTAAACCTAAAAGAAAATTCTTGTAATATTTCCTTGTGCTTGTATTCTCGTACACTTACAATAAAATTTTGGGGGGGACCCCATTACGGTGGCCCTTTAGGCCGACTCCTCCGCCCAACAAGTGTATAGTACTTGCATGATCAGTCGCCACATACCAACATATATATGTGTGTGTCAAGGGGATTTGGGTATTTTAATATTGTAAATCTAAACTTGATTCAACCACAAAACCCTATACCTAAATAAATCCAACATAACGCCAATGAAGAAACAAAGAACATGTAAAAAAACAAACTAAATCAGATTATACCATTCACACATTCCATGGGCTTTTCTTCATTGTCCTCCTATCTCCATTGATTTTGCTTAATATGATTGCTCTCAAATTTGTGGCTTGTACAAGAGCTCAATGGTGAATGAATGGTGGTTGTAGTAGACAACTCAACATAGTTTAGGTATACTTGCACTTGGATCTTTTGAAATGAGATAGGAAGGAGCCTCTTTTATAAAGAACACCCTAAAAATGGAGGGCTAGGATTAAGAGGTGGAAGGATAAATGGTCGGCTAGGATTGAAGAGTAGGTAGAAAAAATAATAAAATATTGGAGTAGTGGTTAGAGGTGAAATAAGAGATGAATGACACTTGACATTAAAAGAAAAGGCTAATGAATTAATTATTTAATTAATAAAAGGGAGGGGTCAAATTAAAAAATAAAAAAATAATTTAATTTGAGAAAAAAGGAAGGCTTAAAAGAGGATCGATGAAATAATTAATTAAATAAAGATCTATTTAATTAATAGAAGGTTTAGGATAAAATAATTAAATAAATAAAAATATTTATTAAATGAAGCTAGGACAATTTTAGGCGTCCACAATATATAGTTGGTCAATCAAAATACAAGTTATAAATATACACGTGTGTGTATAAATACACATACACACACATATATCATATTAATACATGTCTTATACAAGCACATATTCGTATGTATTCATTAGTGTCTTGAACACACACACACACACACACACACACACACACAATATTGTAGCGTCCTAAAATTGCGACACTTGCAATTTCGACTGCATTTGGGTCTTCACGATGGCAATGCAACACGGAACCTGAATGGAGACCCCGAAACTTGTTCATAACATCAAAAATTGCATTTTTCAGCACCCTGGCCTGATCCTCCTTGCACCCTGCTGTCCCTGGAGGTGGGACTATGACGCCCAGCGCCCTGGTCCTTCTGGACTAGGGCGCCCAGCGTCCTGGTCCCCCAGGACCATGGCGCCCAGTGCCCTGGTCCCCCAGGACCATGGCGCTGGGCGCCCTGGTCCCTGGCCCTATTTTTGGGCCCGATCTCTTTTGGGTCTCGGGTCTTTATGTTTGCAAATTGGAAAATAACATTTCCTGGTCGGCCTAAGGTCGGGAAAATCAGTCTTTTAACCCTAATTGACAAGTATATAAACTACATTTCCTCTCCCATTTTGGAGGAGGAAAAAAAAAGGCGGAAACGATATTCAAACATTCAAGCATTCAAGCATTCCTTCAAGCAATTGATCCTTCTAAGTCTCCATTCAAGGCTAAGTGTTGCATTCAAGACAAGGATTCAACCATTGAAGAGGAGATCACAACATACAACATACAACATACAACATACAACAACATCTATACCTTCGCATATAAGGATACAAACATCCTTACAACAAGGTATTAGTACTTGTTTTACATTACATTTACAACATTTCTCATTTCTTGGTTAATTCCAAAACCGGGGTTTGACCTAAAGGCAAACCCCTCATCCCTAACCCCCCAATCGTCCTCTCTTTTCTGTGTGTAGGTTGCAGGTACGCGACTGTAATTGAAGATTTGGAATCCTTGTGCAGAGACGAACAGATCCCCCTTCGTTTCGCGGATTTTTCGGAGGACCGTGTGCACGCCGGGCGCCATCGTCCCATCAACTTTCGCTCAAATTTGCAGAACAGCACCGTCTCGACATTTTACTGCTAATTCCAGGTCCACAGCTTCATCCCATATCCCTATCTCTGTTTATAAGCGAATCTTTCCTACTTTACATGCATTCCTAGTTCAATCTTTCTATCTACATATTCTTTACAAAAGAGGGTATCCTTGATGTCTTAACCCTTGAAACTCATATAGAATCCAATCTTGCATTGCGTGGGATTGGATCTTGTGGGTTTCGACCCCCCTTTTGAGTGTAAAGTCTCCCCTAAGTGAAAACCATCAACCCTAGTGACTCCCCCTTCTCTCTCTTTGGAGTTGGGGAGGGGAGAACGACTAGGGTTCGATTTTTCCGCTTTACATTTTGGTGAACCCGACGTGAACATCCTCATTCTGATTATTCATGGTTAGATCTGAAAATTTTGCTTCCTTAATTACATTTTCATGTTTGATCTTTTGCAAATTTTAGAGGTTGATTGCATAAAAACCCTAAAATTTTCTTTTTAGTAATTAAACTTGTGAAATGTTTAATTGTTAATGCTTGTTTCAGATCTACCCTTCTATTGCAAATTATCAATTCATATTTGTGCTTTAATTCTGAAAATTAAGTGGTTAAGTGTCAAAACCCTAATTTTTAGAACCTCCTTGATTCAACCTTTGACTGATAATTTCACTGATCAAAACACCTCCAAATCGGATGTAACTTTGGATTCCGCAATAAAATCACAATATCTTTCATCCCTGAAAATTTGGAAAAAAGTTGCGAGGACCGTGTGCACCCCGAGCGCCATCGTCCCTGACATTTTTTTCGAAATTTCGAGAGCTAGATCTTACTGTATTTTTCTACTAAAATCTAGAATTTTGGCTGATTTTATCAAATTTAACACTATCAAAATTAAAGTCAAAGTTGGTCTAGCGATTGCTTGGATTGAGGCTTCTAATCATTCAAAAATTGTTGAAATTAAAATTCATATCAAAATTGTGTTTCTTGCAATCCTAAATCTGAAAAGTGTGTTGGCATTCATTCAAAATTTCAGTGTTCTATTCAAATTTTTGCAGTTTGTGACTTTTGAAATTAAGTGTTTAATTGCAACAACCTTGATTTCCACTTTCAAATTCGAATTTTGCATGAAATCGAGTCAACTTTTAAATTTCAAAGCCTGCATTGCTTTCAGTATTCCCTCTAAAATCATAAAATTCAAAATTTCAGTTTCCCTCTCTTTTTCAAAATTCAAATTTTGCATTTTTCAACAATCTTGGTAGGGTTCAATTTTGAGATTGCAACTTTAATTTGGCCTATCTACAGATCGTAAAATCACTCAATTTTTTCAGATTAGCTTTAAAATCATCATTACTTTCATCCCTGAAAATTTTGAAAAAAGTTGCGAGGACCGTGTGGACTCCGAGCGCCACGATCCCGGACATTTTTTCCGAAATTTCGGGAGATTGTCCTGATTGCATTTTACAGCTTAAATCTAGGAGATTGGCTGATTTTATTGAAATTTGCTACCTCTAAAATTCAAAATCTTCTCTCTTTCTTTAGTGCATGAGTTTTACAACAATAAGCCCTACTTACACTATTCCTGTTGGACGAAGCCTTAGAATTAAGTCTTTCCAAGGTGTAATTACCGCGGAGATGGAACCTAATTTGAATGGCCTTTTTAACGAGGACATGGGTAATTCCTCCAATCCTCTTAATGATGAAGAAGCTCTCCATGAGGTTTTTGTAGAACAACTTTCAAAATTGGATAACCAATTTGATGATTTTCGACAATGGATGTCTCAAGAATACCCCGATAGCGAAGCTCTTTCATTAATTGAGGGTCTAAAACGTATGGTTCAAAGTGATAAGAATGGAATTGATATTTTGCGTGGTATTGCACACATTGTGGATTCAAATGTGATGCCTATGAAGAGTTGTGCTAAAACTTTGGGTTATACACAACCTCCTACTCAAGTTAATCATTCTATTCCTTTGACAACTTCTATTGCTAGTATACCTACATTTACATCAAACATAATGACTACTTCTATACAAGACATTCCTCTTATGATCACCAGTCATGGGGGCAATCCCTCTTCTTCAATCAACCCTCTTCCTTCATTCAATCCGACTTCTTCATTCATTCCTTCAATGAGTGTCCCTATTATATCTCCACAAATAAACATGACGCAAGGGGGCAATTCATTTAACCATTCCATTCCTCCTTGTAGTGTTCTTCCTTTCCAATCATCTCCTATGACTAACTATCATAGTGTCCCACCACCTTACTCTCTACCTTCTTTCAATAACATAACACCTCCATCACAATCTAACACGTCTAATATGAACTCTTCGACTGAAGCGACCATTAACAATCTTGCACAAACTGTCTCTTCCTTACAGCAACAAATTGCCTCTATGAATCAATCTAAGTTTAGTGTGCCCACATTTGATGTTGCGAGCCCACTTTCTCTTGACATTGTTCGAGCTATCCCTCCTAAACATGTTGAAATCCCACATTTGGAGCTTTATAATGGTAAAGGTGATCCTCTAACACATGTTAAGACATTTCAAACAATATGTACCGATTTTGCTTATGACCAAAGGTTGCTTGCAAAACTGTTTACTAGAACACTAAGAGATAAAGCCCTACAATGGTATTGCTCGTTGCCTTCTTATTCTATTACTTCTTTCGAACAACTTGCAAATGTTTTTATTCAACAATTTCAAAACAATATAAGTCCTAAAGTTACTTTGATTGATTTAATGCATTGCAAACAAGGTGTTAAAGAAAAAGTGACTGATTTCATTGGTAGATATAAGCATTTGTATGCTCAAATTTCCTTTCCAGTGCCTGACAATGATATTCAAAGAATCTTTATTTCTAATTTACAAAAAGATATTAGAGAAAAACTCTTGTTTTTTGAGTTTACTTCTTTCCAACAATTGTGCGCAACTCTTCACAATTATCAACTGACTGTGAGTCAAATGGAACAAGCAAATCCTATGGCTCCGAGTGATAAGGGTGATAGTAGTCAACAACCATTTGGGAAGTTTAAATCGAACAGAGAGTCCATTAAATTCAATGAACACATCATCAACAACAATGTGAATGCAGCATCAGGTGTGCCTCCTATTTCTAAGTTTTTTAGGAAAGAAAGAAAGTTTACTCCTTTGAATGAATCATTGCATAGTATTATGAACAAGTTATTGGAACAAAATGTGCTTACTCTTCCTCCTATAACGCAAATAGATCCTGCAAAGATTAATTCGCCCTATTTTGATAACAAATCTTTTTGTCAATTTCATCGTCATCCTGGGCATGATACTGAAAAATGTTTTGCTTTAAAGGGTAAAATTCAAGATTTGATTGATAATAATACTATCTCTGTTTCTGGTATGAATGATAAAGGCAACACATCTGTAGCTCCTCCTAACCAAAATCTTCAAATTTTTACTGATCCATTGCCTTCTCATACCTCTAATGCGTTTGATACTACTGATTCCTCTGTGTCACCTGATGATCTCGTGTCTATGACTCCGAATGTGATTAACTTTGTGGAACAACAGAAAATGCCTAAAGAACCTTCCATCACATTTGATTCCAGTGAAACTATCAGGGCACCTGATGGTCCTTTATATATAGTTGCAAAAGTCAAAAATACACCTTGCCGTGGAGTGCTTATTGATCCTTCTTGTATGGTTAATATCATTACTGAAGAATTTCTTTTTGCTTTGCAATTGAATCAAGTAATCTATGACGAAACAAATGTGGTTGTGAAATTATTTGATGCATTTTCTTCTCCTGCAATTGGTTCTATTACATTACCTATTGAGGTCCATAACAAATCCCTTGATGTGGACTTTGCTATTATTCCATCATCTGAACAATTTCGTGTGAAGCTAGGCTATCCTTGGCTATCTTCCATGAAAGCTATTGCTTCTCCTATCCACAAGTGTTTGAAATTTCCCCATAATGGTGAAGTTGTTACTGTCAATCATAGTCTCTTTAAACCAGCTGAAAGAACTTCTAGTGTTCCTATTGATTACTTTTGGCCTAAACAATTCCAATCTCTTCCTCTGCGAAGGGATCATCTTTTTAAATCTTATCAAAGGTGGAAAAAAGATATGATTCTATCTCTAAGTGAACCTAGAACACCCAAACTTGACATTCCTATCATTCTTGAGAAGGAAGTTCTTCCTTTGAAAGATAAAACTAATGTCTTTCCTCGAGAAGATTCCCAACCCATCCCTATGGATGTGACTATGCCTATATCTAATAAACTTCCTAAAAGTAGACCTATACCTCCTCGTCATGATGGGCTTGGTCTCCTTCCTAAACCAAATATTCCTCCCTTATATGGAGCAGTTCCTCCTCCTTTCTCTTACGGAGAGAAGAGAGCTTCCTCTTCTCCTATTATTCAACCTAAGAGACCACAACCTAAACACCCAAGTGATAAGGATGAGAACATCCCTCCTCCTCAATCTTCGCAACTTCCTACTAAGACTAGACAGAATCGTTCTGCACGTGAACGCCAACGAAAGCGTCGTCTTAGAGCTCAGGCAGCTGCTTCTCAAACTCTACAATCTCCAAAAACACCTTCAACAAGCATTATTCCATTTTCTCCAAAATCTCCTAAACATAAGATGCATGATGGTCTTGATCCTGTGCGAGTTAAAGATCCTATTTTTATAAATCTCGATGATGATATGGATGAAAATGTTATTCATGATGAAAATGTTACTCCTGTTCATTCTGATAGTGAATATGAATATGTTGATGTTGATAACCATTTATCTAACGCATTTTCTAAAGCACTTATCCTAGCTCCTAGACAAGAACAACGTGGCTCGGAACATGAACATAGCCCTTGTCTGGATCTTGTGATAGCTCCATCTGCTGTGTTGGATGTTCCTCCTCTAGCGTGTTTCCTACCTTCCCGAAATACTGATCAGCAAGATCGGGGGGTAGATGACGTGCTAGACTAGTTTCATTAGCATAGCAGATTCTCTCCTCCTCTCTTTCGTTACTTCTTCTATGTGTTATTCTCATTCTTCTATTTGTTGTCCTTAGTGTTGTCTACTTGAGGACGATGCAAAACATTGAGATCTCTTTTGGTCTCTCTCATGTTGACTCAAAAGACACATGTGTTCCCTTCTTCTAGGTGACCTTCCTTGATTGGGCAATGAAGAACAATTATGCATACATACATATGATATACATGAATTATCATACAGCATACTGACCCTGAGGAAAGCAAAGTCACCTTGTGCTTTGTGTTTTGTGTCTATTATCCTTGGGCTTATCTCACACTTGGGGGCTAAATCCTTGTGATAACGTGCTCCTTTCCCTTCTCAGTTCTTATATGTATCACTACCTTAAAGCAATCACCCCCGGTGAGGCGTGTGCGATCGCTTTAACGTAGGGGGGCATACATCCCGTTCATATCTTTTCAAGATACTTAAAAATTTCTTGACAAATTTAGCTTTGCCTTGAAAATTTTTGATATCTTTCTTGCATGACTCATAGTGAGGGAACCTTACTACTGACAGTCATGGTTCTCCCTCGTGATCTTCCCTTTTACTTTGTCAATTGAAGTCGTAAGATCCTTAGTCCACTGGGGGCTTGGTGTATCTTGCCTCCTTGACGTGGTGAAAGTTTTTCAATGTTGTTTCCTTGTACTTTACCGGAAGTATTGGCATACGCTTATACTCCCGCTAAAGTGGGGGCTAAATGTAGCGTCCTAAAATTGCGACACTTGCAATTTCGACTGCATTTGGGTCTTCACGATGGTGATGCAACACAGAACCTGAATGGAGACCCCGAAACTTGTTCATAACATCAAAAACTGCATTTTTCAGCACCCTGGCCTGATCCTCCTTGCACCCTACTGTCCCTGGAGGTGGGACCATGGCGCCCAACGCCCTGGTCCTTCTGGACTAGGGCGCCCAGCGCCCTGGTCCCCCAAGACCATGGCGCCCAGCGCCCTGGTCCCCCAGGACCATGGCGCCCAGCGCCCTGGTCCCTGGCCCTATTTTTGGGCCCGATCTCTTTTGGGTCTCGGGTCTTTATGTTTGCAAATTGGAAAATAACATTTCCTGGTTGGCCTAAGGTCGGGAAAGTCAGTCTTTTAACCCTAATTGACAAGTATATAAACTACATCTCCTCTCCCATTTTGGAGGAGGAAAAAAAAAGGCGGAAACGATATTCAAACATTCAAGCATTCAAGCATTCCTTCAAGCAATTGATCCTTCTAAGTCTCCATTCAAGGCTAAGTGCTGCATTCAAGACAAGGATTCAACCATTGAAGAGGAGATCACATACTACAACATACAACATACAACATACAACAACATCTATACCTTCGCATATAAGGATACAAACATCCTTACAACAAGGTATTAGTACTTGTTTTACATTACATTTACAGCATTTCTCATTTCTTGGTTAATTCCAAAACCGGGGTTTGACCTAAAGGCAAACCCCTCATCCCTAACCCCCCAATCGTCCTCTCTTTTCTGTGTGTAGGTTGCAGGTACGCGGCTGTAATTGAAGATTTGGAATCCTTGTGTAGAGACGAACAGATCCCCCTTCGTTTCGCGGATTTTTCGGAGGACCGTGTGCACGCCGGGCGCCATTGTCCCGTCAACTTTCGCTCAAATTTGCAGAACAGCACCGTCTCGACATTTTACTGCTAATTCCAGGTCCGCAGCTTCATCCCATATCCCTATCTCTGTTTATAAGCGAATCTTTCCTACTTTACATGCATTCCTAGTTCAATCTTTCTATCTACATATTCTTTACAAAAGAGGGTATACTTGATGTCCTAACCCTTGAAACTCATATAGAATCCAATCTTGCATTGCGTGGGATTGGATCTTGTGGGTTTCGACCCCTTTTTTGAATGTAAAGTCTCCCCTAAGTGAAAACCATCAACCCTAGTGACTCCCCCTTCTCTCTCTTTGGAGTTGGGGAGGGGAGAACGACTAGGGTTCGATTTTTCCGCTTTACATATATATATATATATATATATATATATATATATATATATATATATATATATATATATATATTGTGTGTGTGTGTGTGTGTGTGTCCATATATATATATATGTACATGAGCAAAAGTTGCAGTTAAATTTTCATTAATAAAATAAAAATAATAAATAATTCGCTTGGAATACCGATTCCAAGATTAGAATAGTAAACCCTAAACATCTACACAAACCAAAATGGGATTACTTGGCACCACAGGTTGACGGAAACAAAGTTTAACATGAAACAACTCGACTCAACTTATGGTTAGGGTTACAGATGGCATCGAGTTCCTCTTTCGTTATCACCCGATCTGATGATACCTCCCCTCCCTTCTCGTAGGACGATGATCTCCTGCACACACTTGGCCAAATTCAAGTAGTTAGTATGAAATCCTGACACATCCTTGCCATTGCATTATTTAATAACAAAAGTAAAACATCTCATATTCCATCATGATTAATAATAAATCATCAACACATATATAGTGAAACACCATTCCATTATACTAAGCACAAGTATCATTGCATAAAAATAACATAAAAACATCTAGGGTACAAATGTGACGTAACACATCTTCGTAACCAGTAGAGAAGGGTTTCAACTGGATTCCTTTGTTAGAAAGCCAAATATTAGTACTCGCAACAATAATTTGGAATCTATACTTGATGGAAGTCGCTTCTTTTTGTGACCACTGAATGTGTGGTAAGGGTATTCTCGAAACTTTTTTTTCTCCATAGACAAGATCTGTAATATTACCATCATCTTCAAGATCATTTAGAATATATGCAAGATCAATCTCTCAAATTTAGTCCACTGTAAGTTGGCAATAATCCAATTTCCTGATATCATGCTCTATCCTACAATCAACCCAGATGTCTTCAATGCGATGTTCATGAACATATGCTTTCTTCAATTTATTTCTCATTCCTCTGTAATCAAAGTCCTTTCTTGACTTGAAGAATCTCACAGTTACCCTCCTCATTTCATCTTCCATTGCTCTTGCTTTGAAAATTGAATTGATAGAGTACTTACTAATAGTCAATGGGAACTTGAAACTTGCCTTATGCGAACCAGACTGTACCTCATGCACTGCCGCCATTTGACAAGCCAATTCCATCGAGACAATTTTATTCGATGGATGCATTGGGAGCATGAAAGGTTCACAAATAAAACATCCCACCATTAGGTAGGTGAAAGTAGGGAATTGGAGGAACATACACCAATATTGGTTCACCACTTCCCATGCATGATCAAACACTCTTTTTTTGTATAAATCTTTGTTTAACATGCACATATGGTAGCCAAAGAATGCATCATTCCTCCTTTGAAAATGGTGAAAACTATTCTTCAATACCGATTGGGAATTTAGTATTCATGCACAACAGCTTGTATTATGTCTCCTGATGCAGACAAACCTGGGAAATGTCTCGTAGAAGCCATCACATATACTAGATAGGATGTCATATAGAATTTGAGGGTGGTTGGTACCTTAGTGAGTTGCTCGCACAAAGAATCACTTACTTGATTGCCCCTGTTTATTCTCTCTTTATTTTGCCTAATGACATGGATGTATTGATACATCCATTCATAATAGGTATCTAAAGTAGGAAGTCCCTTCACCCTGCTCAAAAGAGTAACTAAGTCATTAACCTCCTCAATAAGATTTCTCTTGTGAAAGGTTTTTGGCCACTCGACAATTGTAGGTCTTGAGGTCTTCAACCAGTTATCATTCATATTTCTTTTGCACTTATCAAAATTCCTATCATAATAACTCTACTGATTGCACGGTGATATCAAAATACTTCTCAATGTTTGGACACTTGAAGATAGTGTCAAAAAAGTCCTCATCGAGCTTGATTAGCTTTTTTCCATTAGTATCTTTCACACTTCTACTAACAGTACCAAAATGATTTACAGTTGCAAGAACAAATTCAGGATCTTGAGTTGACATTGGAAATGTTGAGACCAAATGAATACTGCTATTGATAATAGGCTCCATTTTATAATATGAGGGTGGCTGCTTAATCGTTTTGAGAAATTCTGCCATGTCCACATGACCTATTTCAGTATCCCTTATATTATCAATATTAGAAGATACTGATGTTTAGGTGGAAAGATTAGATGTAGATCTTGCTTTTTTAACTTCATTGTCTTCTTGCTTGGAGATGGTTCTGTTATATGTACAAGAATGGCACTGTAGCATAAAGAAATCATCAATACTTGAGAAGATCAATCACCAACCAACTTGATCATTAGAACTGAAAAACGATCATGTATGTGTTGCATTTGGTGCCATTAGGGTTTAAAAAACCCTCATTGTATCATAATAGATCAAGTGTAGATCAAGTCTATGAACCCTATTTACATGTGTGTGCATTTGGTGTAATTCGGGTTCATAGACCCGATTTACACCTAAGGTTAAGTATAGATTAAAGTTGTAGTTTGGGTCTATAGATCCAAAATACATATTGAAAATGGGAAGGACAAAACTAGGTGTAGTTCAGACCTACAGACCCGAACTACACTTGGGTAAAACAAAGCATCAATTTAGATCAGATCCATAGGTCCTATCTACACTTAAACAGTGCATTTGATGAAACAGGTGTAGGTCGAGTCGATAGGTCTGAACTACACCAAAAGGAAAGAACATGTTGTAGGTCGTACCTATAGGTTTGACCAACACCAAGAAAGGTGTGAAGTGGTGAGGTTTGGGTTTGTAAACCCAAACAACACCATTGCTATGGTGTGGTTCGGGTTCGGGTTTACAAACCCGAACACCACCACACACACAAGCATTGGCAAGGATAAGGCATGGTGTTGTTCGAGTTTATAGGCCCGAACTACACCATGTAAATGGTGTTATTTGGGTCGATAAACTTGAACATCACCACTTCAAGAGCACAACAAAACAAGACAAAACTTAATGTAGTATTTGGGTTGATGAACCCAAATACCACCAAGTATCAACACAATTCAAATTCACCAACCTGAATACCACCAGGGGTAGGGTAAACAAGAACAAAAAGAAAGAATGGCGATGATAAGAACTCACAAACCCGTAACACACCATACGAACAAAATAATGTGGCTTGGGTTTGTAAACTTGACCACATCATGGAAGATAAAGATTCAAATAAAAAACAAGGCATCCCAACTAGGGCACGAGAAGAAAACCAATGGCAAACAAAACTAACAAGAAAATCCATGAAAAATAAACTGACTAGGGAAAAATACTGGGAAACTCTGTGATTTCAGAGGAGAAATGAGTCTAACGAATCCGTCTCTAAGCATACGAAATATCAATCAAGAGAAAATGCAAAAAAGAAGGAGCTAAAAATGAAATTAAGACTCTTAGATCAAATCGATATAGGAGACATTTAATTCAGGAGTGCAATTAATAGGTGCAAATCGGGTTCATGAACCTGATTTGCACTTATGGTTAGGTCAAGGTGCATTTCGAGTCCATCAACCTGATTTGCAACTAAGTGTGCAAAGGGATGAGCATAAAGGTAAAGGTGTAAATCAGGCCTATGAACCTGATTTGCACTTAAAAACCAAAATGACGCAAATCAGGTTCATAGGCCCGATTGACACCTAAAACTAAAAAGGGAAAGAATTCTAAGAATACCAAAACAACAATCACGCACGAGGTTACATAATCATCTTGAAAAGCATGCATAGAGCATTTGAACTACAAATGAGCCAAAAATTTGTAGGGCTACCCCAATTTTTGATAAGTCCAAATTGAGGATAACGATATATAAGTGTGTATATATATGTATATGTATATACATACATGTATATTATATGTATATGTATACATATACATATACATATGTATGTATATGTACAATACATGTACATGTACATATACATATACATGTGTATATGTATATGTGCGTGTATATATACATATACATACACATACACACACACACACATATACATATACATATACATATACATATACATATACATATACATATACATATACATATACATATACATATACATATATATACACACGTGTATATACATATACATATATAAAGTATACGTATACACGTATACGCATATACATATACGTGTATACGTATGTGTGTGTGTTATGTATAGATGTAAATTTTCTCGCTACCCTATAAAAATAAAGACATAGATGTTGTTTTCTTCTTCTTTTTTATCATAAAAATAATGGCATTTTCTGTTAATCTGATTGTTAAATTAGCTTGGCATATAGATATGTCTATATGCATATATGTGTGTATGTGTGTGTGTGTGTGTGTGTGAGTGTGTGTGTGTGTGTGTGTGAGAGAGAGAGAGAGAGAGAGAGAGAGAGAGAGAGAGAGAGAGAGAGAGAGAGAGAGAGAGAGAGAGAGAGAGAGAGAGAGAGAGGCATTATATGACTAAATAACATTAATAATCTTCTCCAATTTCTTTCTCATATCTTTTTATGACTATAGTATGAAATTGAATTTTTTTATAAAATTGAATATGTTTAGAGAATTAGATTTTCTTATGAGATCAAATTAGTCTATCAATCACAACTATTCGTGAAATCAGTTTAGTATATGAAATTAGATTTGTTATGAGCATAAAAAGCATTAAAATAGTAATCTCTTGAAATGAAAGCACATGCCCATATGCACACACACACACACACACACACACACACACACACACACACATGCATGTTATTACATATACACATACTCTCATGTAATCCTCTCCTTCGGCTTCCATTGAATCTCAACCTAACCTTAACACTGAGAGGTGACCTTCTTTTCCGAATACCCTTGACCCCTCTTCGCCTCTGCTCAGTGTTGAGAAAGAGTTTGTATCTGATGTCCTTTCCTTAGCCAGAGATGGGGTGGTAGATACTTTCAAATTTTTCAAATGGATATTCCATGAGATAAAAAAATATCCAACTTAAATAGAGAGTAGATAGCAATAACTTGGAGGTAATGAAAGAAAAAGTTAAGGATATGGGTAATGTGCATGTTTCCAATGAGAACACTCCCTGGTCTAAGAAAGAGAAGGCCTCTGTTATCAATTGCCTAAAGATAATTATGGAGGCCTTTGATAATTTCAAAAAACACTATGAAGATATGATGGTGACCCAAGAAGAACAGATTGGGAAAATAAAGGATTCCATCAAAGTTGTTAAAACTAGTCATGGTGTGATTGGTGCCACAGTCGAGAGCTTTAAGAATATGATTAGCAGTCTCATGGTGTGATTGGTGCCATAGTCGAGAGCTTTAAGAATATGATTAGCAGTCTTGAAGAACAGTTTCAACTGAAAGACATTGTGGATGTGGACACCAATAATGATTAGGTATCTCCTCAGGCCCCTAAAAAAGAACGAGAGGCACTTTGAAGAGAAAGATAGTGGGACCTCCTCCTGATTTTCAGAAGCTAAAGAAGATCACCAACACAATGATTGAGTTTGAAAAGAAAATGACACACTCAATGAAGTTGTTGGACTAGTACTGGTGTTTTGTTGCCTCTTCGTTGTGTTTGTTGCTGCTGGAGTTTTTAATCTTTGGTTTTCTCTGTTGTGTCAGGCTTCTGTTATTTTTGTTTGTTTTTTTGGTTTGCCCTCTATCTGTTATGAAGCTTTATGTATATCTTATGTGGCAATTTGGTCTTTTGTGGTCTCTTTTTGGCTTAATGCCTTGTTAAGTTTGGACTTCTCTATGCTATGTTGTTAAAGGGTTTTAGGTCCCTTCAAAACTTGTTTTTACCTTAATCAAAAACATGATTATGGTTAGAAAACTACAGAATTTAGATCTACATATTCATTTGAAAAGATAATGCATGAAATTTCATATCAAAGATAATTATGCACAGGGAGTCATACAAAATTCAATTTGCATTGAAAGATAACATGCAATCACATAGATATGCATGATTCATGAGTAGGAAACGAATGGATGTAGTATCATGATATTGTCGTTTGCATGAAAAGAAAATAGTTAGTTTTTAAAGCATATGCATGTTTGCTATTTATGTAATTTATCAAGGAAAGTAGTTTATTTTCTTGTGTGACGGGTTTACCTCTTAGGATAGGTGTTGAATATTGATTAATAGAGAAGGTTGATCTTCTTTTTGGGAAAAAAACTAGGCATTTTCAAGTGCTTTGGCCATAGTCATGTTTTCATTTACATAGATGAATTTAGCCTAGCATGTCGATATGTTTCTCTACCATATCTAGATAGTGGGTCATTGCAAGTTAATGTTAGAAATGCACGTAGATACGTTAGGTTGCATCGAGTCCGTCCTACCTATTGTTTACAAGTAACTATGCATTTCATGTAGGGTTAGGTACATTGTTCATGCCATGAAGAATTTGTAGGAAGCATAAGCTTCATGGTTGGACAGAAAAATGCTTAAGTCATTTTCTCATCTCCAGGACTTGCAGATGACTATTGGGGTCGATGGCATTCAGAGACTCACTGATTATATTTCATATATCATTTCTTGAATATTATTTGTATTTATACATCATTTCTTGTATTGAGTTGACTTCATGATATGCGAGCTTAAGTTGTACTATTTGTACTTCTTATTCATGTGCTAATACTTGGAGTAGGCACTCTCACATTGAGATGTAGTATGACAATTATATTTCTCGGAGCTATATAATTTGATTTCCATATTTTTGTGAATTCAAGATCATGGCTAGACATTTCATGTAGGGTCAGGTACATTGTTCGTGTTATGAAGAATATAGAGGAAGCATTAGCTTCATGATTGGACAAAAAAATGCCTAAGCCATTTTCTCATCTCTTGTTTTGCAAATGACTATTGGGGTTGATGGCGTTCAGACACTCATCGATTATATTTCATATATCATTTCTTGAATATTATTTGTATTTATACATCATTTTTTCTATTGAGTTGACTTCATGATATGAGAGCCTAATTTGTACTATTTATATTTCTAATTCATGTGCTAACACTTGGATCAGGGACTCTTACATTGAGATGTAATATGACAATTATATATATTGGAGTTATATCATTTGATTTCCATATTTATGTGAATTCAAGATCATTTATTTTATTTCATGATATAGTTTAAGGGTTGAGAACCTTACAATTTTTAATCAATTTATAATTATTACAATAAAAAATACCTAAAAGCCTGTAATAAATTAAAAAGAATATATATATATATATTGTGTTAGTACATGCTTTTAGATATTTTTCATTAGATATAGTTATAGATTGATAAAAAAATATTGGTGTTGGATAGTTTATTATAATCGTAATCATTTGTTATTTGAGTGTAATTGTTTGAAGAGTAATTAATGAAAATTATTTTGTGTCATTACTTCACTTCGTCTCACATGCTTCCTTTCCCTCCCCCCCTCATTTTCACACTTTTTAGTGGATTTGGATTTTCAACTAATCAATTTTCTTCTCCTTATGTTCTTTGAGATCTTGATAATGGATCATAGAGTGTGATTGAAAATGTTGATGCAAAAAATTCACACACAATCAAATTCAAAAGCAACCACAATCAACATTATGCATTGAGGAAATTTAATATCAAGATATTAACATGCAAGAGTGTCCAAAAACCAATGCCAACCATATAAGATAAGTGAGAGAGAAAATCAATGCAATCATATGGACAAATTAACTTAGATGAAAAAGAGAATATATATTGACAATTCAATCCTACATACACGAGAACAAATATTATATATGAACAAAATTAAAATATAAGGCAAAAGTGCTAATAACTTTACTATGGACTAGTTCACATCATCTTATGCATGAGACTTGAAGGTGGACAATGCTCAAAGAAGAGTGAGCAAAATGCATATGCTCTTTTTGCACTTTGCAGTTAGCAGAAATGGAATGATACTAAATCACAAAATGTATAATATAGAAGGATGTCTCGATCTATTACTCCAATATTTTAAACATTAACTTCTTTATTGTTTTGTAGAGAAACAACTAATAAAAAGACCAATTGAATGATCTAAGATTAAAAAAATAGATACCAACTAAACATAATATGAATAACCCATTAAATAAGATTGAACAAGGAAATGGAGACAAATAGAGAGATTACAAAAGCATTTAATTACAACTAGTCTCAAGATTAAATCATATATCCCATATGAGATTGTCCTAGCGGAGACGGGGGCTTTCCCTATCGAGGCATCGACTATGTTCCGATTGCTAAGCTACTTAAGGAGGTTAGAAAACATGGAGATACATCGCTGGCCAAAAATGGCAGCAGGGGAGAAGTTAGACGGAAGGAAGAGCACGTGGATGAAACAAAACATTAAATGGATGAATAAACGGAGTATTAACCTACAAGACTGCCTGAATAACAACAGAGAAATAAAAAAATATGTACAAGAAAAATTCAAAGAAAAAATGTGGGCAGGTCAGTTGGGGAGGAAAAAAGAATACTATATCAAACACTTCAATCCTACACATGACCATACACAAAAGAACTACATAGGAATGGACATAAAGTGGAAGGCAAAAATGCTAATTGCTCAAATAAGGACCAACTCACATCAACTTAGATGCGAAACTGGGAGATGGATGATACCCAAAGAGGAATGGGAAGATAGAAGGTGTAGATATTGCACACAAGGGGTGGTGGAGACCGAATGACATTACATCATGGAGTGCCTAGCCTACAGCGACATCCAGAGTAAGTATATTGAGACACTAAATGTGAACACCTTAAGTAGTCTATTTGATGAAGAAAAGATACCAAGAGTTGTAAATTTCCTAATCAAGTTACACAACATAAGATCCAAGATGCAAAAGGAGAAGGAGAAAGAGGTTTAACAGTTTGGATTTGTTCGGCTTTGCATGCCTTCTTTGCTAGCTATTTGTGGGTCCCATAGACTGTTTGGCCTCGTGAACGTTATTAAAAGCATTGATTCATTAATTATGTAAATAGGGGAAGAGCACCAGTAGTTGAGCACCCTAACTTCACGCTTCTCAAAATCCTACGTGGAAATTTCAAATCACTCCCAATTTTTTACAGTAGCTTACTTGGCAAGTCCCCTACTTATAACTAAGCTTTCAACACCACATCATCAAGTATGGTGCCACATCAGCATGCTTTTTGCCAAGGTGTCCAAAACAACCCAAAAAAAAAGTGAGACCAATAGACGTGTAAAAGAGGCCCCAATAGTTGTGCAACTGACATGGCATCCCCTGATTGGTTACTTTTTACAATATTAGTACATTTCCTAACAACTATTGGTACATTTCTTAACAAAAATTAATATTTTATGTTTCAAACAATAGATTTTATTTGTTCAATTTTTAAAACAAAAGTATCAACAACCCTCACAACAATTAATACATGCTCAATTACCAGTGCTCTTCCCCTAGGGGAAGAGCACCAATAGATAACATAGTTCCAATAACCGTCACCTTATTGTCATGTTGACCCCCGAATAGCCGTCATAGTGAAAACACCATTAATAAATTTGTTTTGTACCAATAGCCGATCATTTTTTGTAATTAATTGGCCCATTTGTGCACAACTATTGGAACATTTGTTTCATTTGTGTACCACTATTGGAACATTTATGCACCACTATTGGGACATTTGTCAACAAGTACTAGCGATTTTGAGTTGACGGTTACTGGAACATCTTTAGTTAGGTATTAGGCGACACTTTGAAATGTGTACTTTTTGACCTTTGTGTGCATAATTGATTCCATAGTGTGCATCGTTACTACCCAAAAGCCAGATCAATAGCTATAAGCAGTTAAGTCGCATACGAAGACAACTAAAAAATTAAATTTAAAATCTGATGTACCGTTTAAGATCTGTGGGTGCACAAAGTTAGCTATGACGGCTACTGGTGCTTTTCCCCTATATTATAAACTGTGAATGTTTGTAGCATCGTAGAAAATACAAAAAAGACAAATGGACCTCAGGGACCTCGTGAGGAAAGAGGCTTGTCCTCATAACCAAGGCTTTATTCATTCCAAAACAAAAGGAAAATAGAAACAAATAAATGCAAGCGGAAACATCATTAGAATTGGAGTACAAGCGAAGGTAGAAAACAGCAAATAGAACAAATACTCTTCACCAACCCACTCTTCCCAATGCTTCCTAATTAGGCGATCTGGTACAATACGGCCAAATAAAATGGAAAACAACATTTTATTAAAAAAAAATTGGAAAATAAAAAATTCAAAAGAGTGAACTCCCCAAATGAAATTTCCATGAAATGAAAGGTTAATGCCAAATAAATTCAGGAGTCCTTGCTGATAGTCGCTGTGATTGTATGAAGACGCAGGCTAATTAGAACGAAAATTGAAGTGAAGAAAAGAGCAGATCTGACCAGGATCTGGATCAGCTTCCGAGCTCCAATCTGACTTCATGGACGCGACGTCGCGCCCTGCAGTTGTTATCGACAATGGCACCGGGTATTGCACCAGTTTTTTTTTTAATATCTGTTTTGACAGCACATTTTTTTTTTCCTCCGAGTTTCTCTACTCTGTATATTTCTTTATCCAAACAACTGCCTTAGCTTTGTTGGTGGTGTGTGGAAATGACCTTATTTGCCCTCCCTTTAAGAAGACGGACCTAATCCATGTCGTGATTTTGAATTTTGGGCGTGTGAAATTAAGAGCTGGAAACGGGACCAGGGTCACTTCTTGTGAATGTTAGTAAGATTGTGAATTGAAAATGAATGGAGTGAGAACAAATACTACGTAAGACGAAGAGTTGATCGGAATTTATTCGTTCATCCAACATGTCTCTTGAATTATAGAGGCTAATATATTTAATCTTTAAGTCAGTAAATACTTTATGGTCCAGGGAATGAGCCACATCCTAACTCTATCAATTAGCCTATAAAAAATCCCAGTCACATAGAGGCTGGTAGGTCAGTGGCAGAGTGCCCCAGCATGTAGGTAGGGGGTCCTGGGTTTAAGTCTTAACTGTCCATGCAAACGAGGGAGTACCAAATTGTGGCTTAGCGAGGCGTCAAAAGATATTAGACCACTGAACGGAAAAGGAGCTGGTAACAACAAAGGGCTAGTATCAGTAGAGCGTTTCAACATTTACATGAGAGGTCCTCGATTTGAGTCCTAGCTACCTGAGCTAGGGTATGAGGCCCTTTATGGCCAGGCTTTTTGGTAGGCTTTTTAACATGGTTTAGATGTGAGTCATTTTCTCCAGCAGTTCTAAGGTTGAAGGTGAGGATATCTTGGTTTTGCATCTTATTAGAGGTAGAGCTCTGCAATGCTAACTTATATGGCATAGAAGGAGAGTAAGTTGGGCTTTGAATTTTACTAGAAACCGAGCTATGCAATGCAGCTTTCGAGTATTTAGGATATAGAGAGAATGAAAAAAAGGTTAAGTAAAGCAACATCTGCATGATCCACATGGCATTGAATGTGTAAACGAGATTACCCCGTGCTTCTTTTGTGTCCACCATGTGTTGGCAACAGGGCTTCGAAATGTTCTACTGTCATATTGGGTGTACACACCCTATCATGCTCCATGTTTGAACCCGTGCCTCCTAAACGCCTTCTCGGGCATTAGGCAAGTGATCTAACTCGGTCAAAGGCATTTGAAAGAACATTCAGTTACTTCAGGAAAGTGTTAGTGTAAAAGAACCCCAGGTTTAGAAAAGGCTAATGAATTATGTTACAAAGTTTCCTCTAGATGAAATTTATTAGTAATGCTAATTTTGAAATACCAGTAAGGATGGCACATAAAATTTCTTATCCGGATGCAGTGATGTGCATTACCAAAAGGAAGTCAACAGAAGAGGGAAGATACAGGGCAGAGGTTTAAAAAATTAAATACTATTGTTGTTATACACAAGCAAGGCTTGAGGAGACTTATAAAATGCTTCAAAACTTTTTGTCCTGGGAACATTTTCTCGTAGGCTGCAAGGTCATTTCTGCAATTTTAAAATGTTTCCACATCCCAAATTTTTTCAGACACTCTTGCACAGATGATAGAAACTTTTAGAAGTGTTTCTATTAGGTTCCAATGGTTCTCCAGGAGTTTGTAATATAGATACTATTGAGAAGTTTCCTGAAGCTTCCTGTATCCTTTACAGGCGTTTCAAAAAGTTTCAGATACTATTAAGAGTTTCCAGAAATCTTAGAATAGCCTCAAACTAATATAATGTGAATGCAAAGTGGTAGGACGATGATTAATAAATAATGTAACCATACAAAATTGCCCTAAGCATGACAGCTATGCTTCTTAATTCCTCTTAATTCCCTTCTCGTCTGGGTAATATGTTTATAGGGGAGCAGGTTAGGAAGAAGGTTTGTCTGCATGGCCGTACACCATACTTGTGCCAAGGAAGAGGGTTTTGCATTAGTACTTAGATTGCCTTTGAATATTTTCCTATCGTTGATGCATCTTGCATTTGAGATCCTTTATATCAGTATCAGTTTCATTCTTTACTTGATTAGCATCAGCCTTAAATCCAGTGAGCTTGCTCAAGAGTCATGAGGAACCACTAGAGTGCTGACTTTCTGTGTGCATCGACTATGTATGCCTGCAAGGCTTTGATCGAACTAAATCATCCTGGAAGAACAGGGAGAAGTTATTGGGGATATCTGATATGTAGAAGAATGCACATGATGATAATTAATTTAACGAATATAGAAGGGAGGTGAAATGGGATAGTCTGCATGAAGAAATGGAAGCAACAAGATGACAATAGATAGTAGCTTAATACGTGAGGGAACCAGCAATGGAAGGTTATAGTGTGATTTTTTTTTTGGATTTATACTATGATTAAGTCACATACAGAGATTGACACAGACATAGTGATGTAATGTTCCCAATTAGTTTTTTTTGTAATATTCTGATTTTTGTGCATTTTTTGGGATTTTAATGTGAAAAATTGACCAGACAACGAATTGTATATTAATTGCAAGGTTGATCATGCAATAGGTTATTGCGATTTCTATTACAGAAAGTAATAGCATAGAGAATGATTACCAAGATATTTGATATTAACAAAGGAGCGAAAGTCTCTTTAATTAGAGTTACAAATGATTAATTTGATAAGTATAAGATTGACAACTAAGAAAAGCAGATGACAACTAAAAGAATAAAGAGTAAAAATGTTTATAGTTTGGTCCTCAGTTGGAATGTACTGCAACATCACTGATTTGTCTTCTACAAATTGGTGTATGAAATGACAATAAAGCTCAACAGGTTTTGTACACTTGTGGAAGATTGGATTCTTGGCAAGTTTTAGCACCTCTTGATTGTCACAATATAAGGGTGAAGACCTTGCTTGAGACATTTGCATGTCTGAAAGCATCCTCCAAAGTCATACTGCCTCACATGCTGCTTTGACTGTTCCTCGATACTCTGCTTCTGTTGAGGAAAGAGCTATTACATGCTGCTTCTTACTAGTCTATGTGACTGCACCTCTACCAAGATTGAAAACATACCCAAAAGTTGACTTCCTGTCATCAACAAAACCTTCCTAATCTGAATTCGTGAATCCAACCAGCCTAGGATGTTTGCTTCTGCTATACAAAATGCCAAAGTTGAGTGTCCCTTTCACATATCTTAACACCCTCTTCGTTGCAACCCAATTTTCTTGCCTTAGGTGCTGTTGTGAATTTGGAAATGTGGCTCACAACATTTCTCAAGTTAGGTCTAGTGGCTATAAGATAGATAAGGCTGCCCTCTAGTTGGCTGAATGTTGACTCACCGATCACCTTTGAGTTTGTTTTGGTCGAAAGCTTTAACCCTCTATAGGTGTAGATGAGATTTTGCAATCTGTCATTTTGAACTTGTCTAGCAAACTCTTGGCATATTTAGACTGAGAAATGAAAATATCACCACTTGTTTGCCAAACCTCTACACCTAGGCAATAATGTAGGAGGCCGAAGTCTGTCATGTCAAAAGCCTTGCTCAAATTCCATTTGATTTGGTCAATCAAACGTGCCTCACTACTTGTTATGATGATATCATGCACATAAATGACTAGAAGAATGATATCATTGCCTAGACTTTTGACATACAAGTCAGGATCTGAAGGACTTCTTTGAAACTCATGTTCATTTAAATATCTATCAATCTTTATGTACCATGCCTTTGGAGCTTGCTTCAGGTCATAAAGAGCCTTCGTCTGTTTGCACACTTGATACTCTTTTCTTGCAATTTGAAATTCCTGAGGTTGAGTCATGTACACTTCTTCCTCCAAGTCTCCATTGAGGAAGGCACTCTTCACATCCATTTGATGGAATTTCTAGCCAAACTATGTAGCCATGGCCAAAACTGATTAGATGGTGGTCATCTTCGCTGCAAGAGCAAAGTTGTCCTCATAATCAATACCTTCTCATTGTGAAAATCCTTCAGCAACCAATTGTGCTTTGTACTTGTCAAGTGGACCATTATATTTGTACCGCTTTGTACACTCATTTGTAACCAATAGGTTTCTTTCCTGGTGGATAATCTTAATGTACCCAAGTCTTATTCTTCATAAGACTTTGATGTTCGACTCCCATGGCATTTTCCCATTTTGGTTTACCTTTTGCCTCTGCAAAATCTTGTGGCTCATAAACACTTTGAATATTAGCGATAAAAGTAAAGTTAACTATGTCTTGCTTGCTCTTGCCGCTGGATGATCTGCCTTCAATCATTTCATCTTTCCAAACATCACTAACAAGTTTTTCCCACCACGTAGGTCTCCTTGTAGAAATCCCTACTTCCAAATCAGTGTGGTCATCATGACTTGGGCTGCTTGGTACTATTTCATCTGGATGCTGATCTAGGTTCTTCTGAAGAAAATCTTCTGCCAGAGGTCTGGTAAATACCTGAGTTATTCCACTTCTTTAGAATCATTAGAGTCCCCCCTTCAAGTGTAGCTAATGGAAGCTCAACACCTAAATCTTTAGCCTTTAAAGGTTGATTTTTAGTACTCATGATGTTAGAAGAGAGTTAAAAAGGCTCAATAACCTCATCAATCACCACATCCTTGTTGAATGTGAAATAGTCAATTTCCACATCAATCGACGTGTAGGATTTATGATTGTCATTGTATCCTATGAGCATTAACTTTTGAGTCGAGTTTGGTTCTCTTGGCATCTAGAATCTAGATTTATGCAGTAGAACCGAAAACCTTAAGATGGATTACTCTTGTTTTCCTCCCAAACCATGCTTCCTCCAGGGTCTTCTCCTTCATTACATGTGTCAGAGACCTGTTGAGAAGGTACACTGCAGTGTAAATTGCCTCTGCCTAAAACGTCTTGGGGACACTCCGATTTTCCACATGCATTGGGCCATCTCTGTAATTGTATAGTTCCTTCTCTCAACTATGCCATTTTGATGAGGGGTATAGGGTGTTGTGAATTTGGCTTTCAATATCATATTTAGCATAAAATTTTGTGAATTTGTTTGAACAAAATTTACCCCCCATTATTAGACCTAAGAGTGATTATGAACAACCACACTTTTTTTCTACTAATGATTTGAACTTTCAAAATTCTTTAAACACGTCTGATTTTTCTTATAGGAAAAATACCGACACTTTCCTATTGAATTCATCTACAAACAAGAGAAAATACTTGGTACTAGTGATTGATGCTGCATTCATTGGTCCACATACATCTGCATGAATTAATTGAAGAACCCTTTGTTCTCTCCAAGGTTGTCCTTTTCAAAACGGAGATCTATGTTGCTTCCCTATCTGGCAAGCTCTACAAACACCCTATATTTGCTGCTGGATTTCATGAAAACCTTCAACTATATTCTCTCGAGTCAACTGAGAGAGATAAGAAAGGTTGAGATGCCCATAATGTTGATGCCAAAGAGTATTGATTTCAGATGAACTCTTTGCAACTGATGCATGCTCCTAAACCACTCTAGTGTTAACAAGATCCTTCTATGCCAAGTGCGATGGTTTTCTTGGACTCCTTGCATTAATATGGCATTGGTGTGTGCTATAAATGATGTCCAACTTGGGATGGTGGTGCATAATCTGACTAACTAAGAGTAGATTGAACTCCATAAATGGAACAAAGTATGCATTGAAGAAATAAGAGATTTCCCTCCAAAGGTTATCTAAACCATAGATGAAAAACTCTGCGGGTTTTTCAAAAACTTGTGAGTACTCGCGGGTCAAAACCCTAGTCGAGTCACTCTCCATTAAACTTGGCTCCGAGTTTCTATAAAAACACACAGCGTTTTTGAGGAAATACTCGCGAAATCTCGTGGGTTAAACCCTATTTCTTGAGAAAAACTCGTCACGAATTACAAATTTGATTGGCAACTTCTATTTTTTGGCCATGAGACAGGATGCACCAAGGTTTTCATCTGGTTTTTGAGCGTGAATAAAAATGTAATATGATTATATGACTGAATAACTAGTTAAAATGTAATATGATTATATGACTATAGTTTCAATTGTTCGATAAAGTTACCGAGTTATTGCCGAGTTTTTTCCCGAGTTTGGCCATAAAAGCGTAGAAAGATGACTCCTACTCATAATGCTCTACAACGTAAGCCTTTGGTGGAGACTCTCCCTGGTTGGTTTTCTGATCACCTAACCTCTTTCTACAATGCTTCTTAATGTGACCAAGTTTACCACAATAATGACATGTGATACTCTTCAAATTCTTTGAAGCATCCTCATTTTGTCATTGACCTTTCTTTTGAGGTCACTTGCCTTTGCCTTTGTCCTTGGCTGCAAAGCCGTGTTTCATACTTAGTGAATCAGTGTTGCTACCAAACTGCTTCTTCCATCTATCTTGTTGCAAGATTTTGTTGCACAAATCAGTTGAACTATAGGTCAACACTGGTAGACATGATGTTGAGTGTTTCTATGAAGTGCTCATAGGACCATGGTTAGCTTTTAAGCGTTATAACCACCATGTCTTCTTCCATCATGCAACTAATAGCAGCTAATTGATCGCGAATGTCTTTGATCTTCATCAATGATCTTGCAAAGACATCTTCTCGTCCATCATGATTGAGAACATATTTTTAAGGAAGAAGGCCCTGCCTTTAACTGGTGTCTCATGCAGATCTTGTAGGTGTTTCCAGATCTGCGTAGAAGATTTTACTGAAGGAATCTTTGGAAGCATTTCATCTCTGATTGATAATTTTATGAGCATAATGGCTTAATGATTACGCTCATTAAAGTTGACTCGATCTTTAACCACAACTTTTCTTGATGCATAATCACTTTTAAGTTTTGGGTATTCTAATGATAGCAAAAATTGTGGTGTCTCAGCTTTGCTAGTAGCTTAAGAAGAATTTTTAGCTTCAGTAATAAATGAGAGAATAACTTTTATCATTCCAAAGGTCTCACTTGATTTTATTTCACCATGAGTACACCCAAAAAATATGCACTGGAATTGCGTTGAATATTCTGCCATACAAAAAGGATAGCCTGAGGTCATTTACAATAAGTGAATGTACGCACTGACTTCATCTCTTCAGGTATTTCATCTTTCATAGTGGGTTTAATTAGATTGGCTATAACTTTCATATGCCCTTTCTTTATAAAAGGATACCTTCAGTTGTTAGTGGCATTGTCATTATGCATAGATTTTGCGCTCTTTTAACATTCTAGTGACCAAACTTGGAGCATTTATGTATTTTTTCAATTACAACTTAATATGTATTTAATGTAGTTCCATATATGGAGATGTATGTATTTTTTTAATTAACAGAGATGAAATGACTCTGAGCAAAGTTCCACCAGTGCCACTTGTAGGGTGGGTGTCCCTATGATGGTCCCCTTTGCAAGGGATATATGGGGATGTCCCGTGGTCCAACCCTTTTAAAAAGGTGAAACTGAAAACCTTTTATAAATTAAAAAATAAAAACAAAAAATGCCATTGTTAAATTGCAGATAAGAGTCTGTAAATTTTCATGAATGTTATGTTCAACTTCCCACTACAAAATGGCCAAGTTTTATTCTGCTTATTCCTTTTTTCAAAAGCAATTCTTGGGATAGAAGTAGTTGGACTTATCTTCTCTGCCCACCCCGGATTAACTGCCTCATTATATTCTGCATTCGAATAAACACAAATGATGAGATTCAGGCTGCAAGGACCAAGACTTCCTGTGCTAGCCATCATCTTCAGCTCATGCTGTGAATACACAACTGGCTATTTTAGTTTTAAATTTCAATTTTAAGAAAATAAAAACACTTCTAATTTGTGTCTTTAACAGTTAACTTAAGATGAATGCTAGTGAGTTGGAGAAGGTTAAAGCTAAGGTCTCTGAACTCGAGAGGAAACTGGGGAGTGTTTCCCGGTTTAGCCTGAGGGTTATGCATAGCTCGGCCACCTCCTTGTGTTTGATGCAGAAGAAGATCTTGGGAGCTAATGAAGAAGAGAAGGCAAACTACAAGGAACTGTTCAAGTTCCTTACTGAGGACTGGTCCAACGTTCTTCACCAGGCGGGTTGCAAGTTCAGGGATGGTAGCTAGGGTTTTTTTTATTTTAATTTTTGCTGTTGATACTATTAATGCTGTTTGTGGCTGCAGAAGGCCCTCTATTAAGACTGGTACTTATATTATTACTGCTTCTGTTTATGGCTGTAGGTGGTCTGGTATTAAGACTTTAAGTAGGATTGATAGATCGTTGGACAAGTATTCCATAGATATTAGCTCTTTTATATGCTGTGGATGGGTAGTTTTTGATATTAGCTGGCTGGTAATGTGCTGCTATGGCCCGTTTTGTTAACTTTATGCCCGCTGGGCTGTTGTTTATAGGGACAGCACCCTTGTTTTGCTGCTTTTAATATAAAAAACAGTTAACTTAATAGTTAATTATAATATTTTTTATTAATTTTATTTAATAAACAATTTTTTTATATATTGATAATATTAAATAAAATTTATTTTATATATTGTATATTAGTTATTGCCTATATGTATAATTTATAAAATTATAAATAATACTAAACATGCACCATTGAACATCCCCTTCTTGATTGCATTCTCTAGCCTCTAACGATCTTAAATTGATCTCTGCAATTTTTCCTCATTTTCTTCCATTAAATTTCAAATGAGAGAAGACCCCAGGGCAGTTTATGACTAGGAAAGCAGAGACATTTTAGATTGAGAACAACTCTTGCCTCCCACATCCTTTTTGGTTTGACCTTCCACAGATCTATGGTGGTGGCTTTGGGGTGGCAAGGAGCTTTGGCTAGAAGTGAGGGCCTTGAATATTTTAATGCTCCCATGGTCTCCATGGATCCCAAATTGGCTGCGCCTAAGCAGAATCTTGATGCAATGACTGATAATGTGACTGCTGAGGAGAATATGCCAACTGCAGATTTTGGGGGTTCCATGGAAGATAGGGTAGATTGGCTCTAGAAAGTTGCTTTAATATGCAAATTTTAGAACTTCTGGCCTACCCCAGTAAAATTCTATCGGAGACCTTTGGTGAAGGGTGGTTTTGTCATATGTCCACGTGTGAAAGGCTGATTCTTGGTCATCTACAAATCCAATTTTGATAGGGAAGTTGTGCTGAAGGGGTCCCTGGGTTCTAGGACAGCTTATATGGGATTAAAACCTTGGACTCTTGGGTTTAATCCTATTTTTGAATTTTTTCCGGATTCTCTGGTGTGGGTGAGGCTGTCGAACCTACATCTTCAGTTTTGATCTGTGCAGTGTCTCTCCTCCATTGGAAATATTCTAGGAAAGCTAATTGATGTCCTTTTCTTGAGGAGCTGTTTACATACAGAAGAAAGCTAATCGATGTCCCTATGTTAGAATTCCTGTTGGTCTCAATTTATCCTAGAAATTGCTAGAAGAAATTTGTTTAAGAGCAAAAGGCAAGATTTGGAAACAAAAGATTGATTATGAACGAAAAGCCTTAAGGTGCATATCATGCTTTGCTACAGGCCTTTTAGTTGCAAAGTGCCCCAAGTCTTCGCTCCATGGCAAAGGCAAGCTACATGGTGGGCTGGGTCTGAACATTGTCCCCAGGTGATTGCCTGCAATTAGGATATGCTCTCTGAAATTTATGAGGATAGTTCCGTAGAATCTATTGATCTTCTTAAGTCTCATGTCAAATGTTTCATCTTGCAAATCTACTGACTGCTCTACGACTCCATCTCCTCCAGCAGAGATTGGTGCTTATTCTCCACAAACAGTGTGATGCATTGCCCTTTAGTAGCCTCAGCTCATGAAATCCCTTTCAAAAATTCTGATGAGTGGATTATAGTAGTAAGAAAAAAGAGGAAGTCTTCTCTGGGAAAAAAATGGGCATTGGGGAAAACAGGATGATCCTGCACTCCCATGTTAAAAATCGAATGCATGGCTTAGAAAGAGTACAAGAGCAGGTGTAGAAATCAAACTTGAGAAGCATATATTCCTTTAGGCAAACTGTTAATGGCATGATGGACAAAATAGTTTATATTTTGGATCTGGTGAACCTCAGGTTACTAGAATCCCATGCTTTGATGCTATTTTTTGCAGTGCTGGGAGTGTCTAACCCAGATTAACTAGCCAAAAAGTTTATAATATATAATACATATTTAATATTTGTTTTCCTTAACTTATAATCTTTAACATAATAGCTAATTTAAATTATAATATCTCTTATATATATATATATATACACAAAAAATAAATAAATCTAAAATGCTTATATAATACAAATTATAAAATAATAATAAATATTGAATATATATTTGATTGTAATATATATATATGTGTGTGTGTGTGTGTGATGGAGGATCAATTGTGGTTTCTTATATACTTTTTTTTGTAATTATTTTTTCAAGTACTATATTATATTTTCTCCTTCATCACCAAGTCTTGGTCTGTAGTTCCCTCTCCTCCAAAATCTGTCCTTGAGTGGGAGATGCACACCCCTGCCCCCCTTATTTTTGAGTGGGAGATGCACACCTGGCTCAAATGCTTGCACCAGCTTCTTAACATTGCCTTTGTTGAATCCTTGGCACCATGAAAATTCACTAAGCTCATACCATAGCTCGCCACCCCAGCATGTTGTACTGCCATGTTTGCATTCAGAATGAATGCATTCTCACTGACCTGGGGAATTCTCTAACTACAGAGAAAAGCGGGCTTTTCAGTAAAGCAAATGCACCTTTCTTGCCTACAAACAGTAAAAGCCCAATTTTGTTATCTCTTTGTAATTGGCAAAAGGGTTTGTCCACATGATGGTGATAGATTAGGTTGCCAACATGGACATTAGAAGGATCCGATGTGTCCTTTACACAACTAATGTCTTTTACTAAATTATTTACAGCTGTTAGTGTTCCCATCAACTGAGCAAGGCCTAATCACCAATCAATTGTGTCTTTGTTGTACTTAATTCCATACAGGGCTTAGTAACATAATTGTAAATCAAGCTAATAATTTTTGGGCATTTCAAATTATATGGACAGCTTATCTTAGGTTTGGTTTATGCACTCAACCTTTGAGACTTGTTAAATGAACTTTTGAAGGTGCAACTTTCACAACAGAAGGATGCATAACCATTTAGAGGAATATGAATTTGACTGTAGTTTGCGGAATGGTACATTTGTACATTTGTTTGATTGTGACTGATTGCAGATTGGTGTGAGAGCGATAACAATCTTGAGAATGCATAATTTTCCAGTTTGTTAAATGAAGGCAACTGTAATACAAAATTCACGGAAGTCATTGGTAAGGGCCTTTGTCAGCTGCATCAATATCATGCATTTTCTATGGTGAAAATGAAAAACAGTTTTGAACTTTAAGCATGCAATTCTGATTGCTTTCAGTATTTGACATAGATATTTTTATCTCATATAAAAAAAATCCCCTTTCCTTCTATCCATAGCTGGCAAAATTTCAGGCTAATTGAATTTCAATTTAAAGGAGAGATATTTCAGGTGAACAAGGAATTCGATCTTGAATCAATTAACTGGGATTTGTATGACTGATATGCGAATACATTGGAGCAGCCTCAGACTTAGTGGTCAATATGTTGGATATGTAAAGTATCCTGTGTGTGGAGAACAATGAATGATGCTGGTTTGCAGAAAATTTGAGTAGTTAGACTAGGTGGTAGCATGTTTGATGATACCTGATTCTTTGATTCCATTGTTAAATATTATCCAACAGGCATGTAACAATTTGGAAGGTCCTACAATTACAATCAACCTTTGCTTAACAACTTGACGAGCCTGAGGGATTTCGGTCTTACAAGGATTCTTAGCACTGTAATCAATATGTGCATGTGTTTAAATGATCTTAAAGGACAAGCATTTCTTGGCCAGTCAAGTCTGCAATGAAAGCTTTTTTTGTAATTCATTTTCTTGCTTGCTAAAGGATACATTAAAGAATCAACCTCACTTCTCATGCCTAAATACAAATGCTTAAGTGATATGAAGCACAATATTTTGAAGGCATGTGATGCATGACAGGAATTAGGGTTTCGATATATGGTTGCAGGTATTTCTATCAAAAAATGATCTGAGCAGTTTTCCCATAGAATCCATTTTAGTAAGTTTTCCTGCTTATATTTCATTTTTTGTTGTAAAAGAATAGGTTTTGGTAACGTTGGTATTTGTTCATGAACTTGGACTTCATTAATACCTGCAGATTATACAATTTGATGTTTTTGATCTTAAATTCTTAATCATAAATGCTACAGAATTCAGGGAATAGTGGAGCAATGCTAGCATTGCAATGTCTGATGGTCATGTGATATTAGAGACCAAACTAGACAAATAATTGACAATGTTATTACTTTGATAAAAATGAGAATTTTCACTCATGGTCAAGATAAGATGAGAATTTTTTAATCACCATGATTATCATTTTGTTTCAGTTACACAAAGATGGGTTTTGCTGGCAATGTGGAACCATGCTTCATCATCCCTACGGTTGTGGCAGTGAATGAATCGTTTTTAAGTCAATCTAGAGGCTCTGGAAAGGGAAGCTGGTTAGCACAACACAATGCAGGTGTCATGGCAGATCTTGATTTCTTTATTGGTGATGAAGCATTGTCCCGATCTCATTCTAGTAATACATACAATCTCAGTTATCCTATACGCCATGGTCAGGTATAATCTATTTGGAATGCTTTATGTTTCTTTATTTTTGGGTTAGTGTATCAGTTTATGATGATTGCACTTATCCTCTAATTTAGTTGGCTTGATCCTTACCAATATAGGTAGAAAACTGGGATTCTATGGAGAGATTCTGGCAGCAATGTATATTCAATTATTTGCGATGTGATCCTGAGGACCACTATTTCCTCTTGACTGAGAGTCCTCTGACTGCTCCAGAAAATCGTGAATATACAGGAGAAATAATGTTTGAAACATTTAATGTTCCAGGTCTTTATATAGCTGTGCAGGCTGTACTTGCTCTGGCTGCTGGGTATACAACTTCTAAGGTAAACATTTCCATTCAATTTTTGTTTCTTTTGCTTAGTGAAAACAGAAAATCATATTTGATGAATATAAAGCTTCCATATATCAGAAACCACCCATTTCCCACTGGATCTGATGTCAACAAAATTAAAGCCATTGATTATGATACTTAGATAGTGGCTCCAGAAGGCAGAGGAGAAAACGACTACCAAAATCATACATGGTCCAGGGAGGATCTGATGCCCTATCAAAATTAGAGAATTGTACAGATGTAACACATATCATATGTGAAGAAAGAAGATAAAATGTCAAGAAGGATCAATTACAAGTGTTTATTTTTCTTGCTGGCTTGCCTTATGGTTACTGTTAACATTTTCATGTGGAAATGTATGCTTGGAGGCTGCCATGGTATGAATTTTTTTTATATTAAATATATTTAAAATCAGGGTTCATTACTGATAGTTTTGTAAGTGTATCATGAGGGTTCATTGGGACTATTTTTATGTGCCCATTTGGGAAAAACTTTGTCGGTCCATTATAAATTATCCCACATGCTAGAAACAAAAAAGCTAAAATGAGAAAAATAATGTAAATAGACTCTTAGATAGTGGAGTAAAGTGTGTTTTGATGAAAGGAGTTCTTGTGCACAAGTCTGAAGGCAGCACCCATGATGTCTTATGTTTTGTCCATTTTTTCAGTTTTCCGAGGGGAAAGAAAGAAGAAGTTGAATTCTTGTTTCTTCCAGAAATTTCCAGTTTTTGTTATTTGAGCTCAGGTGTGCTATTCTGCTGAGGTTGCTTGGGTATTGTACCCTGCTTTATCTTGTTTTGTACTCATTCCACTTGGGTGACTGCAGCTGGAGTGGAACTGTGGTGGATGGCTTTAGACTTGGTGTTCTTGCTTATAATCTAAGGCCCCATTGTCTTAAGAGAATGAATTGTTGTCATTTGATTTACCACATGTCTTCCCATCAACCATTATGCATACTAGAAAGAGGAACTTGTAATGAACATGGAATCCTGAAAACAAAAAAGTAAAGTTATTCAGCTTGATTTGTATTCAATATTGCGAGCTAACCATTCTAGAGGAGTCTCATCCCAACCTCAATTTGGAGCCTGAGCCTTGACAACAGGTTTGCAGTGTTCTACATAGTAAAATTGCTCTTGAATCTCCTTACTTATTCTAAACATTGTTCTTGAATTTTTTCACATCTAAATATTGTTCTCAAATCTTTTGGAATTCAGTGAATAAAGAAAATTTGTTGGCAAATTTTATATCCTTAATGTTCTTTCTGGAACTTTTTAATTTTTTTTATATTGTTTATAAATAGGGCTAGAGTCAAATTATATCCCTTTTTAATTGAAAGAGAACCATAGTCATTGTTATAAATCTCAGACCAAAGCCCAAAGTAGTAGCATTCATGATTATTTCAATGAAACCGCTTTCTATCCCGGAATGGGCATTTGCAAATTAATGAAAGTCATTAATACTGTATAGAAGCTTTGGTTCAAGCTCTTCCTGCCAAATCTAAAATAGTATTTATAGAAACATATTTTTTGCAAAACCATACTGTCACATCAATATGGGAAATTTTCTTTTAATTTTTTGCAGAATCCTTAACCTATATTTGGTGAAAGCCCACATTATCATCAATTCTAAGTCCAAAGTCTGTGGATAAACCTGGTATGGATTCCATTCAATCCTTGAGACTTGTCTTTTCATGCTGTATGATTGCTTCTTTAATCTTATCTCTTGAAATTTCTACTGCATCACTGATCTCCTGATTCATCAAACAAGCTTTTAAGAACAACATCAACGTGTCATAGTTTATCCTTACTGTTAAAGTGTTACTGTTCTGTCGAGAGATAAAGGAGTCCTTTGAAGAGCAAGTAAATGCTTGCTTTGTCTCTATTAAATTTTCTGTTTTCTGTTCTCATTTTTAATAGCCTGGATAAGTTCTATTTCATTTTCAGCTCTTGAAAATACAATGATAACAAGAAAAATACTAAATACCTGTGGTTGGGGTGATGGATGGGGGACGTGGTCCCTGTTTCTGGAATATCACAAAAAAAAAGAGAAATTCTGCTAAAAATGACAGTTTCCCGCTGATGGTGTTTCCAGCCTACATGAAATCCTTATACAATCTGTGAATATTTGTAGCAGGCTGAAATGCTTGCTAGCTGTTTCTGGTTGGCCCAAATGTTTCCAGGGAATTGCCAGACGATTTAAATGTTTCTAGTTAGTGAGAAACATTTTTGGAAACTAGAAACATTTTCCCATCATCTGGAAATACTTTCATAAAAAACAAAAAACAGATAGCATTGATACTTAAGCCCTACAAATGTTATAAAATCTTTAGTTGGAGTTTCATTTTTCACGTACTTCTACTTGCAGGGAGTGAGGATTTATTAAGGAGTCTATCTTTGCAGCAGAGAAACCTTACCAGCAGAGGACTGATGTTTGCAGCAGTAAAGGTGTAGTGCTTGTTTGATATTTCTAGCAGTGAGAAAACCTGAAGATCTGATAAAGTTGTCTCCTTCAAAGGTTGACAGCAAGATCTGTAGTTCAATGATGAGATTGCCATTGACACTCCATTCTCGAAATATGTTGTGGGGATGAGTGAGAAGGAAAAAGGAGCAACAAGGTCTTGCATATCAGGGTGCAACAATTGCAAGGTAAACAATTGAGAGATCCAAAATGGATGATCCATTAACTCCATGGGTATTCCATTAAGTGAATAATCAATATGTTATTCATATGAATGTTGATCTCTAGTTTTATCATTTATGCATTAATTGAACATGGAAGGCAAACACAATAGAGAAAAAGAATATTCACACTATCCACAAACACTTGTGTCTTAGCCTAAGTCACAGGGTTTGAATTCGAGTTCGAGTTGGGCAACGATAAAATTCGGATGAAGTTTGACAAGGGTAAAAAATTCGAAAAAATTTCGGCATTAAATTCGCCTTACGTAAATTTAATTTTTGTAAATATAAATAATATATTCACAAAATGATAAAAATAGTTAAAAATTGATAAATAGATTTAGATTTGTTCATACAAAAACATATAAAATTACTGTAAAATAAAAAATTAATTTAATATCACATACGTAATATATATTATATATTTAATAGACAAATTCACCATAAAAAATAAATTCATAATTTATAAATGAAATAATATTAATTTTAAATATATATAATTTATATTTGTTAATTACAAATATTAAAATTTACATATAATATTTTGAACATATATAATATTATATTAATAAATTAGAAATATTTAACTATAAATATAATTATATTAAATTTTGAAATATTAAAATTCAATTTTAATAAATTCATAATCTAATAATAATAAAACTATTGCTTAACTTATAGTTGGAAGCTACATGGAAAGTAAAACTTTCAAATCACTCGATCAATCCGGATTGTTGTAGAATCCTTTGCTGCTACATCCCGAATCGTTGAAGGATCCCCAGGCAAGTCTGCTGCATAATATTGAAATGCTATTCGATGTGAAATTGAAGACATAATAATTGCAAACTTAGGCGGAACCCTAAAATGGCAAAATATTATTGCAAACTCAGGTGGAACCCTAAAACGGGGAAAAAACAACTGCAGGAAACATTTTCTAGGAATATATTTTATTAAAAATGCTATGCCATTTAATCCATACGAATTCAAAGCGAATTTCAACGATTTTTAAGCAGTTTTTTGAAGTTCGCCGAATTTCGAATTTCATGGGCGAAATTTGGCGAATCTTGTGACTTAGGTCTTAGCTGTTAAGAAGATAGTCTGAAGCAAGATAAATGACACAACACAAGGAAAAGATGATGCAAAAGATTTACTTTGAAGAAACCTAATGTAAAAAAACTCTTGTAAAGAATCCACTATCAACACTAGTCGGATAAGTTTACTCCCTTTCAATGACATGCAAGAATATCTCTCACCAGCACTTTTACTCGCACCCAAATTAGTGAACTCTGATGTGGCTATATATGATCACACGATCCTCATGAAACATGGAAATATACTTTAACTCAAATTTTGATAATCTTAAGCCTAGCATGATTCAAATGCATTTCTTTCAATTTTTTTTTATCTCTCAAATCCTTTGTTGCCTCTAAGTGGGCAGAATTACTTTTATGCTAAGGAGTGGGTACATGGATTGATCAAGAGAAAATGGAAGGTCTTCTATGTGAAGAGACGGAAGGAGAAACACTTCAACTCTCTAGACTAGTCTTCAATTCTGCCATTTTATCTTATATGGGACAGATTTGACTGTGACTGGAACCACTAGTGGCATACTGCTTCCGTTATGATGATTTCGTCAGGATTGGAAATTGTAGGATTAGTTTGTTTGTGGATGAAACAATCATCTTAAGACTTCTTCCACTTGTTCACTTCTTTTCGATTGTCTCTGCCTTAGGAATCTCTCATAGCATAATTGATAATTTTTAGATCAATCATCATGCATCTATCTCTGCCTCTTGCCTTACAAATCCTATAAAATTATCTGATAGTTTTAGATCATACATTTCCATCTAGAAAGATATTGGTCCCACAAAAGCTTACTAAACCATCAAATCCCAAATATAAGGATTTGAAACTCATTTTTGTGAAAATGGGCCAATTTTCTGTCTTTGGAGTTTTCAAATTCTGTCAGTTGCAATCATGATTTTAAGTATACATCAATGCAATGCGTTGTAGTCTAAAATACATCCCAAACAAAATACAAGTTTGTTCCGTACACAAGTGCCATTAGGAATACCAACAAGATCTGCTCACTGGAACTCTGCAAGCCCCTCAAGATTCTCATGATGCTGGAAATCAGAATAACCGTGCCATATTGTAGTGCCCAAAATGCATTTACACTAGATGTTAGTCCAAAACAACTGAAATACACATGCAAAAAATGAGAATTAACCAATATAAGCTCTCTGGCACATTCTGATCTCTATGATGTGCTAAAACAGACTTCTGAGCTGATAAACTGCAACTGCAAACTGTTATCATCAGTGTTCCATGAGCGTTGGGGACAGGTTTTCGGGACGTGGGGACAAAGGGACTAAGTTTGGGGATGGCGGGGGGATGACGGCGGGGGAGTGGCGGGCTGATATAGTTATACATATACTTATAGTACTTGAAAAACTAGTTTTTAAAAGATGTATAATAGTATAAGGATTACATTTCAAATCAAACTATAGGAAATTAGTAAAATTATAACATAGCAAAATATGAAATACAGAATACTAAATCTAAATATGAAGATTTCTTGAATGCTAATTGCTAAATAAAATTTGACAAATGAAATTGACAAATTGGAGATTTCTATTATATCGAAAATATGAATATTTGATGTCATATGAGATATCACAAAGTCTATAAAGATGATTACATGATTCATCATTACAATGAGTATCAAATGCAGATACTAATAGCAATAGTATTACAAAAGACAAAATGCCAAAATGTCAAAACTCAAAATGTAGTGAAGGGAGGCCTCTAATCATCTACAAACTCGTCATCATTGGAACTGTTGGACTCCACAAGATCAAGATCCCTCAAGCTCACACCAACTAGCCCTACATCTAAAGTGATAGGATCATCCTCATCAATCTGTGAAGGCTCCTTCAGCTCTACATCCCATCGTGCCCCTGGACTCTCCTTGTACACGAGTGTCTTGTGGTCCATGAGACGCAAAGCACTGTGTACAGCCACAAGCTTCTTTGCTCTCTTAGAGGTAAGTCTGTTCCTAATAAGAGAGCGGATGAAGCTATATGTATACCAGTTCCTCTCAGCAGTTGAAGAACTGGAAACCTGGGATAGCAGAGGAATAGCTAGAGTGGTGGTCAAAGATTTCAGACCATGACAATTCCACCACAAAAGTTGGTCCTCCTGTGCCATAGTTTCTATATCCATCTTTGCCGCATCTGAATAGCCTCTAAGAGTGGCAAATCTTCCCCACTCAGTGCGAATTATGCCGGCATCTCTAGAATCATACATCTCTATGCACCTAAAGAAACCCGCCTTCACCTCATCATCCTAAATCGATGTCACTCTACCCGATCTAGCCTTGTACCACTTAGGATTCAAGGCAAAGGCAACCATATGCAAAGGAGTGTTCAACTTGTCCCATTTGCGTTGAATGATTGGCCGAATGTGCTCATTGTAGAGTGCTAGAGAGGGGTCCTTCATTCGCACGACAACCCTCATCTGGTCAAGCATAGAGTCAATGCACTCATACACGTCTCCAAGGTTAGGTGCATCCCCATCCCCATATTTGATGACTTGTGATACTGGAGAAATGATGGAGACAATGTATTTCGCATCAATCCAAAACACATCACTCTTCACTATCTCCTTCACCCTTCTCCCTTGCTTTGTCTTGGTCTCGACCCACCTATTCCACTCATTAGTCATAACCATGAGTTTCAATGCCTCTTGCAACTCAATCATTCTCTCCAAGAGAATGAAATAGGATGCATATCTGGTCTCAACTGGTTTCAAGAACTCCTCCACGAAGGTCTTGAAGAGTGTATGTGAAGTGTGGTGGTTGCAGATAAACATCTGCACATCTCTCGCATCGGTGACCACTCCTCTAATCGAGTCAATCTTCCCCATGCCCTTGAGTGCATTGTTCATGGCATGCACACAACATGGGGTCCACAAAATATGTCTATAGACTCCCTCAATGAGTCTCCTTGCTGCTCTACACACGTGGGCTGCATCTGTCACTACTTGGACCACATTTTGTGGCTCAACCTCCTCAATAGCCTTCCCGAGGACCTGAATCTGAAAATCAGCATCTTTGTGATGCCCTGTACAATCAACTGCTCTAAGGAAGTATGGGCCCTTTGCACATGTGACCATGATGTTGATGAGTGGACGATGGCTAAGGTCCGTCCACCCATCCATAACTATGCTGCACCCAGATGCCACCCAACATGCGTTCATCTTCTCCATCAAAATATTGATCTTGGAATAGCACTTATCCAAGATCGAGGTCCTCATTTTTCGTCTCACCTGGTGGCACATATGATGTTCCTCCCTTTGCCACCATAGCCATCATCTCCCTATAATAAGGAGAACGTGTAACATGAAATGGGATGCCATTGGCAAAGAAGAACTTGCCAATGGATTCATCTATCTAATCTCTAAGCTGCACATTAAACATATCAACTATGGGGTTACTCTGTGATGTCTGCAACTTGTGTTTCCCTGTCCCCCTAGCCTCTCGTGATTGGGGTATGGCACTAGAAGTGGAAGTGGATGGAGATCCAAACATCATTCCTCTCATTTGCGAAGCATGAGGAGAAGTATGTGGCGCATGCTGGGTGTGCTGAAGGGCTGCCCTAGCAGACAAAGTAGTAGGCACTGAAATATTTGTGTCATCTGGAACGCCCCAAAGCTTGTTAAACTTAATTCTGTATTATATATTTTTAGCTGCCTTCAAAAACTTACAATGATCCACACCTTTTCTTGTCCAAAAAAGAAAGTGTGCATTCACTCCAGTGATGCTACCAAACCATTCAACCCCACAAATGTTGCACTTCCACTTCCTTGTTCTCCCACCTGAACATGACGTACCTTGTACTCTTGAAGCAAACTGTTTGAGAGGAGACTTAGATCATAAGCACCTCTAGCATATTGTGCCAACAACTCTGAAGGGCAACCTATACTAGCTGGTGCACTCGCCATGGAACTAGATTGGGCTCCAGGATCAGCCCCATGGTCACCCCCCTCATCCTCAGGTTCAAATTCTGAATCATGTTTACTATGAGAATGGATTTCAATCTCATCTTCACTCATGTCTTGGGAGCTCATTGTGAAAGTGACATTGCATTTCACAAAATAAAAATAAAAATAAAAATAAAATCAGCCTAGTTTAACAAATTGAAATATACAAATTTGAAATTTCAATTTTGAAAACAAAATTTACAATTTATAATTTTATTTTATTTGAAAATTAGAATTAAAATAATAAAATTTGATGTTGAATCTTGAGGGATTTATCATTTTGTCCTCAAGATTCAACATCAAATCTGATTTTGAGATGAATAAGAAAAAAAAAAAAGTTTAAAGTTAATTTTTAAACAAACAAAGAATTGAAAAATGAAAATCAGAAAAAAAACAAAAAAAACAAGAAAAACCTTACCTTGTGCTTGAAAAATCTCTCCAAAATGCAATAGAATCCTCTTCTTCTTGCTCCTCACTCCTATCACACTTGCAATCACTTTTTTCACTCCTTCAATCAGACTTCTACAAGTTTTTCCTCCTCTTGAGCTTGTTGGAAAAAAAATCAGTCTTTCAAAATGTGAGTGAAATCATCAAATATGATGGTTTTGTGTTGTTTTGGGGGAAAGGGTGGGGCCCACATCAAATTAAGGTTACCCCCCAACCCCCAAAAATCGAACTCTTTTATAAATTTTAATTTTTTATATTGCATTTGACATGGGGCGATGGGAGACGTGTAGATGTCTCACCCCTCAAGAAACGCCTAGGCGTCTCCCAAGGAGGTGTGGAGACATTTCCCAAGGAGACTTGGGGATGTCTCCACATCTCCTTGGGAGATGTGGAGACGTTTCCCTATCTCCGGCGGAGCACCGGTGCCGGTGGTGGGACGGCAGGAGATGGCACGTCCCCGTTTCCCCGTCCCGGAAATGTCCCCGTCTCCGAAATGCGGCCCAAAAGGGGGAGAAATGCGTTTCCGTGGAACGCTGGTTATCATTTGGATGAATTTGGCCTTGGTAAATTGCAACTGCAAACTGTTATCATTTGGACAAGTTTAGCCTTGGTCAAATTTGTATGATGAATCTGGGTTGAGTTGAAGCAGTATAAACATGTCAACTGTGGTTGAAACTGTAATCTGTGACCTTTTTCTCTGATGCTTCTTTCCACAGCATTCTACAGCTTGCTTCTTGCATCTCCCTTCTGCAAATTCTATGCAATGGGTACTACTTCTCTGAATGATACTCTTCTACCTTGCCAAATCTGTAATATTCTGCTCCTGTTGTTATTTTTAGATTAAAGATACTAGGTTTTTTTTGTTTTGGGTGTGATCTTTCAGACTAGAAAGAAGGTGCAGAAGGGTTTTTTTTTGTTTTTTGTTTTTTGATGGATCAGCTGGAAACAATAAACAATAATAAATAGCAGCAAATACTAATTCTGAATATAACACTAACACGTGCAATTTAGGAGCTGAATATTCCAGATTAGATGCTAATCAAAATATTGAATTTTTCTACAATATAACTGCAACTCAGTTCATTAAAATCCCTTACATATCAAAGCCAAACATACCCAGAAAAAGTTGTTGACTTGGAACCACTGCTGTAATAAAATCAGACTCGCAAATCCTGAGATCTGGGCGCCACACCTTCAATTCTGAGAGCCAAATGCTAGTAGAATGGTGGAATGATGCTTGCAGCCCTAGCCATCCAATTTGGTCTGATCAAACCCTTTAAAACTTGTGAACTCAGCTTCTACAAATCTGTAACAACCTTGTTAACGAATAAATTATTTATTCTGTTGAATCCACCTGTTGCCCGTAGGAAAATAAACTCAGATTTTCCAGACTGTATCTCTCAACAGTGTAGAAGATGTCATCATAGAGGGGTTTTTGAAATGGTATTTCAATATATACAATAGAGACAAAATGCTCTATTTATAATAGATTACAAGACGATGTTTTAAAAAAGAAACTAATGTAAACAATAGAAAAGGAAACTTACTAAACTAACTAAGATGACCATTATAGAAACATTACAACATTATTTTAATACCCTTTCTTAATGGTCATCATTTTAAGAAACCTATAGAAGACATAATTTGCAGATCTTTTGGTCACTAATGCATAAAAGGCCACCCCCTTCTCTTCAGAACGCTCTATGACACGAGCCTACTTCTGAGAACCTCCCTGGTTCTGCAAAACTTCTGGATATGACCAAGATAACAACAAACCTTCCAACTTGATGTTGGGTAACAAAGCTATCCCTCCCTGTAGCTAGAGACATGGAGATCAGCTTCTCAAATTGAAACCACGATTTTGAGGAAAAATCGTCAAGCCCTCGATTGCTTCAAAAAAATAACCACGGTTTTGTCAAAAAATTGTCAAAAACTTTTGTAGATGAACATTTTTCGCCCCAACAACTCTAGGTGTGACTCGGAACAACTGCAAGAAACCACGATTTTTGTGGAAAAAATCATCAAATCCTTGATGTGATGTTGAGATCACCCACAATTTCGTGACAAAATTGACAAACCCTTCTTTTAGTGAAGAAAATGGTAAACTGAGGATCATGATTTTTAGGAAAATCATGCAAAACCCAAAAAACCCTCCATAAGAGAAAATCATGCAAAACCCAAAAAACCCTTCCATAAAAGAAAGAACCCGTGATTTTTGCATGAAAAAATTGCATAAAAATTGAAAATCAACCAAACCCGCCAAACTTAGCACGATAGAATAGTAAAGACATTGTGTGGCAAAACAACGCCATGAAATTGCACAAACTCGTCTAGGAATATGCAGAAAATCCACCATAATTATTGTATGGGAAAAAATTAGAAAACCCACATCACCAATTTGCTTCAAACACCCACGATTTTTGAGAAGAAAATCGAGCAAAACCCATTGCCAAAAAAAATGTGCAAGGAAATCCGAAAATCCTGATCACGATTTTTAACAAAAATATCGCAAAAAACATTTTGCGGAAGAATACACCAGCTGCGGAAAATAAACCGATCACGTTTTTTAACAAAAATATTGCAAAAAACATTCTGCGGAAGAATACACCAGCTGCAGAAAATAAAAACTAGGCAATGGGCCCATGATTTTTCTCAAACCCGTCTAGAACTCAGATTTGTCGCATAGAAGCTAGGGAACTTTTCTTTTTAGACCCGTCGCCGTGAAGATTCCTCATGGAAATAAACTCTCAATGTGGAAGGAAAAGATAGAAAATCGTGAGATTTTGAGTGCCAAATCTGCAAGCCACCACATAGAAAATACTGAGTCGTTGTGTGTAGAAGAATGAAACAAAACTGTTAAAAAAAGTCATTGCACGAAATACGGAGGTCGCATGTCAAAAAAAAAACTTTCCTGTTGCGTGAAGAACAGATGTTGCAGAATGTCTCGGGAGAGAAAGAAAGATGCCCATGCGATTTTACAGAAACCTTCATCACATTTGCAGAAGCCTGTGACCCAAAAAAACTCATCTGCTTGTTAGCGGCATTATTGTACACAAACATAAGACTAGTTAATTATGTGTAATTGTTTTGGTTAGTTGGCAATCGAGGGGTGGTCGTTGCGGTGTGACGGTTGGCGCTCGCACCCCCTCGGTATCTTTATATACTTCCGAATGTAACTTGTAACAAAAAGACAACTATGAATGGAATAACATCTCTTATACTTGTCTGATATCTATGGCGTTATTATTCTGCATCACGTGCTTTATCTGTGTACTTTAAGCTATTCACCCGAGAGGGTAAACATTTGGCGCCGTTGCCTAGACGTACTCGGGAACGGAAAACGCGGATGGCGCACAGACACGATGGACCTACCCGTCGGTGAGATTAACCCAGAGGCCAACGACGCGCAAACGGAACAATCGTCGTGGGACGCAGAGCGTGATGGCAAGAGGCGAAGGGGAAATTGAACCCTGTAATAATCCCGACACAATGTTGAGATAAATTGTGGCCGAAAGGAAAAATAATAAAAGTTTTTTTTTTTTGTGTACATGGTGTGTGCTTGCTATGTATGGAAGTGATTTATGCCCAATGTATTAAATAAAGATAGAAATAAAAAAGCAGAAACGGACGAGTGGGAGGCCACGCAGAGGGCCTTGATTCTGGAGCAGCAAGTAGAATGTAGACGGAGGTTGAGGCAACTTGCCGAAGGACGACCTGCCGAAGGGTGGCCCAAAGGGTGGCCCGAAGGGAACCACAGAGGTGTCACAGAGGGTGCAGAAGCTGAGGGAAATTTCTACGCGTCGCCAGAACACCGTAGGGTGCGGAGCCATGAAGAGTTTCTGGAGGAAACAAGGTTAAGGAGAGATCTAGTCGAAGAGACTCGGGATCGGTTCATAAACTTATCCTTTACACCACAAAGTGAGGATCACCAAAGGGAGCCACGAGTGGGCGCGGGTGACAACGAAGGGGAGGATAACCGTACGGTAGGTGCCACACTCGGCAGGCAAAACACCGTACCTCCAGTCACCCACGCAGGACACACCACTGGCACCGGAGGGAGCGGCGCAGGGGCCCAGACACAGCCACAACCACCTCCAGCAAGACGACCCCCATCGATGGGGAGTAAATAGAAACTGCCGAAGTTCAATGGTGACGGGAAGGAAGATCCCGTCCGCCATTGTCGAACGTGCGAAACCATATGGTCAGCGAACGGTGTTATCGACCAAAACGAATGGGTAACACAGTTCCCAACAACTTTAAGGGGAGTGGCCATAGACTGGTACTCAGACATGGATAAGGCCAAAGTCGGCACATGGCCCGACCTAAAGGAGTTTGGGATAGAGTTCCGCCTCCTGAGAGATGACAACGAAATAGTCGCCGAGATCTATGGAACGAAGCAGAACAAGAACGAGACTGTCCGAGCCTATAGTCGGTGGCTGAAGGAACTATTGGGAAAAATGGAGAGTCAACTAGTAGATGGGTTGAAAAAGCGATGGTTCGTGGAGGGACTGAAGCATTCCCTCTGAAAGAAGATGAAAATCGTTCCACCTACATCGTACGAAGATGCATACAATAGAGCGATGGATCTCGAGAGCGAGACCAAGACATCGAAGAAAAAGGAGGAGGATAGCTCGTCCGAGGAGGATGACTCGTCATAGGAAAGCAGCAGCGACAGCGAGGCTGGCAAACGGGTGCAAGCGCTCCAGAAAGACATGGAGCGAATGAGGAGGGAATTCAAAACAATGAGAAGCACCGGTCGGACCGAAGGGGACATATGGTGCACTGAGTGCAAAGAGGAGGGGCACACAAAGGGTACTTGCCCGAAGAAGGCATTCTGTGAGATTTGCCAAGTGATGGGACACTCCACCAAGGAGTGCCCATACAACATGAAAACCCGGAATATGCAAATGAACCAGGTGCTGTTCACGGAGCAGGCCACAATGTCCGCACCAGCAGGTACGGGCCAACAAGCGAGCAACAATGCAACCTTGGGAGGTTACCGAGATAACCGTTGGGGAGGACGAAACAACAATAACAACAATAACAACACAAGGAGCTGGATCCAATATGACTCCAAAGGTCGACCGATGGTACAATGCAGAGCGTGCAGCCAATGGGGGCACTTCGCCCGAGACTGCTCGAAGGGAGAGGCCACACAATATTTGTGCAAATGGTGCGGACCGGGAGACCACGAAGATGCCACCTGCCTGAAGTCTGGCGTCAACTTGCTCAATGTCGAGGAAACCAAAGAAGAGGAAGTGCTGGCCGTAACCCCCGCCCAAGCCAGACATGCAATGTGCCCAGACCTGGAGATGGAGAAGCGAAGGGCACAGGAAGCAGGGGAAGAAATTGAGAAAGAAATACGAGAAAGGGTGAAGGCGAAGGGTACGGCGAGTACTTCTAGCCGATCGAAGGCGAAGGATGCTATACTAAATCAAATTTTAAAATTAAAACTGGAGGTGCCTGTGAAGGTACACGACCTCCTCCAAATGATGCCTCAATTATGAACGGCGTTCCTGAATAATCTCTCCCAACCACGCACCAATGCCAACCACCGCACAGATGTTCCTGGGGGGTCTGCAATAGACCCCATGCTGCTGGCAGTTAACACTGGAAGGAACCCGGCCATTGTGGAGATGGGTATCCTTGGCACCATTCTAACCGATACCATCGTCGATGGTGGATCAGGAGTGAATGTTCTTCCAAAAGAAACCTGGCGGAAGCTGGGGAAGCCGACGCTATGGCCATCTACATTCAATTTGCTCGCAGTAGATCAGCATGGAATCAAACCCATCGGGACACTGATGGGCCAACAAGTTACCATCGGGACGCAACCCTTCATACTGGACTTCGTGGTAATCCCACTAAAGAAAAAAGGGTATGATGCGATCTTAGGGAGAGGGTGGCTGGTGGCAGCCAAGGCCACCCACAACTGGAAGAAGAACACTCTGTCTATGGAGAGTGGAGGAAGGAAGTTTATCATAGACCTCGGGACACAGTTGGTTAGTGAGGAATTGGCATCATCTTCGGAATCAGAGGGTGAAGGAGAAGGCAACCTGAGGAACGAAGGACGAGGCTGCAGGAAGCCCAACGACGAAGGGATTCTCAAACTAGGAGAGTGCTCTGAGGATGAGACGGGGTCATTGAACGGGCTCTTCCACTGGCAGATGGAGGATTACGAAATGTTCCAGAGCTACAGGCTCGAAGTAGAGGAACCAGAGCAAGTAACAGAGGAGGTGTACCTGCCAGAATACATAGAATATTGGAAGCGAGATGCCCCAAACCTCGGTGACATAGATAATCTGAAGATCAATTGTGTCGGCAACGATTGGAACCCTGTGTGGAAGGTCGCAGCTTTCAAAATCTTTATTATTCTTCTTCTTCTTATGTACGGGAAGGAGACTGTGGTCCCTGTAGAATTTGTGGTTCCAGGTCTTCGGATGGCCATTGAAAATAGACTTGCCACCAACGGATCCAAATTGAAACCCTACCACGTGAAGCGCCCAGGGGACCCGAGAGGCCAGAAGAACACCCGAGAGGCCGAAGGGGGACCCGAGAGGATGGAAGGGGTCTCGAGAGACTGGAAGGATACCCGAGAGGTTGGAGGGGGACCCGAGAGGATGGAAGGGGACTCGAGAGGCCGGGTAGGTGACTTGAGAGGCACGGGAGACTCTTGGGCGAGGAAAACCGAGAAGGATGAAGGGCGATCCCAGAGACAGGGGACCCGAGCCTAAGACTCTCTAGACAACTAAATTAGGAAATTGAAAAAAAAAAAAAAATATTTTTTTTTACGGTCGTACAGATCTGTATGGCATTTGACCGTATGGCTTGAAAAAAAAAAAAAAAAGAAAAAAAGAAAAAAAAGAAAGGAAAAATAAAAGAGAAGAAAGCCACGGTGGAACCACCGTACGGTAGCACCACCGTGCGGTGGCAACACTGGCGGTGGGACCACCGGCGGTGGAACCATCGTACGGTGGCAACACCGGCGGTGGGTCCACCGTACGGTAGCACCACCGTGCAGTGGCAACACCGTACGGTGGACCACCGTGCGGAGGAAAGCACCGCTGGCGCAAGGAATGAAGGCGCGGAGCGCGGAGACATAAACGCAGCCCCCACACAAACAAACATAGCCGTACGGTGGAGGGGTGTTGACCGCACGGGAAGGTGGCCGTACGATTGGAGGTGCCAGTGCTGTTGTTGACCGTATGGGGAGGTTGTATGGCCGGGGTGCCATCGGGGACATTACAGTGGAAAAAAAACGACGACGACCAGATTGAAAAATTATTCGATGACATCTGGAGCCAAAACGCTGAAAATATTAGTGGAGAAGAAGGGTTTTGACATCTTAAAATATCACAGAAATGATGCGTGCCATGGACTTTCGTGTGGTTCTGAGGGTTGTAAGGTGGTGGGAGCGCACCTGGGGCGTTGCCCCCAGACCCTGCGAGGTGCACTGCCCCTCGACCCTGCTGGGGTGCTGCCCCACACCCCGCTGGGGGCACTGCCCCCAGACCCTAGTTTATTTTTGAGCTATAGTACACTTGTTGGAGTTGGGCGAAGGGCATTTTGAGATGTCATGGTAAGTGTTGTGGTTGTCCGTACTGTGAGAAAGAAGCCTGCAGCTAAGCATTGGCGGGGAAGCCATAAGCCGTAGAGGGAGACGGATTTGGAGGTTGGAAACAAACAGAGTTTGAGGGAAGGCATTGCAGGTCCGCGCAGTTGTATAACACCAGGGAGTTATTCAGTTCAGTTATTAGCCTTTGGGGAGTGTGATGGAGGATTTGAGGGGTCTCCTAGCCTTTGTGCCAGCGGGTTGTGGCCACCTCCAAGCAGGAATGGTACGCTTTGAGGAACTTGGAGTATGTTTCGGTTGGACGTGAGGTTGCCTTGGTGGATGCAGAGAGGGCTCGAGAGGAGCTGACCACCAGGTTGGAGGCAATACTAGCGCGAGACTTAGCTCAGCGTACCCAGGAGTTGGATCCTGAGAGGGCAACATCGGTGGCTATCGAGGACAAATTGGCTAGGGAGACAGTGTCATTTGAGTAGCAGTTGGTGGAGGCTGAGACCGAAAAGCATGTTTTGCAGACAAGTTTGGTTTAGGCACAGGAGCATTGTGATGTCAAAGGAAGCACTAATGGTGAAATCCGCACTTGAGCATCGGATGGTAGCAGAAAAGGGTTTTCAGGCGAGGACGCAGCAGGTGTATAAGTTCCGAGCTCGACTGGCGTCAACAGTTCTGTTTAATGTCATCTCTATTTTGTATTAAGTCGTCTGGAGATGACTTCTTTTCTTTTGGGGGGGATGATGTTAGCGGCATTATTGTACACAAACATAAGACTAGTTAATTATGTGTAATTGTTTTGGTTAGTTGGCAACTGAGGGGTGGTCGTTGCGGTGCGACGGTTGGCGCTCGCACCCCCTCAGTATCTTTATATACTTCCGAATGTAACTTGTAACAAAAAGACAACTATGAATGGAATAACATCTCTTATACTTGTCTGATATCTATGGCGTTATTATTTTGCATTACGTGCTTTATTTGTGTACTTTAAGTTATTCACCCGAGAGGGTAAACACCGCCACCCTTCGCGATTTGTAGGTATAGAAGCCTGTGAAAACAACCCTTATGATTTTAAGAAGGCGTCTCACCCGAAACTAGTCCACAATAGAAAACCCTTGACCTTCAAAAATCTGACCAACAAAATCACCACGATTTTCTAAACCCTTGATTTTTCTTTTAAAAAACTTCTGAAAAAAATTCAAGTAAAAGGCCCATGATTTTTTTCAGGTAAAAAATTCTAGAAACTTCCAAGTAATCTAGCCACAAATTTATAAAAAAAAAAAAAAAATTGTAAAAAAAACTTAACCCGCTCTGATAAAATGAAATGGTAAATTGATATTAAACTAATGAAGCGAAGCAAATACATATAGGCAATTTACAATATGATGTTTCTAAATGAAACAATCGTCAACTGAGAACTCAGTTACCGGTTCTTGCCAAAAATGGTTGGGTCCTGGTCCGTGCCTGGTCTTGGTCCGAGCCTGGTTCGACCTGGGTCCCACCCGGGTCTTGCCCAGGCGGCTGGGTTCTTGTTGACGTGTATTTTGTACACTATCAAACACAGAATAAAATACCTGAGGGAACCTTATCCTCTCTTGAGTAAAGTCTCCAAATGCTGAAGATATCGTGAAAAGGATCAATCAGGGTGACTTCAAGGTTCTTTGTTGTAGGATCTCTACGTGTGGATAAGCTCTCTGTGGTATGATGTGATTTGCTGGAATCACAAGGGGACTTACACTTGATGACTAAACTTTTGATTTGCTTTGAATATTGCTGGAACACAGGCTCTTACTGCCTTAGATTTGAAAAAAGGAAAAAAGATGAGGGCGAGGAAAAGATCTAATCCTAACACTAAGAATGTAAGAGCAATGAATGATCTTTGATGGAATTCTAACTAAGTCTTGTTTTGACATCGCAGGACCATCTCCACAAGGTTAGTGCGATCTTCGAAGGAAAGCTTTATGATGTTCAAATCATCACTGCAGGCATAGACACCATCAGGTTGATGCATATCAATGAAGAAGCGACAATTGAAGTTAAGCTTAAGCTGAATGATTCCAGTTGACTACGCAAGGCAAGTCTGCAATCAACAGATTGCTAGTAATATGGATATACGAATTCCACCATCAATCGAGCACATTTCTTCCACTCATCTAATAACACGAAATCAAATATGAGAAGTATAGAGACCATGCAAATTGTCGAATCGACCCATAAATTTCACCATTTCTTCAATGAAGTTACAAGTCTTTTACAACAACATCTTGGCAACAATCTTTGCCTTCTCTCTCTACTCTACTCTAATTGCTATTCTAATCACCTTCTAACTACTCTCTATTCACTAACTCCTTTCTAACTGCTTTCTATTTACTATCTATTACCTTTACAAAATGAAGAGTCGGGGCTTATATAGTGCCCTCAATACAATTCGATGGCTAAGATCAATTTGAGATCAATGGCCAAGATTCAACAATGAAAACCCTAATTAGGGTTTGTTACAACCATTACATAACATTTAATGCTCGACCAATGAAAAAAATTGTATTGCTTGGACACATGTCCTCTCTGGAAAATTCCACCAATGGATAGCTGGGGTAGGTACACCGAAATTTGTGCCACCTCCCATGAGTTAGGTACATTGAATCCGGACATGCTGAGGTGGACCACACCGACTGGAGAAGTGATGACTAGGATGCCACCTCGTCTGACACTTGTAACTTGGTAGATATTCAGCTTGATGTTGTTGAGAAGCTAGCTTTAATTAATTCATCTGGAACTATCTGCTTCTTCAACGAACCCTTGCTCTAACTTCTTTCGTCTTTGGTGTGCAGGATGATTGATGCACCTTGCCTTGGAATGCTAGATTGGAAGAGGTCGCCCTTGTTGATGTTTGATCGAAGAAAGCCATCCTTGTCGATGCTAGACTGGAGGAGGTCGCCCTTGTCCTTGCTTGATCTTCTTGGAGGAGACCATCCTTGATCTGGCTTGAGTTTACAACTCCGGGATCTCCATTTGATGCCTACACAAAATATTAAAGTTAGTCTTTTGAGCATCAAACCTCAAAGCATGAAATTTAAGACCTTTCAAAGGTAAAACTTAAGATATTAATTTGAAAAAAGTCATGATAAATCAAGAACTATACATTTTCAAATTAATCATGAATGGAAATTGGATTTTCAAGACTTAGATTTTACAGAATTGTAATGGGATCACAATAAGTCTTGAATGAGATCTTAAAAAAAGTAATTCTTCATACCTTCCCTTGAGTACTTAAGTACAAAACTTTGAAAAAAATGATGAGAGAAGACCGGATTTTGATGGACAAGCTTAGATTATAGTCCTCCCTTGGATGAATTACGCCTCCTCTAGCTTGAAAAAGAATAAACTCCACTAGCCTCTTAAAAAATCTGGAAATTCGCCTTCAAATACCTTCAAAACATCTGGAAATTATCCTCCAATTTAGCAAGAAATTCGCCTCTCCAATGGCCTTCAAGATGAATTTCGCACTTAAAGGAATGATTGAATGATTTGAAATGTGAAGCAACACTCCTTAATATATAGAGCGCTCACCTTCCACTTACCCATGAGGCCGACCTAGCAAATAAAAGGTGAAATAATAAATAAAACCTCAAAAGGAGTAGGCCGACTTGTCAAATAAAGGCAAAATAATGCCTTGTGTGCTCAACTTTTAATTTTTAATTTCACAAAAATTAATTTTAAATGCCTTTATAATAGAAATTCGATTTTTTGAGGCCCAAAATTAATTTATTAAATGCCAATTTAATTAATTTTTTCAAATATTCCAAAGTTAGCAATTTGGCATCTAATGCGATTTGGAGGATATTAACGCCCAAATATGGTAAAAAATAATGAATGCCATTAACTTCGCTCTGGTCCCTTGGAGAGGGACAGGAGCGAACTCTCAATCTATGCCTTGCATTCCTCATTTTTTTGTCCAAGACTTCATCTAGGCATCTAAAATGGCATTTTTAATTGGAGCTTTGAGTTTAATTTCACTTGATTTCTAAGAGGAAAGTGCATTAGGATTTTTTTTCGCCCTGGACCCTTGGAGAGGGACAGGAGCGATTTTTCACTTTTGGTCTTGATCCTTCACCTTTTATTTGTCGATTCTCGTTGTGGGGTAAGCAATGATCCCCTTCGTCCATTCTATGCATGCTTAACTTGTTTTTGCAAGGCAAAATTGGTGTTCTAAAGATTTTCGCCCTGGTCCTCCAGTGAAGGACAGGAGCGCTTTTTGCATTTTAGGCTAGGATTATCAAGTTTTGAAGGCAAATCTTTGTTCACCACGCTTTAGAAGACCTTTTCCATCTTGCACAACCTTGCCTTAGCGTAATTTTGGAGGGAAGTTATTGGTTTTGTAAAAATCGCACTGGTCCTTCAGTGAGGGACAGGAGCGCTTTTGGGTTTTTTGCACAAATTCTTAATCCCTTCAACTTCAAATGATCCTCAAGGCGTAGAACATCATTCTCCACTCTTTTTGGAGTTTTGAAAACAAAAAAAATATTATCTCAAAATGTAAGGTAAATGGGCACATTTGGAAATTTCGCCCTGGTCCATTGGAGAGGGACAGGAGCGCTTTTGCCAATTGTCATCAAAATTTGCAACTCTTGCATCTCAATTCCTACTCGAAGCTTTTTAAACATCCTTTCAAACTTGTGCCTTGGCCTAGATTTGTCCAAAATTGGCGAGAAAGGCTAGATAACATGTTTTTCGCCCTGGTCCCTTGGAGAGGGACAGGAGCACCTTTTTACATCTTGGCATACTTCTTTGTTCTTTAAAACCCTCAATTGCGTCTAAGGCATAAAACATCATTTCTCCCTCCTATTCAAGTCAGGCTTTGCCTCAAAATCTCAAACAAAGAGGAGAATCCTGTAAAAACGCCATGGTCCTTCAGTGGGGGACAGGAGCGCTTTTTGTCTTCTAGGCCAAAGTGCTTCATCCTTCATCTCGAAATTCTTGGCTAAGGAAGATATCATCTTGTTATACGCCATGAATAAGAGTTCAAGCCCAAGAAAGGTTTAAAAATGTGTATATAAAGAAAATCGCTCTGGTCCTTCAGAGAGGGACAGGAGCGCTTTTACCTTTCTAGACAAAAAATCCATCATTTCATCGTCTTTGATCAAGTCTGGATGCTCTATCATGTTCATTGCGTCCTCCACCATGCCTTTGATGTCTCAATTTGACCAAACAAGGTCAGGAATGACTCAAATAAGCTTTTTCGCCCTGGACCCTTGGTGAGGGATAGGACCGATTCGCCTTGGACCTCCTGAGAGGGTCAGGAGCGAAATTCGCTCTGGATCCTTAGGGAAGGACAGAGTGAAATTTGACTTTTTGAACTCTCTATTAGGATAATTTTTATGGAATATAACATTTACCATATATACTTTCAGGATGTTTGAGAGTGGTTTCAGACCTCCAGGAGCTATATTGCAAAATCTAATTTTTGGAGGTTTTTCAGTTTCCAGACTTAGTCAAATTTCAGGATTAGGACATTCCAGACTTAGCTAAATTTCAGGATCAGGACATCACTCAAGCCAGACTTGCTATCCATGTGATCCCCTTGGCGACACTCAAAATGCAAAGGCTAACGGACAAAACCCTAAAAAACGTAGAAAACAAACCCTAAAAGCAAAAAGCAGGGGTCCCCATTTGCAATGGGGCGATGTGTGAAAATGTCACAACAGTTCCCTGTGGGTCCTGCGTGGCAGGATCCACAGGGAACCCAGCCGCCTAGGCAGGACTCGGGTGGGACCCAGGGTGAATCCAGGAGGACTCGGGTGAACCCAAGCCTGTGGGTTTCCAAAAACGGGGCCCACGGGTTAGAAAACAAATAAAAACAATTAAAAAACAAATTTTTTAATCTTAATATTTGTATGTTTGAACTGTGAACATATATAATTTTGATGTTTGAAGTTTGAACATATATATATATATAAAAAAATTAAAAAATATCTATATATGTATGGACGAACTCGTACCCGTACCCCCAAATTTTTTTTTTTTGCCGAATCCGCGAATCTGTACTCGAATCCGAACCTGAATCCGAACCGGAACCGGTAACTTAGACTGAGAACTAACTTAGAAACTGTCTAAAAAAACTAAAGACGACTAAATAAACTAAATGACCATAAAATAATTAATTAATTACTCTAATAGTAACAAGTACTCAGATTTTGGCTATACACCATTCTTGTATGCTAACCTGGGTCTATGCTCTATTTTTGTTGATTGTTCTGACATTTGGGCTAATTCATCCTTATATGCTAAAAGAAATCTTCTGAGTGATTATTAGTGGGTATTTTCAGGCATAGATTTATCATTTATTATTACTATTAGAACATAAAAATCTGATTCTGAGGGAACTGGGTTTATATCACGTGAATACTTTTAACTATGGATTTAAATTCCTGTACCATTTGTATCATTGCATAGTTCCTCATTTGTTGATGCTAATGTAACATGTCTTTGTTAATACTTATTTACTATAATATAGCATTTCTTTGTTAATACTTATTTACAAAGTCTTACGAACTTAACATTTTTTCTGGAATAATGTTTTTGTGATTGGAAATGAAAATATTTTGTAATTGTTTGTAAACTATGCCCTGATTAACCTGCTACAATTCCGAGGCTGTGAAGTTTTGCCATTTATTATGCAAAAGTTGCCTTACAGATCTACTTCTCTGATATTATTCGTTTTCCAACAATGTTATTCAATAGACTTTAACATTCTACTCATATTTGCTTTCTGTCTTGGCAGTGTGAAATGACTGGAGTGGTTGTTGATGCTGGAGATGGGGCCACACATGTTGTACCTGTAGCAGAGGGGTATGTGATTGGAAGCAGCATCAAGTCAATTCCTATTGCTGGAAGAGACCTAACTTCATTTGTTCAACAACTCATGCGGGTACTGAGAATCTTGAAAGTGTTGTTTTATTGTATTGTATGATCTCTAGGTAGAAGATATATGTTGAAATTCAAAAGGTACGAACTCTTAGAAATGAAATAAAAGTCCTGATTATAGCATCTTCACAGCAGATTTCCTTTTATCCCTGTGTATGCTGGCAAATTCATGCATATGCGTGGTCATATGAAAGGGGACGGCTGTATACATGCATTCCTTAGAACAACACACAGATCAGACCAAGAACTATAGATGTTGACTTCTGTTTTGAGAGCTTGTGTTTTATTCCTTTAAAACTTCACATATTTGTTCTTCATAGCCAATTTCTTTTTCTACTTGTGCATGCTGTCAAATTCATGCATAGGCATGGTCACATGAAAAGGTGAGGATTATATCTGTGTATTCCTTAGAACAACACATGCATCAAACCAATTTTTTTGACAGTATTCACTTTCCTGCTAGAGCACATTCCCATAGGAGCTGGTTATCATATCCCGAGGAAGGAAATGATTTCCACTCTTTTGGAAGTGGAAACTAGAAATCACCTCATTTCTCATTCTTGATGTTTTAAGTTTTAACAGTTATGAGATCCTGGGATGGTATTAATGTTACAAAGAAATTCTGATTAAGTATCCTTATCTTCTTCCAATCTCCTTACCAGAGATGCCTAGCTCATTTTATTTGAGAGTAAGTGATTCCCAGATGTGAGAGACTCTACGATGGTCAGCTAGACTTACCAGACTGATCATATATTTCTTTCGCAGTACCTCACCTGGTTGGCTTATCGAAATCTTATACATTCTCAACCAACATCATTGCTGATAGTGGGAGACTAGTCAGGCAGTGTACTTATATTCTTTCTGCTAAAGCCTATAGCATTCTGTCAAGATCTTGTAGGCAGTTTCTTCAATGTCAATACTAGTTGGATTTTTACATATTCCAAGGAATGAAAACCTGCTTGATAAATTTTGATTATTGGGGTTTTTGAGGCCCTGCGATGATAGTAATAATCTAAATCACCTTCACTAGAATGTTTGCTCTCTCTCTCTCTCTCTGATAACTATTTTCTGTGTAGCTAACATAATTGTATCCTCTACTTGAGTCTTAATTTTACAATCCTATACAAACCATTATGTACTGAGTATTAGATGTAAATTGAAATATGGTAGTTGATGTCTCTTTGTGAATGGTCGCTTTTGCCTTGTCTAGTCAATTGTATGGGTCATCTAGTCTAAAAAGAGGCCCCCTAGCCCTTTTTTGTCTTTATGGTCAGAGTCTCATAGAGTGTATTATACCTGGGCCTTCTAGGAGGCTATAAGTGGGACTTATCTTCATTGAGTGGTTGCTTGTCATGACTTCTAGTGCTTATCATAGTACAATAATAAGTGTTCCATGGAGTTTAAGAATGAGGGACCATGGACACAAATTTGGGGATGGTGGTGCAAATACAATATAGTACTTTAAGATTAATTATAAGAAATATACAATACATTGAAATTGCTGAATTCCAATATGATATCATATTCAAAATTTCAATGTGATGATTACATTGCAGTAGTATAGGCTAATGCTTCTATAGCCTAGTCATACTCACCAAAATGTCATGGCAAATGCCTCATCATTGGAATTGCTAGAAGTGAACCCATCTAGTTGAAACCTACATGTGTCCCCTGCCCAACATGACCTTGTGCCCTATAGGGGATGTTTCGGGGACATAGGGATTGGTAGGAAAAACTCCCATCTTGTCCCCTTTTCTTCCAAAATTGTGGAAATGTCCTTGGGACATAAAAAAATTTGTAGGGTGCACCAGAGTACATCAGGGGATGACTAGCTGCCCTTGGGATGACAAGTGGATGTCTAGATGGCCCTTGTTTGTCCTAGGGTTGGCTAGCCATTCTCTAATGTACCCAAGCAGGTTTTAGTTACTTCTAAAAAAAATTATGCCTTTTTGGTTTATGACATGCCCATCAAAGATGTACAAAAAATATAAAAATGGATGAAGATCCATATGGTTTTGAAGGTCTTCATTTAGGCTTGTTGGTGGGGACTTTGCCCCTCAAACCTGCCTTGTATGTTGTCCTTGAACCTTCTGAGGGGCATTGCCCTTAACCCCCACAAGGGGTGTTGCCCACAAACCCCGTTGTGGGAATCACCCCTAAGCCCCCCCATGAGGGGCATTACCCCTCAACTCTGTTGAGGGTGTTGCTCCCAAACCCCCAACAAACTACAATTCTGACCGTGTAATAGACCAATGGTTAATCATGATCACAAAATCTACAAAATATCTATTCCTTGTTGTAGATCTCTACATCTTCATGGTCAAAGTCATAGTCAAGGATTATCTTGTTTGATACATTGGACAACCTGTTTAGATACAATGACTGCTATAGAAAGACTTGGCATGTTACAATCATTATATTAGTGAATATGAGTTGGTAGGAAAAGCCACTTGCATAATGCAAAAATGTATCAATAATGCTCTGCATAAATAAATCATAGAACAATCCTGTCTATTAGTATCCTAGCTGAAGTCAAATCGGAACATAATCAGTTATCATATTTCTTAACCGTTCCTCTTTGTTAATGAGTTTTATAATAGAACATGAGGTCTTGAAGGCTTTAGGATAAATTCAATAATAAATCTCTCACCTCAATATACACACCAGTTAGGCACGCCTTTATTAATTTGTGCTCATACATATAGATAAAAAACATTGTAATTCCTAATCAATTACCCACTCTCACAAAGGTTATATAATGTCTTATGAATGCCTAATCAATGTTATCATATGGATATTTGAAATTTCATTATACTTTGAAAGTTTCCCTATTTATAATTGTATCCCTTGTCCTCCCTTAAAACATGGCCTTAAAAAGACATGTCCAGGAAACACATCCCCCAATCCCCTATCATCCTTGTCTCAGGAACTTGGGGGAGCATAGGTTGAAATTCCTCCAAATGGACACTAACCAACCCTACCTGCCCCTGAGACCAATCAATCTGCACTAGCTCCTCTAGATCTACATCGCATTGTGTTGCTACATAAGTGTGTTGTAGTCCAAGAGGTGCAGTGCACTATGTATAGCTATAAGCTTCTTGTTAGTGAATCGGGTACATCCATAGTTCACCATAGATTGGGTTACCCTATGCTATAGTATGCAAATTCAATGTTGCCTCTTTTGGGTAGCCCTTTAGTATGGCGAATTTCGATCCCTGATAATGAATTTTGGTGGCATCTTATGCATTATACATCTTTGTAATTGCATCCACAAAGCCTTTCTTCACCTTAGCATCTTCCACATGGACGACTTTGCTAGGCCTTTGCACATATCAGTCAAGGTTCAATGCATAGGTGGTGAAGCTCAAAGGAGTGTTGAACTTGTCCCACTTTTGTTGAATGATAGGCTGAACGTGTTTATTATAGACATGCATAGTGGGGTCTTTTGTACGATGGTCTTCATTTTGCTATCAATCATTTCATACACCTCCCCAAGGTTTGGAGCATTGGAGTCCTCATATTTGATCATTATGAAAAGTAGAACTATGATGGAGATAATTTATTTGGCATCAACCTAGAACAAGTTGCTCTAAAACAGTGCGAGACACGCAATGGATTTCAAAGAATTGATTAATAACAAAATGAGCAAGACGCTCATAAATAATACAAGAGTATTTACAAGAATAGCAAGTTTCGAATAAGAAATTGCCGAGAAGATCGTAGAAGATCTTACTAAAATAGAATATACACTATTGAGCATTAATACTAAAATTAACATTATTTTAATATTCTAATACCCTCCCTCAATGCTCAATCTATTAACTACACGTATAGACCCCCTGAATTTTACAAATTTATCAGGACCAAGGGGCTTGGTGAAGATGTCTGCTGGCTGCTCCGAGGTAGGAACATACAGCAATTGGATAGATCCGTCTTCAATCAGCTGTCGAATATAGTGACAATGAGTTTCCACATGCTTGGTTCTTTCATGGAAGATTGGATTCTTGGCGAGTTTGAGCACTCCTTGATTATCACAGAACAAGGGAGTTGGACCTGCCTGGGAGACATGCATATCCGCAAGCATTCGTCGAAGCCAAACCGCCTCACAAGATGCCTTAACTGCTCCTCGATACTCTGCTTCTGTCGAGGAGAGAGCCACTGCCTCCTGCTTCTTACTAGTCCATGTGACAACACCAGATCCCAAACTAAACACATACCCTACTGTAGATTTACGGTCATCAATAGAACCTGCCCAGTCAGAATCTGTGTAACCACTGAGTGTAGGATCAGAACTCCGAGTGTATAGAAGTCCATAATCAGGAGTGCCACTCACATAACGCAGCACACGCTTCGCTGCTATCCAATGATCAGCCTTGGGAGCTGTCATGAAGGGTGAAATGTAGCTCACTGCAAAACTGATGTTAGGTCTAGTGGCAGTAAGATAGATGAGGCTGCCCACTAGTTGCCTGAACAAAGATTCATCCACAACTGGTGAAGATGACTGAGCTGAAAGTTTGAGCCCACATCTTTCTACTAAAATCATTTACAATAAGCAAAAAGTATTTGCAACCAGTAACAGAAGATGTATTCATAGGACCACAAATATCAGCATGAAGTAATTGAAGTACCTTAGATGCGCGCCAAGACTTTCCATGTGTGAATGAAGTCTGATGCTGTTTGCCAGCTTGACAGGCGCCACATACTCCAAGATGCTGAGTCTGAATATCAGGTAACCTTGAAACAAGTCCCTCCCGAGATAGCTGAGAGAGATACTGAATGTTGAGATGTCCATATCTCTGATGCCACAAAATGTTGAGAGGAGAAACACGAGCTGCCAGAGCCACTTCAGGAGAATCACCAGTGTCAAGAAGCCTGTATAGGCCATGATCCTCTAGACCAACAGCAACAGTAAGACGAGTCTCCCGATCAATGATGGAACACTTGTGAGCACTGAACACCACATCTAGCTGAGGAGAATTCCTCATAATCTGACTGACAGAGAGCAGATTAAGTTCCATACCAGGAACATAGTACACATTCAGGAAGATGAGATTCCTGTCACCAGACTGTATCTGAACAGTGCCTCTGCCAACAACTGTATACTCCTCACCTTCGCCAAATACAACGGAATCACTGAAAGATGAGAAGTCTGTAAACCAGTCACGCCGATGAGAAAAGTGACGTGACGCACCAGAGTCTATGTACCAAGCAGAAGACCTGGCATGATCTGAAGACCTCTTAGCCATAAAGGCATAAAAGGCAAACTCCTTCTGCTCGGAATGTTCAGCAACTTGCGCCTTCTGGTGTGACCCTCCCTGCTTCTTTTGTTCAGAAGCGAGCCTCTGACGGCAATCTTTCTTCATATGGCCGTACTTGTGACAGTAATTGCACTGCACATTCTTCTTCTTGGCACCATCCTGTGTTTGAGAAGAGCCTTTCTGCTGAAAAGACTGAGAGGATTGAAATTTGCCTTTATCCTTGTGAAAGGATTGTGCTGTGAAGGCATTTTCCGAGGAGGCTGACGTAGTACCACTACCAAACTGTTGTTTTCAGCGATCCTGCTGTAGAAGTTTGGTGCACAATTCTGAAAACTTCAGGTCAACATTAGTTGTAGTAATATTGAGGGTCTCAATGAAGTGTTCATATGATTTCGGAAGACTTTTCAGAGTGATTACTACCATGTCTTCTTCCTCCATAGTCCGACCAATAGCTTCGAGCTGATCTCGAATGTCCTTAATCCTCGTGAGGTGTTCCTGTAAGGACATGCGTTCGTCCATCATAATGGAGAACAGCTGATTCTTCAGAAAGAATGCTCGGCTCTTGTCGGATGTCTCATGCAATTCCTTCAGATGCTTCCAGATGTCGAAAGCTGTCTTGCTGGAAGGAATCTGTGGTAACTGATCATCAGTCACAGAGAGTTTGAGAAGCATAACTGCCTCTCGATTGCGTTCATCAAACTTATCTTGATCTGCACCAGGTGTACCAGGATTGAGCTCTTTTCCCAAAACAAGCTGGTCAAGATGCCTATATTAAAAAATGGTCAACATATGCTGTTTCCAGATGTTGTAATTGTTGCCATTAAAGCGTTGACTGCCTTCTAACATCAGGTTGGTTAGAGAAACCATTTGCACGTTTCGCAATGCACGAAAAATGAAAAAAACTGAGAAGAGGCGCTGGCACGGAATTCAAATTTTTTGAATCCCATTGTAGAAACAAAGGCAGATTCAGGTACAAACTTCAAAAAATGAAGTACGACTGGCACAAATTTCAAGAAAAAATTTCCGGCTGACCCAGAAAAATCTGAAGACAACTCAAAAATCCTTGCGAAAAACCCAAAAGGAATCTACTGTCGGAATCTGGATCCGCTGGCTCGAAAATTGAGGCACAAAAATCGAGGCACCCAAAAAATTCTGATGACGACCCAGATGAGATCTCGAAAAACCCACCAAGAATCTGCAATTAGAAAAAAATTTCGACTGAATCTGGAGGGTCAAAACCCTAGCTGAAAATGCAGATTTCCGTCCAAAAAAGGCAGAAAAAATCTGTAGGCGGGAAAAAACCCGATCACAAATAAACCCGCACGCACAGGCACAGGAAACGAAGTCGCGCGGCCAAGGATGAAAATCGCGATTTTTTTTTTTTACACAGCAAATGCTTGCGCTTGGAAAACGCGCGAACCGAAAATCTGCGGTTTCAAAAAAAATCCGAACAGGCTGAAACAAATCCGTGATTTTGTGGAAGAAAATTCCCCAAAAAAATTCGAACAGAAAATCCTTCGATTTTGTTTTTCAAAACAATAGAACAAAAAAAAATTCACACTAAATTTTTTTTGCTTTGAAAAAATTTCAAATTTTTAAGGAACCAGGCTCTGATACCATAAAACAGTGCGAGATACGCAATGGATTTCAAATAATTGATTAATAACAGAATGAGCAAGACGCTCATAAATAATACAAGAGTATTTACAAGAATAGCAAGTTTCTAATAAGAAACTGCTGAGAAGATCGTAGAAGATCTTACTAAAATAGAATATACACTATTGAGCATTAATACTAAAATTAACATTATTTTAATATTCTAATATGCTCTTCACCACTTCCTTCTCCCTCTTTATTTGTCTTGACTTGGACTTAGCCCATTGATTCCATTCCCATGTCATCACCATTAGTTGCAAGGCTTCTTGAAACTCAATAATCCTCTCTAAGGGAATGGAGAATGAGGTATATCTTATCTCGATCGGCCTGAGCAATTCCTTTTAGAAGAAGGTTCAAAATAATGCACGTGATGAATGGTGGTTTTAGGTAAACATTTGCATCACACGATTACTACTTGTTTTGTTGGTGTGAATAAGGTTTTGGACCTAGTAAAGGTCTTGTAGTTTTCGGCCACCTGCGCAGGGGTCCGAATGTACTTTTGCAGACTTGGTACCTGTTGTGACCTTTTCACACATCGCCCCATTGCTAACGGGGAGCCCTTCTTTTCCATCTTCCTGCGTTGTTAGGTTAGGGTTTTGGCTGGTTAGTGGGCAATTTTGTGTTTCCCGTGCCCGAGTCTCGGAGTTTTGATCATGCCTAGTGCCATCTAGGGTTTTTGAAGTGTTATGATCAAGTTGCAAAAGATGATATTTTTAATGATCCTAAGTTTTGCTAAGTGTTAGACCTATTGAACGTTAACGTGTTTTTAAACACGCGCATCAATGATTTTAAAGTGCCAAGGTATTCACATACCTTTTGGAGTTGTTTTCTCACTCCTAAGGTAATATTTAAGTTGGTTTCGCACTTTATTCCAATATTTTCCTAGCATTTCGCTCATATTTTTGGAAAATTAGTATAAGTCCAGTCAAATTTAAAGTCGCTGAGTGATTTTGAGTGGTTAAAATCTAAGTCACAAGGTTCGAATTCGAATTCGAATTCGACAGCCATGAAATTCGGATGAAATTCGACAAGGGAAAAATTCGAAAAAAAATTCGGATAAAATTCGCCTTCTATAATTTTGTTTATTTTTAAATATATGTATACTTCTAATAAATTATCAGAATAGCGACCCTTGTTGGAGAAAATCCGAGGGCGACCCAGCAGTTGCAGACACCCATGACCCAATAGATACAAAGCATATACAAAGAATACCCACGACCAGCTGAGTTGTGTTTAGAGGCGGATAGCAGTGCTTTATAGAGGAAATTCGATTAAATTCGATTTTTTTTATAGAAGTTTGAAATTCGATTAAATTCGAACCTCATCCATGAAAATCGCCGTATCCTGTGACTTAGGTTAAAATGATAAAATCCTAAGGGAAATCCTTATTCCAAGGGTTAAAGGGTCAAAATCCATGCTAGAGGTGTTTTTCCCCTCACATTCCAGACTACCCAACCCATTCCCCCACTCAAAATCCATACTACACATGGGTTTCCCCTGGAATCCATACTGGCCACTAATTTCCCCCACTGTTTATCCACACCTGGAGCGATTTTCCATTGGAAATGCTAATTTTATCCTAGGACTAACTTCCAGCTTCGTACAGGTGCGATGTCAAAATCAGGATTCAAGGAAAGGAAAGATCTGTTGAAGACTGGATTTTATCTAGAGTTTAAGATTTCATCCAGATGGAAGGAGATCATTGATACCAACATGCATTTCTTGGACTTTGACCAGATGCAACGTCGGATGTTCGGATCCAGAGATCAGGTTCCTTCTCCAGCATATGTGAATATTATGAAGAGTGGCATTTTCCATGCCGCTGGGTTTCCACAATCCATACAGTGCAGTGAGTTGATCCTGGAGTGTGCACGATGTTACGATCCGCTCACAAGAATGATCAAGAGTCCTAAGGGCGTTGTCATCGCCTACCTTGCTGAGGATGCCATTGCTGAGGTGTTCGGAATTCCACGCGGAACAGACATGAAGGATGTGACCAAGGAGGATTATGCAGACAAATACACGAAGAAGATGGGTGTATGCAAGAATTTAATTAATAAAGAGTGGATGATTGAACCTAGGAATCATCATTCCAAGACTCCCAAGACACTTTTGTGCGTAGATTTTAAGGAGGAATATAGTGATTTGATATTCCTACTCAACAGAGTGATGGGAATGCCGCAGGGAGCAATATTTCATGGATGGATGTTCTACTTCATCCAGGATTGTCTTAGAGGAACACTAGTGAATTGGTCCAGGATCATAAGCGACAATCTGGATTTCCAGCTGAGGAATGTAGAGCGGTCCAAGTCATTTGTCATGACTTCCTACCTGGCGTACCTGCTTGCACGATTCGTTTCATACAGAGGATTAATATGCAAAGGTGAAGTCGGGAATGGGCAAGGACAATTTAACAGTTATGAATGCTACCCCTAGCTGAGTATGCACAGAATTGAAGACTACAAGAGAGCGAATGATGCATTCACTATGTACATCACACGAATGCTGCAGGGCGGAATCCACAGAAGATTGTCCAAGGAGGCAACAGAGTTAATAGAAAAATATGGATCGTGGTATATACAGTTTCCCACTTTCACATACCTTAGGATTCATGGGTTTCAATCTGAACCTTACAGACTTCCTAGGTATCCTATTGATAGAATGATATTGTTGGAAGTGGTAAGACAACTTCTGGAGTTCGATGTTATCCAGAGAGAGAAGCACAGGACAGGAATGACATTCCCTATTTCAGTTGGGAAGACGTCAGAGGTCTGCCAATCCGCCATAGCTGCCAGCACTGCAGGTGAGGAGATTGCATTCTACAGATTTGCTACCTACAAGAAAAGAGAAAGATTCGATCCAGACAAGAAGGTCGGAAGGATCAAAGGAGAGAAGTTCACTCATAAGGTTGACATAGAGGATTATTGGGCTAACTTGATGGACAAACAAGCAGTGAAGAGAAGAATGTGGTCCAGAATGTCAGTGGATTTCACGAGGAAGTGTGGACTTTTCCTCATCCCTGATCAGGTATTAGATGATAGAGATCATACACACCCACATTATGAGAATGAAATGAAGAAGGCAATCCTATTGCCAAATTGGTCAGAGTCAGAAGAGACTGACCTGAATGTATTGATGAGAGAAGTCTTGAATTTCTCCCGCACATGGGTAGATATGTAGATGAACAGATTAGTTGACACTGGTGTTCCCTTCACTTATGAAAGGATGAAGCCGGAAGAGTCTACTTCCGAGGATGATCAGAGGACTGTCAGTGATGTCAGAATTCATGCAGACGAAGAGAGTCAAGCTCCCAAGAGAAGGAAGAACATGCCTGGAGAAGTCAAGGCTAGAGGGAAGAAGATTGAGGATGTGAAGAAAAAACAAAAGAGAATCATTCCTCCACTTATCATTCCTTCACCCCCTCCCAGTGTCTCATCAATCGAAGTGATTGAAGTAACAGAACAGAATAAGGAGACTCAGCAGTGTTCCAACACAGTGATACTACCAGAGAATATTCATTTCTTCCTTGCCACAGCAACATCTGCACCTCCTGATGAGAATAATGATTAGCCGGAATCCCCTATTGTCCTTTTGGAAGTTAGCTTGGGAAATGAAGTATATGATTGGACTAAGGATAATCCTGATGATAATGAGGATGTTATCTCGGCATTGAAAGAACTGGATCGAGAAGTATGTCTTGATGATGGTACGGAAATGGCCGCTATTCCTGAATGGTTGAGGAGAAGCATGGAGAAAAGTAAACAAATGATAGAGGTACACCCTATTGATGATTTTGATGACTACCTAGCTAGGAGTGCTAAGAAGAAGGAGCCCAAGAGAGCGGAGATTTTGTCGCACATAGCTAGAGATGAGACAGGAATGCGGATTGCGCAGATTGCTGTTCCTAGAGCCAGCGTGATAGCGGACACTGCTACTCCCATGGATTTCCAGATCACTTCAGTCGCCCTTGGTCATCCATCCGCAAGGCAAGAATTCCAGGAGATTGGTGACAACCTCCAAGCAATCAATGCAAAGTTAGACACAACGATTGTGGAGAATGAAAGCTACAGAGAAGAAAATATTAGACTCAGAGAGTATATTGCAGGGACAAGGCGTGGAGATCCCACCCTTATTTCTCCTATTGCAGTTGACCATGGAATACATTCACATTGCGAGGTAGCGAGAGGTACACACTCTGAGGTGGAAAAGTGGATTGAGAGCACAAGAAAGCAGGCAGATGATTTCCTTACTCAGTTTGTCCAAGCATATGATAAGACAACAACGCTTGCATTTAAAATCCAGTATTTGGAGGGAGTTTGGGAAGAATTCCGGCCTATCCAAGAGAAGACTATTCCACGCCTCCTGGCATTGAAGAAGGTTCCTAATTCCACCTTGGTCAGCGAGAACATTGTGCACAGTGGAGACAGATACGATTTCCATGGCTGGTATTGTGCACTAGCCTTGAAGAAATCAGCTTATGAGAACGCCCAATCGAGTTGTATGGAGATGGAAGGATTAATTCAGGACATTCAGATGAAGATCCTTGCCTCGATTGAGGAATTATTGGGTGTTGATGTTAGTGATGCTAGTGGTTTACACTTAGATGAATTAAGAGACAAGATGAAATTTATGTATTTTTGCCAGTTAGACTCTTTGAAGAAGAGTCAGATTGATGACTTGGTCTCTTTGTTGATTCATGTTCATAATTCGCAGAAGCTCATGCCTGAATGGGAGAACACTTTGAATGCTTGCTCGGATTCATTGGATGTGATTGGTTTACAGTAGGTTATCTTGCCTAGCATTTCCATGGAGGAGTTAGATTCAGTATTGGCTAGATTCTTGGAGTATGCTAGGAGAGAGAGAGATGCAGGAAGGAATCTTCTAGAAGATTCCCTATATGATGACTAGGTATCTTTTCATTGGGCCATATGTTGGTGGCGCCATTTTTGATGTAACCCTAATTAGGGCAATTCTAGGGTTTTGTTGGCATGATCACGGTCGTTGATCTTAGATCAATCTGGGCCATCCATTTTTGTAAGAGACTCTATATATGCCCCTTTGTCTCTCATTTGTAAGAGAGTTTTTGTAGAATTGTTGGTATATGCTACAGCTATTTGAATCCTAATCATTGTTCAATTGTTGGTGATTTTGCTCTTCAAGTGTTGTATTTGCATTCATGGTTCTCAATTCCTCCAAGTTAGATTAGAATTTATTTTCATGTATGTTAGATTGAGTGGAAGATTTGTTGAATTCATTTGTGTGGAATCCTTAATCCATACCACTAGCCTCTTTCTGCTGGTAAGTGCGCCTTCTGTGGTCAACTAGAGTTTGAGTAAGCATAACTTCAACTATTATGCGTCCGTTGACAAGCATCAACTTGGAGGGTGTCTTCGTTTGATGGTGATAGTCTGAAAATCATTAAGTATACCTTAGATGATTGCACTAAGCTTGTATCAATACCTGATTGTGAGACCTTGCCTGGTTTGATTCCACTAAATCCATTCACCATTTCCCTACATTCCTAGTCTTAGAATAGATTTCCTGAACACTATCCTTTTTCCCCCTTTTTTAGTAAGAAGTAAATCCAGAGCCTTATTGATAAATCTTAAGTTGTCAGCACACCTATTCCGCATCATTCATGATAATCCAAACATTTGCGTAAGTCCCCAAGTGAAACACAGCAATTCACATCAACCACTGAACTTACCCACTCATCAAGACCTGACATGTAGAAACCTTGGAATCATTTTAGTTGATCTCATTCTTAGCATCTGAGGTGATTTTGTTCAAGAGAGGGTAAATTACTTTGGTAATTTATTCTGTATTGTTATGTGCATAAAAAACACATCAACAATACCCTCTTCCATCCATGCATCCACAGTCTTTGTTGGCCCATTTGGTTGGTGCATTAATCTCCTTGGCAGGGCCTGCACCATAGGTTAACGCATGTATTTGTTGGTTGGTCAGGCATTTTTTAGGGTGGTTTAATTGCATGTGTGCTCCATATATTTTGTTGGCAGGGTTCTAATATTGTGTTGACTTTGTTGCTTAGCGCATTGGGCATTAGTGCCTAAGCACTCCACTTTCCCTACGATCAAGTGCCAAGTGTTAATCTTCACCGCCAAGCTCCGCCCAAGTGGTTTGCCAAGTTTTTCACTCAGGATGCTGGCCTTCGCCAAGCGCTCTACTTGGCCTCCACCTTCCCTTTGCTCCGTCGTCGCCACTTGCGGCGGTGCTCTTTTTTGTACCTAAAACTGGCCTGGTCACATTTGTGGCCACATTTAAGTCCTCAAAGCCCCCAAATAGCCTTTTTTTTTTCCAAAAGACCATAACTTTTGCAAATAGAGGCAAAATTTTTTAAACAAAATTACTTTCGAAAAGTTGGCTCTCAATTTTTCGTCGGTACAAGTATTTTTCCGAAATTTTTCTGTTTTGTTGCATTTTTTTCAGGTTGAAGCTAGATCTTCCTTATTCACCTCTGAGCTCATAAATTTTTGTTTTAAACTTCAATATCTGTGATTCTTTTGTCATTAGGAAGGTATTCAGGAGCACTACAGTTCTGTACATGCACTTTTTGGTGTTTGTTTTCTAGAATTTCAGAATTTTAATTTGAAGTTGATTTGATATTTTGGGATATATTTTTGTAAATTTGCAAAATAAGTGTCAATTTTTCCTGAACAAAGGGGTTAATTGCTTGTATTGTGAGGGGTAATATGCTGTTCTTCTATTGTACTCTTTGATTTTATCATGGATTTGCCAAAAGTTGTACTTCTAACTCCATATAGCAATCACGAGTGGAAATCACAAATGGAGGTTTTGTTGTTGAAATTGAAGTTGCATAGAATCACATTTGGCATAGATCTACAACCCCAAGGTGCTACAGAAAAGAGGAAATGGTTTGATAGAACGAAGGAAGCTGTTGGTACTCTTATTTTGTCCATTTCTCTTGATCTTAGATACAATGTTGTATCTTGTAAAACTCCTAATCAAATTTGGACTACCTTATAGAGTCTCTTTGGTAAGCCAGATAGGATAAGGAAATTTAATTTGGAGAATGAACTACTGAGTCTTAATCCTTTTAATTTTGATAATATTTAGGACTTATTCACAAAGCTCAATTCTTTTAGATTGCAATTGACTGATTGTGGGGTTGCTAAAGAGGATGGGCATTTGATTCTTTCTATTCTTGCTAAGTTAGCTCCTGATTATAAAATGTTCATTTCTGCATTTTATGCTACTATGGATGCCCTAGGCAATGCACACAAAATGCCGTCGCTTGATGGATTTGCAACTCAGGTCACAAGGGAACAAGCCAAGTTGGCACACATGGGCACATTGAAGTCTATAAAGGCTCAAGCTCTTCTTGCAAAAGATCCAAATCCAAAGGCTTCAATGGGCAAAGGTAAAAAGCAGAATAAGGATCCTAAGTCTAATGAGCAAGCTAAGGATCATCCTTCACAATACACCCTTGAGTCCACATCCTCTTCTAAGGAGGAATCATCTAAAAAGAAGTTGAAATGTGCTTATTCTAAAAGGCTAGGACATGATGAACATAGGTGTTATGATAAGAAGATTGATTAGCTCACACACCTTCAAAAGAACAATATCATGTTTCCCTCATCAATGTTTTCTTCTAAAGCATCACAACCCATAGCAACTTCAACAACACAGTCAGGTTCCACAAGAGCTTCACATGGGTTTGATAAAATGAAAGGTAAAACACTCTTGGCCTCTACAATTCTTGAACATGGGAGATGGCTTCTTGATTCAGGTTCATCTCATCATATGGCATGTTGTAAGGAAATATTTTCTTTTTTGAGCGTTGCAATTCACCTAATATATGGATGGGTAACATATACTTGAAGGTTTGTGGGAAAGGTTCTACTGACATGGGAGAGAGAACTTTTAATGATGTACTTTGTGTTCCTTGTTTATCAAATCGCTCATAGTGGACAAGGTAAATCAGTTGAGTTCACTCCTGATTATGTTTACGTGAGGCACTTAGAGACTAGGGAGATCATTGCTACAAGGATAGTTGATCATTCATCCCAATTGTATTTGTTTTCTCATTTTGCTTTTGATGATGATAGTGTTCCTTTGACTGATGCACACACCCTTTCAACAAGGGTTAGTCATGTTTGTGAGGAGAAGTTTGGTCACTTGAATCTTGGTATTCTAGAGATGAACATTGAGCTTCCTACTCCACCTCCTACCTCTTCAGCTTTCAATGCTTCTCTTTAATAGGTTGATCATAGTGTTTCAGATTTTGCTTTGTGGGATGAATATTTGACAGGGATTTCAGACTTATTTGTGGAGTCTCATATTGTAGATTTGGGAGACACACTTGAGGGGCTTTCTCTCTTTGATGATAGTTTTAGTGTTAATGTTAGAACCAAAAACATAAGACACAGAAATCTGAAACTTAGAAAATCTCACAAGAACAAGATACACAAAATTTATCCTGGGAAAACCCTCCACCTGAGGGTGAAAAACCCAGCCACACAAAAACTATTTTATTGAATGCACAAATTGTGTACAGAACTTTAAGAGATCAAATCCTCACACACAGATGATCTCAGCTGAACATAATAATTATATCAGAGGACTGAAGATGATGCAAGGTCACAATAGCAAAGTCTTGAGCTTTTCATCAATAATCATCAAATACATCAGAATATCGATCACATTAAACTTCACATCCCTCGACATATATATAATGCAGAACACGACCCAATATAGCTCACGAAGAAGAAAGACAGAAGGCCAAACACCAAAAGAAGACGTCAGTTACACAACCGACATACACAAAGAGCCAAAGAACTTCAATGGATGAAATTGACGATGGAATAAACACTGCCAGCACATACACAATACGTTGACAAAATACTTCCAGCTAATCAGCGAACAAGAAATAAGGAACAACAAAACGGTAAGACAACCATCAGAGAAATAAATAAAATATCCTGAAGCGTATGCAAACATTAACACTCCCTCTTAGCAAAGGAGATATTATTATCTGATTTTCAAGTCATGGAGTCTCTCAACATGACAAACACAATGGCTACACCCATATGTGTAAAAAACAACATTTTATCACGGATTCTCTCAACGTGATAGCATCATGGATTCGCTCAACATGATGTTCACCATGCTACTCCCATGAGTGAAATAAACACAAGCTCTCATCACGGAGTCACTCAATATGATGTTGTCATGGAGTCTCTCAACATGACATCCACCATGGCTACCCCCAAAGGGTGGAACAAGGGCTTTCACCTCAAACTTCTCTAGCAGAGAAGAATGCATTAACAAGGGCTTGCACCTCAAATTTCTCCATCACAAAGAAAAATGCATTACAAGGGCTTTCACCTCAAATTTCTCCATCACAGAGAAAAATGCATTAACAAAATCTTCATGATGATGTGGCTCCTTGATATCAACCTTCTGACCTCCTCGTCCAAGGTTCCCTCTAATGAAATGACAGGCTCCTTTTGAAGCTAGATGTCAGGCTCCCTCTGAAGCTGAAATGTGAGGCTCCCTTTGAAGCTGAAAAGACCACGATCCTGGGACCTAGAACATTTGTAGCCTTCACCTCTTTATTGCTGGTTCCCATTGAGTTAGTCTTGTAGTTGAGTCTTATCTTCTCATAAGACTCCTCTAGCACTGTTCTTTATATCACAAATCTTTTGGTATGCATTAAGGTCTGCTCAAATACACCACGTACTGAGTGTTCTCTCCTTTGAACAAGACAGAGATTGTAGACAATAGCAATGACAACAATGTATTAAGTGATCACAGCAAATTCAAGCTGATAGGATGCAAATGCCAGATAAGAGCAACGACATAGAGAAGCCATGATCTTGTCCTTCCAAAACAATAAAGTGGACCTCACACGATGCGATACCCTTAGATTAGTCGCATTACATAGATCCCGTCGTGTTTTGCAGGGCTGCTCAAGAAATCCAAAATAGGCAGAAATGAAGTCGCAGCTTAGAGAATAACACCAAACAATAAACAAGCAACCATCCCAGAATCCTAAGGCCTCCTGTGAGGGAGAGGGCCTCAGACTCGCTCTGATACCATGTTAATGTTAGAACCAGAAACATAAGACACAAAAATCGGAAACTTAGAAAATCTCACAAGAACAAGATACACAAAATTTATCCTGGGAAAACCCTCCACCTGAGGGTGAAAAACCCAGCCACACAAAAAATATTTTATTAAATGCACAAATTGTGTACAGAACTTAAGAGATCAAATCTCCACACACAGATGATCTCAGCTGAACATAATAATTATATCAAAAGACTGAAGATGATGCAAGGTCACAGCAGAAAAGTCCAGAGCTTTTCATCAATAATCATCAAATACATCAGAATATCGATCACATTAAACTTCACATCCCTCGGCATAGATAACACATAACACGACCCGATATAGCTCACAAAGAAGAAAGATGGAAGGCCAAACACGAAAAGAAGATGTCAGTTACACAACCGACATACACAAAGAGCCAAAGAACTTCAACGGATGAAATCCACGATGGAATAAACGTTGCCAACGCATACACAATACAGAGACAAAATACTCCAGCTAATCACCGAACAAGAAATAAGGAACAACAAAACGGAAAGACAACCATCAGAGAAATAAATAAAATCTCCTGAAGCGTACGCAAACATTAACATTCAGCATAACTGTGCTCCCATCTTCATTGCCTTTGGAGATTGACATTCATGAGTTTCCTCCTCTTGATTTGTCATGTTTCTTGGTTGATTTTGATCATGATTATGTTGTGGCTTATTCAAGCTCGGAGACTCCTACCCAGCTTTCAAAGACACATTTGGAGACTTCTCCTTTCAGTTGGACATGGAGTGGCTTTTTTATCATCTTATGGATTTGTTTCTTCCTAAGGGAAGGTGTGGTGCTTGTAGGCATTGGACTATGTTTTGTCTTCAAGTGCTCACCATTTTTGTGAGACATTGTACATTTTGGGGGGGCTATGTAGTCTCTCTATTTCCTTCCTATGTGGGATCATTGATTGTAATTTCATAATGGACGTAGTCCTTGTGGGGTACCATCGAGTGCTCCACGCATAATCATTTTTTTGTATCTTTTCTCTTTTGGAGAGGAGTTTTGTCCCAACGGGTTTGCTCCTTTCTTTGTTTGTGAGAGAAACATAGAACTCAAGGCCACTGGCATACAAGAATTTGCTAATGCCATGATCAACTTCTTCTTTTTGTACGTTGTTGCCATTAGTTTGGGAGATGACTTGTCACCTTATGTTTTGCAATATATCCTAATGCTTTGGATGTAAAAAGAGGAACTTGTGTGTGTGCCTATTAGGAAGTGCCACTATTGGGAGGTGGTGTCATGCTCCTCCCTGCCACCAAACAATTTTGTATCTCCCTCCTTTGTTTCAATGTCAATTTTTTACACATCTCAACACCTTTTCCTAAGAGTTGAAGGATATATGCATTTAATCTAGTAATACCACCATGGAATTCCAAGCCACAAAATTTGCATTTCCATAGCTGCATTCCCCCTAAACTGATAGGTTTGTTAATTTGTATCTTGCTAGCAAATTGTGTTTTGGGAGCCTTTGATTTAAGTGAACCTTTGCAAAATCTTCTAATACTTGCAAGAGCAATCGAAATGAGAAGCATTCTTCCATTGAACTAGCTTCCTTGTTCCCCCCTCATGCAAGTTCTTAGTTGATGTTGCATTTCAATATTAGGGTTTTGAACCTCCTCATTGTCTTATGTGCTATTAAAACTTGTAGTGACACAAGGATTCTCCTTTTAATTTTCTTAAGGTCACACACAACATAGAAGTAGAAGATACACAAAAATTGGAATCCTTGTTCTTTCAACCTTTGCCAATTGAAGATTTTACTTTTTTCCCCCTTAGTTAGTTGAAGTGCAGAAACAAATGATACACAAAAGACGGAATCCTGATATGGCTATTAGTCTATTTGAGTAGTAGATCTAAAAGTCTAAACTAAAATATTTAACTAAATATTAATTACTTACAATTAAACATTTGAACTTTGAAATGAAAGAGAACTCTTGATCTTCAATGTTTCATTGACCTTTAGTTTTCTTACATTAGATTGCACAAGATGCAGAAGCAAATGATATACAATTGTCAAATGAAAATCAGAAAATCAACTATGCCTTTTATTAAGTTAATGATTATACAAACAAACATCTAAAATATAAATTTCAGAACTAAAAACTCTAAACAAAGCTTAAATCCTCTAAAACAACAATTATACAACCCTAAGAACAACATTTAATAATTTGTAAAACGTATGAATAATTTTCATATATGAACATTGAATATTAAATTTGAAAACGAGAAAACCAGCATTTTATGATTTTAATTCTTTAAAATTTGATTTAAAATAAAAAATTCGGCAGTGCGATTTATTATTTGACATAAATATTTTTCTTTTTAATATTTGAACGTTGAAATATTTTAATAATCCCATTTTAATGTTAAAAGAAAATAAAAAAAAAACCAAAGAACGTTGAATAACACTCAAACAAAGATTTGAGTTTTAATTTGTGAAGTCTTACTTTGCAGGCTTGATGTATGCTTCGAGTTCAAATGATTGATGGATAAGATGATTAAGTCTGTAATGTCCCCACTTTGGAATAGAATTTAATAATAAATAATAATAATAGTATTAAAATAGAAAAGAATAAAACAAAATTTAAATTAAAATATAAAATAATATAATTTTTTTTTTTTTAATATATAAGTGCTATCAAGTAGGGGGGTAGCGCCCTATATTAATATGAAACAGATTACATCGAGATAACCAAACAAGCCTCTAAACCAAAACACCCAGGAGGCCACATAGGACATATTGTAAACTTTACATGACACATAACAATATTACAACAGTGACAAAATAGTGGCGACATGAGAACCAAGCATCACCACCCTCTTCACACTTCCCTCTGACAGCCACCCCAAATCGTGATTCATCAATCTAGCAAAGGGGCTGAAATTATTATTCACCACCCGACCCTATAAACCTCCCATGCTTCATTCATAAACTCCTCCCACCTAGCCCGCAATTCTGCTTCATCCGGATCTTCCTCTTCATCAACATCAGACAGGAACTTCGCAGGGTTGAAAAACAGACCCAAGACACTTGCCCATTCCTCCTCGACATCCATCAAAGCATTCGCCACAAAATCTGCATCCACCGCTCTAACAAAGCCATCCACCTTCTCAATACATGCCTCTTTCGACGGCAGAATGTCCACCAATAGACACAGTATCATCTCGTAAAAACCATCGCACCAGTGTCACTCAGTGTTAAGAGTATTTTCAACAATGGAAATTCCACTTCGATGTCAAATAGCCTATCACGCTGCTGCTCCAGCGATTCTTCCCAGCACATACAACTTAAACCAAAATGATGCACCATTTTTAGCACCCGAGCAAGCCAAAACACAAGCGTTGCATCGCACACTCGCCTCAGCATCTATATAATCACACAGTCGGCCGACCCCCGAAGAAAGTTTCCCAATCAATGGCGAATCTGGAAGTTGACAGACCTCAAACACTATGTGCAATCGTGGCAAAACTAATACCATATTGCCTATCCTCGATGCACACTGCCTATCTCAGACAAGATCTCTGTTATCCGATTCCATTCCAGATCTTATAAAATAATATAATTAAATATAATTAAAATTTAATTAAGTTAATGAATGGTCAAAAGACATGGAAGGAAAAGTTGTGACTCCCTCAAACAGGGGATATAAAAGGGAGAAGAGAACCTCATTTTGAGAAGAGGGATAATTTGGGAATCAGAAGTGCAAATCTGATTTAAATAAGTGCAGATCTGATGCAGAAGTAATGAAGAGTTGTACTCTTTCAAAGGGTGCTAATGGTGAAATGGTGTCTCTTGCCAAAGGGCATCCATAGTGAAGAGGTGTGACCTCTCCCTCACATTGAGAGATATAAAGGAAAGGAGTCAAAAGCGTCTAGTGACAGGATCATCGATCCGATCAGATCAGAACTATTATTAAGTTATAGGAATAGGCAGCCTCTTAGTAGGGGACATTACAAAGTCTTCCTCTTGGTCTTTCTCAATACAAATGACAAATTGTTGTTGATGATTTCGTAGATAGTGGGCTAGCCTATTTTTAGTTTTTTTAAGGGTGTGGAGTGTGGGTGAGGCCCATTAGCACTTTAAGTTCAGGGCTAGGTCTTTAGATTTTTATTTTATTTAAATGACCTTATGCATTAGCAGAATGTGGGGATTTCCTGGCATCTCCAAGACAGTTGAGGGATACCTATGCATCCCTTGGTTGTCCCTGGGATTTTGGGCGTCCATCTAACATCTCCAGCAGAGGGAGATGTCTTAGGGTTGTCCCTTGCTTCTGCATGGATGTCTTGGGGATGGCCTTATCTGTTGTTGGCTGTTAAGGGATGGATGTTACATTTCTATCCCCTAGTTGCATAGATGTACCTGTCACCGAAACTTTTTTTTTGGGGGGGAGTTGGGAGATGACGCGTTCCCATGGCATCTGATAATAATTCTACTCATTGACATGATTTTTTCTTGATGTAAATGTGCTTATTGTTGTGAATACTTTGTTCTCTCATCGTTAACAACACCATTGAGCTTGGAATTTGGAACTAGGAAAGTGTTGAACAATAACTCATTATAATAAATATATTCTCAAACTGGCTGTACAAGCTTTTTTGCATCTCAACAAGTGAAACATTTTTGCGTCTTATATTCATGCTTGCACATTTGTTTTGTTTCATCTGTTGCTGCAATATTGTTGCTTGTGCATATTTTATCAATTAGTCATGTTTGCTAACATCAGCATTTTGGCAGGAAAGGGGTGAAAATATACCTCCAGAAGATTCCTTGGAAGTGGCACGTAAAGTGAAAGAAGCATATTGCTACACCTGTGCTGATATTGTAAAGGTACTTGATGGCTTTTCATTGTTCAGTAACTCAGGTTAGTTAGATATCAATATATATAAAGGTTTAAGCATTCCCAAGACAAGTAGAGGAAAGTCTTTTGATGCTTAAGCAAACTCAATTATTTTGTCTTTCACTTTGTATAGTTGTAGCATAGGCCATGGATATTGGACATTTGTAGTAGGTTTTGGGCCTTGAAAGTATTCTTTGTCTGACACTAGGTTATACAAAAGTGAAGATTCATTAATAATGAAATCAAAATGCAAAGTTAAGCACGTGAAATGTTTATGTACTTGGCATTTCTTTTTTGTTTGTCAAGCTTTTGATGGATTTGCTTCGAAGTTTGGACATGATCTTGTAGATTTGTTGTATGTTCAATGCTTTTCGGATTCTGTATGTTTGTCGCTTAGCACTTATTCACAGCATTTGCCATGGGCACTGTTGGCTTGTAGAAATTTCTGATTTTGTAAAGAATATTTTATCAACCAATGAAACAATGAAGCAAGAGAGAATTATTAAGGGTGCTAGACTTAACTGAAATTCATAGCATTTATAAATGCTGATGGTGGCCTTAATCATGGCCGAGTTTTCAATCAAATAGATTTGCCCATTTGCCCTTGCTTGATAAGAGCATTGGGGGACAGGATGCTTTCGGAGTAGTGCCCACCAACAAGTTTATATTTACTTTTTATATTTGTGAGAGTCAATTGTGTGACTGTGATGTCCCCATCTAAACAATAAAAAACATGATAATGCCCGCTCTAAAATAAAATTTAATAATACAATTAAAAAATATATATATATATATATATATATATATATATAACTAAATACATGAATAGAATGAACTAAATAAAATTTTAATAATAATAATAAACAAGATTTAATATATAATTTATATTTATTAAATATTAATATAAATTTCATATTTATCAAATATAAATTATCAAATATCAGTGGCTATCTGCATAAAGAATTGGATAGCAATGAAAGAGAGTAATAAAGGCAAAATACATATGGAACCTAAACGAAGACATATGGCCAGCCACGTAAGCAATATCCAAAAGTAAATTAGGCCAGAGAGAAGATTATAATCCCTTCACTCATAGTAAAATTCCGCACAAAGAAACAAATGCAGATCTGTGGAGTATCGAAAAGTATTGGGAAGTAAAAGTCTACTGAATAATAAAGGTAAGATGTAACGTATCCATATACGATGATCATACAAGAATATCATCGACCAAGGCAAGAATAATAGATGATGCTGGGTATAAGAAACACGATAATACCCAGCCAAACATCAGAAATAAATATATCCACTGCTATATCGATTGGAAAGAGAAGACCATCCATCTTTGAGGAATACATGATATTGTCGAAACATAAATTATATTCATTGATAAGTGGACCAGTTATATTAATCACTGGAAGATTAATTATACATGAGTGATTAACATAAGATGGATGCAGCGGATAGCATTAATCATGAAAGGTTACAATTAGTATGTGTTAGGAAGGAAGGTAATCACAAAGAGAGATGAGACATGCCTTATCCACGTGACTTCTCATCCTAAGTGCATGGTATAAGAGGGTATTCACAATCTCTTTATTCATCATCAATTTACTTTCTGATTCTTTTACAACCTTATTGGGTCAAGGGAAGAAAAACGAGAAGAAGATTAATTCAGAACTGTCATAAAGTTTACAGACATCAACTTCCTTGTTATTGGTGGTATGCATGGGATGTGTTTAATAAGTATGTTTAATTAATGAAGTCTGATAATATCTTTATGCAGAATTTGAATAATAATATTAACATAGACTGAAATAGGCACTATGGTAATACATAATTTCATGAGTGGCAGACCAGATCTGACATGTGTCAGTTCTGTTTACCATTACCAGCCATTAAATATATTAATAACTAATAATGTTTTAGCAGTGGTAGTATTAATAATTGATATAATAGGTTATCAGCAAATACATAAACCATAGGTAATATTATTTAATTCATTTATTTGTTTATGTATATTTATATACTCAAATCAGAATAAGGAATAATATAAAGGTTAGAAGTGTAGATATTGATATAATAATAGATATTAGTACTATAATTATAATTAATATAATATCTTTTAGAAACTACTCTGGAGAATAACATACAGTAAAATACTTTCTGAAAATAAATATAATGTTATCACTGATTTTTATTCATGTTAAGATAGATTTGTCTCCTACTCAAGTTAGTTTTAAGTCAAAATGTATAGAAATAGATTAATTATGGTTAAACAGGCCTAAACTTAGTAGGGGACATTCAGTGACATAAAAAACTGCCATTTTATCATGATCATTCAAATTCTGATGCCAAATTAATTGTTTTGAAGTGCAGATGTGCGAATTTGCCCAGTTAAGCGACCTATCAACCAGCAGATTTCATCATTAAGATACCCCAGATTCGGCCTAGCATATTAAGTTCACCTTCCACACAGCGAATTCACTGATTATTGTCAGTCCTTTGATCAGATTTAGTGAAAAATCACATGAGATCAGAATGAGAGATCAGGTCAAAATAGAAGTATCAAAAGGTTATAAATCATATGTGTTGATGCTTATTTGATTATTTTGCAGAAAATGAAGAAAGAAATGGAGAGAATCACGTTGGAGGAAGATCAAAATAAGTGTCCTAAAGAGAAAATGTCAACATCAAGATCAAGTTGCAAAGGAAGATACACTCGAGGGAACTTCATACGACAAGCATAAGAAGGTGATTATACAAGGAGCACTCACTTAGACAAAGACATGAACCACAACATCAACTCTCACAGCACCCTGAAGGCATGAACGGATCAAAGGAGTATTAAGGAGAAGACTTACAATCATTCCAAGGCAAGCAAGCAAAGATAGAAGGACTTAGCTATATCAATACTTCCATCACCACTACTTTGAGCGAGCTAGAGAATGTTGAAGAGATCAATCAAATCAAGCCTACTAAGGTGCAAATTGAAGTGGCATCCCAGATGGCGTCCCAGTCATCTTCACCAATCAGGGAAGGTCTACATCAGCATGTCTAGATACAATGTATTTGATTCCTCCATGATGGCACAAACTCCGATGTACCTACCCCTGACATGTATTGGTCCACATTCATGGAATGTAATTTTCTCATTGGCTAAGGAAAAGTTTGTTGTAACAAACCCTAATTAGGGTTTTCATTGTAGAATCTTGGCCATTGATGACAATCAATCCTGGTCATTCATTGTAAATGAGCTCTCTATAAAAGCTCAATCTCTTCATTTGTAAAGGTTAATAGTTAATAGTTAATAATTGGAGAATAGCTGATAGTTAGGAAAGAATAGAATAGCAATTAGAATAGAAGTTAGAGTAGGAGAAGGCAAAGATTGTTGCCAAACATGGTTGTAAAGAAAATTGATTTCATTGAAGTTATGGTGAATTTGATTTGTTACTTCAACAACTCGCATGGTCTTTGCTTCTCAATTTGGTTTCATGTAATTAGATTGAGTGGAGGAATTTGTTGAATGTATTTATGTGGAATCCGCCTAATCCATACCACTAGCCTCTTGTTGCTTGTAAGAGCGCCTTGTGTGGTCAACTTGAATGTTATGAGCTTAACTTCGAATCGTTCTACACTCATTGCTTATGCATTAACTTGAATGGTGATCAATGTTTGATGGTATTGATTCGAACATCTTAGAAACATTCTTAGAAGATTGCACTGAGCTTGTGTCAAATTGTTCATTTTGATGGTGAGACCTCGCTCAGTAGGATTCCATCTAATCATTCACTCATCTTCCTACATTCTTAGGATTAGAATAGATTTTCTCAACCCTTTACCTTTTGCCATTTTTTCAAAATCAAGCTAGGTTGGGACAAATAGCATCACCATATAGCATTATCAGATGATCGAGTTCCAACAAATCAAGCATTCGAATGTAAGCCCCCTTGTGATTCTAGTATAATCACATCAAACCATAGAGCTTATCCACACATAGAGACCCTACATTCATGAACCTTGGAGTCTTTCTTGGACGAACCTTAAGCAAATCTTCAGCATCCAAAAGATTTTGTTCAAGAGAGGATAAGATACTTATGGTATTTTATTCTGTGTTCACATGTGCATAAAAAACACATCAACAGACCCTACAAGGGGATGGTGGGCTCCATCACGGAGAGCTTTGCTCATCCCTTTTGCATTGTTAGGGTTCCCATCTTTCCTTCCCAACATCTGGTCACAATACTGTTTGGATATGCTAGTTTATCGACTGCCGCATGTGCTGTCCATCCATAAGATGGCATGCAAGGTGTCAATCAAGGAGATTATAAATTGTTTTAAATATAAAAGTTTCAGATTTGGTTTATCCTCCTATATCTACCAATCTTTTTTCTGTATTCCTCTTAAATGGTTGGTGCCATCAAGCTTTGCCCAAAGCTGGTTTGCTCATTCTTGTTCAAGCTAAGAAATTGGACAAGAGGGTTCTGTTGTGAGGTATTCACACATCGCCCCATTGCACATGGGGAATCCCACTTTTTTTTGCTTTCTAGGATAGTGTTAGAGTCCTTTGCTATTAGCCTTTGCCTTGAAGAGGTATAGTTGGTCAAGAAGCCAGGAGTCAAGTGATTGGCCCTTGTTATGAGGAGTGAAATGAAGCGGTGAATGAATGAAGGGACCCTTTATATCAGGCATAGTCAACAAATCCAGTATCTCCTTTGTCATCCGAGCGACTCAAATGTATTTCAATGAAAGGTGACTTTCGGGAGCAAAATTTTGACCATGTATATAAAATTTTCAATTGCTCCCTAGTAGGAGCGAATTTTGCTTCTATTGCTCCTCATTAGGAGCGAGATCCTTACCAAGCTCTCCAAGTCCCTTAAGATACCTCTCATCATTGTGTAATATCTTAATTTGATCAAGGAATGCAAGGAAACATCAATTAGGTCAAGTACGTAGGCAACTTCAAGTGCTCCCTAGTTGGAGCGAAATCTACTTCTATTGCTCATAATTAGGAGCGAAATGGACTTCTCGAGCAGCGTTTGAGGGAAATGGGTGAGTTTATAAACCTTTAACCACATTTTCATGATAGAGGAAGTGAAGTTTATCTTGAATTCAACCAAGGAGTGAAGAGGGATTGCTAGTAAGGGATGCTTCAAGTGCTCCTCTTCTGGAGCAAAATTCACTTCAAGTGCCCCTCTCTCAAAGCGAATTTCACTCCTACTGCCTCAAGTTGAAGGTGAAATCATATTCAAGGTGAGTTTTGAAGACTTTTGGTGTATAGAGGCATAAACTAAGGCATAAAGTAATAAGATTCATCTCAAAAGTGCATTTTCAAGCTACTTCAAGTGCTCCCTAGTGAGAGCGAAATTCACTTCAAGTGCCCTTAGTTGAGAGCAAAATTGTTCCCAGAATGCACATTAAGCCTAGTTTCAACAAACTCGAATGGATGGAATGAAGGAGAGCAGCAAGAAATCACTAAGTGTCAAGTTTCAATCCACTTCAAGTGCACCACTTTTTGAGCGAACTTCAGGTGCACCCCTTGTGGAGCGAACTTCATGTGCTCAAGTCTCAGAGCGAAATTCCTCCTAAGACCTCATGTTGAGCGTGGTATGACGTATTGGAGTTGAGAAAGTGAGTGTAAGTGAGCGAAGGAGAGTTAAAGTGTTTACCTGAAAGTAACTTCAAGTGCTCCTCTTTTGGAGCGAATTTCACTTCAAGTGTGCTTTGATAGGAGCGAAATTTCCTTTTAGGCCTTCCATGAGGTGAGTTTGACATGTTTTCATGAATGAATGTTTGAAAGACCTAAGGTTTGAGTTGATGAAGCAAAGAAAAGTGATTGAGAGTGAGTTTAGTTTTGATTTGAAATTCACTTCAAGTGCATGAACTTTGGAGTGAATTCCACTTCGGGTGCTCCTAATTGAGAGCGAATTTGCCTCATTTGCCCAAGATAAGATGCGAAACTGCTTGTAGATCATTGCCTTGAGCCGATTTGATATTTTCTTATGCTTAGAAAAAGAACAATTTTGAGTTAAGATGATGAAAGGCGAGATTTGAAATCCACTTCAAGTGCTCCTCTTTAGGAGTGAATTTCACTTCAAGTGCTCCCCTTTGAAAGCAAACTTCTATTGCCTCTTATTGGGAGCGAAATCCTCTTCTCTTGCCTCTATCCTGGAGCGAAGTCATCCTCAATGCATTCAATGAAGCTGATATGATCAATTCTGCACATGAAAACTAAATCTTTAGAGATTGATTGGTAGAGAAGTGATGAAATGATGCTAAGCCTCCTTTGCTTCTCATCATGAGCGAATTTGCTCCAACTTCCATTGCCCACCCTTAGGAGTGACTTCCTCTTATCAAACCCGCAAATCATATAAAATCAGAAATCATATCAAATTAAGAGATTATAAAGGCTATATGTCATGTATGTTTGATGCTCATTTATTTGTTTTGCAGGAGATGAAGAAAGTTATTAGGGGGATCACATTGGAGGAGGATCAAAACAAGTGTCGCAAGGAGAAAATTTCAATGTCAAGGTCAAGAAGATGTCCTCAAGAAGAAAACTTCATCAACAAATACGAAAACATCAAGGATGGTGATTGCAAAGCAAAAGGAGGAAAATTGTAAGATATAGACCACCATACAAAGGGGAAAACTTCATTTACAAGCATGAGAATGCCCAAGAGGAATCATAACTCTCACCGCACCATGGAGACATGAAGAGATCAAAGGAGTGCAAAGGATAAATCATACATTCACCCTAAGGCAAGCAAGCGAGGATGGAGGAATGAATCAACTACATCAATGCTTCCCATCACCACTACTTTGAGAAAACTTGAATGTTGAGTATCAAGAGATATCTCTCAACATCCCTTCATGATGATGAATCAAGTCTACAAATCCAAGTTGAGGTGTCATCCCAATCACTACTCCACCAATAAGAGAAGTTCCACATCAACACGTTTGGATTCAATGAACCGAGTTCATCATATGGAGGCACAAACTTCAAAGCACCTACCCTCATTATCCGTTGGTCGAATATTCCAGAAAAAACATGTGTCCAAATATTGCAATTATTTCATTGGCTGGAATATAGAGTTTGTTGTAACAAACCCTAATTAGGGTTTTCATTGTAAAATCTTGGCCATTGATCTCAAATTGACTTGAACCGTTGAATTGTATTGAGAGCATTATAAAAGGCTCAAGCTCTTCATTTGTAAAGGTTAATAGATAGTTAGAAGGATAGAATAGAGAATAGTTCAATAGCAGATAGCAATTAAAGTAGAAGTTAGATTAGGAGAAGGCAAAGATTGTTGCCCAAAACCTTGTTGTAAAGAACATATGATTTCATTGAAGTTATGGTGAATTAATGTGTTATTTCAACAAGTTGCATGGTCTCTACTTCTCAATTCATTTACTTTCATGTTGACTAGAATGGATGGAGGAAATTGTTGAATGCATTTGTGTGGAATCCGTTCAGTCCATACCACTAGCCTCTTGTTGGTTGTAAGTGTGCCTTGCGTGGTCAATTGGAATGATATGAGCTTAACTTCGAATTGTTATACATCCATTGAATAGTAATCAATGTTTAATGGTAATGACTTGAACATCTTTGAATTATCCCTTAGAAGATTGCAGTGAGCTTGTGTCAAGTTGTTCAAGTTGATGGTGAGACCTCGCCCAACAGGATTCCATTGAATCTTTCATCCATTTTCTTACTTTCTTAGGATTAGAATAGGCTTCTTAAACCTTTTCCTTTTGTCCTTTTTTCAACTCAAGATAGTTTAGGACAAAAAGCATTCACAAGATTGCAATGTTAGATGAAAAAGTTCGAGCGATTCAAGCATTCAACAATTCAACGTAATTCCCCTTGTGATTCCAGCATAATCACATCAAACCAACGAGCTTATCCACACGTCGTGACCCGACATACTAGAACCTTGGAGTTATCTCAAGTGACCCTTAAGCTAATCTTCAACATTTGAGTAACTTTGTTCAATAGAGGATAAGATACTTTTGGATATTTTATTCTGTATTTGCATGTGCATGAAAAACACATCAACAGGTTCTAGTTGAGGTTGTTAATTTTGACAAGCTCAACATCTTCTCCCTCTGTATAGTTTTCTCATTCCCTTCTCTGATGCAAAAAGGATGAAGTCACTAAGGAATGATAAGCAACCCAACATTCCTGATATCATTCACAATCTGCTTGGTTTACGAGGATCACATCTCGATTCTAATTTCTGCATTGAATGTGGCAAGGTTAGAAGGAACTCTAGATTTGACATTGGTTGGTGGAAAATATTATAATATTAGTTTAAAAAATAACTGCACACGTCTCCAGCACACTTGAATGAAAATCACAATTATATTGGATGAAGAGTTGAAGGTGATATTCGTATCTCCAAGTCCATTATCGTTGCTGCTGATGCTGCTTATATCTAGAAACAGAATGCTGGGAAGAAATTGATCTTTCGCCATTCTTCTTTTGTTCCTATTTCTGTCCATTCGGTCTCTGCAAACAATTAGCCCCCAAAAGTTTATGATGTTGCAGGTCTTTTACCTGACTATCCTAGTTTCCTTCTTTGTCTTGCATCACTAAGAACTTATTTACATAGCCCCACCCCTCCACAAAATTTATCCCCATTCCACTCTTTTCCACCCTCAACCTTTTAAATCAGAAAGTGGTATGAGTAAGGAGACATCAACCTTCTTTGAGAAACATTCAGACCATCGCAATAGCAAGCAACTAAATATACTTCGCTCTCCTTCTGAAACAACAATCCACCTACCTTGGCAAACATAAATGATACTCTAAATGGCCTGACAAATATTGCATCTAATCTTGCTGTGATTCCTCTTAACATCTCTACAATCACCATATCACCAGGCTGTGGTGCTGCTCCTCTTCAAGCATGTCCTCTGTGTGCCATGTCTCACAAGTTCTCTGTAGTTGCAGGCTTTATTTGTTCCACTCCCCACAACAATTCCTCTTATAGCTTCCTCTCTTGACATGATCACAACAACTTGTTGATGTGTTTTTCATGCACATAAGAACACATAATAAAATACCCAAAAGTATCTTATCCTCTCTTGAACAAAGTTACTCAAATGTTGAAGATTGGCTTAAGGATCACTTGAGATAACTCCAAGGTTTATAAATGTTAGGTCACGACGTGTGGATAAGCTTGGTGGTTTGATGTGATTATGTTGGAATCACGAGGGGACTTACGTTGAATTGTTGAATGTTTGAATCGCTGGAACTTAGATCATCTGATGTTGCAATCTTGTGATGCTTTTTGTCCTAAACTAGCTTGAGTTGAAAAAAGGACAAAAGGAAAGGGTTTAGGAAGCTTATTCTAACCCTAAGAATGCAAAAAAATGAGTGAATGATTCAATGCAATCCTACTGGGCGAGGTCTCACCATCAACTGGAACAATTTGACACAAGCTTAGTGCAATCTTCTAAGGGATAATTCAAAGATGTTCAAACCATTACCATCAAACATCGATCACTATTCAAGTTAATGCATAAACAATGGACACATAACAATTTGAAGTTAAGCTCATATCATTCCAGTTGACCACACAAGGCACACTTACAATCAGCAAGAGGCTAGTGGTATGGACTAAACAGATTCCACACAATTGCATTCAACAAATTCCTCCATTGAATCTAATCAACGCGAAAACAAATGAGAAGTAGAAACCATGAGACTTGTTGAAATAATACATTTCACCATAACTTCATTGAAAAGAGTATCTCATTTACAAGTCTTTAACAACAATTTCTTCTTCTCCTAATCTATTCTAACTTCTAACTTCCACTAAACGATTCTTGAGCTACTAACTCTTCTATTACTATTACTATTCTTCGAAAACTATCTATTAACTATTTCTCTATTAACCTTTGCAAATGAAGAGCTTTAGCCTTTTATAATGCTCTCAATACAATTCAATGGCTCAAATCAATTTGAGATCAATGGCCGAGATTTTACAATGAAAACCCTAATTAGGGTTTGTTACAACAAACTCTATTCTGGCCAATGAAATAATTACAACATTTTGACACGACCAATAGATAATTGGGGTAGGTGTCTCGGAGTTTGTGCCATCATGGATGAGTCAGGTACATTGCATCTAGACATGCTGATGTGGAACTTCTCTGATTGGCGGAGTAGTGACTGAGATGATGATTAGGATGCCACTTCAACTTGGTCTTGTAGACTTGATTCATCACCATGAAGGGATGTTGAGAGATATCTCTTGATACTCAACCTTTCAAGCTTGCTCAAAGTAGTGGTGATGGGAAGCATTGACACAGCTGAGTCCTTCCTCTATCCTCGCTTGCTTGCCTTGGGGTGATTGTATGATTTCTCCCTCGTACTCCTTTGATCTCTTCATGTCTCCATGGTGTGGTGAGAGTTGAGATTCCTCTTGGGCATTTTGTGCTTGTAAATGAAGTTTTCTCCTTTGCATGGTGGCGTAGATCTGACAATCTTCCTCCTTTTGCCTTGCAATCACCATCATTGATGTTTTTTTGTATTTACCGTTGAAGTTTTCCTCTTTAGAACACTTGTTTTGATCTTCGTCCAACCTGATCCCCTTGATTTCTTTCATCATTTCTTGCAAAACAAACAAATGAGCATCAAACACACATGACATATAGCCTCTATAATCTCTTAATTTGATCTGATTTTATGTGATTTGCAGGTTTGATAAGACCATTTAGAGAAAATTCGCTCTCATGAAGGAGCAATTGAAGTGTTTTTTCGCTCCTAGAGAGGAGTGCTTGAAGTAGATTTCGCTCCAAGGAAGGAGCACTTGAAGTTCGCTCCAGGAATGATGCACATGAAGTTCGCTCCAAAGATGGTGCACATGAAGTTCGATCCAACCTTGATACACTTGAAGTTCGCTCCAACATCCATGCACTTGAAGTTCGCTCCAACATCCATGCACCTGAAGTTCGCTCCAACATCCATGCACTTGAAGTTCGCTCCAAATTGCATGCACTTGAAGTTCGCTCCAACATCCATGCACTTGAAGTTCGCTCCAATCTTGATGCACATGAAGTTCGCTCCAAATTGGATGCACATGAACTTGATTTCACTCATTTCCCTTTGTTCTATGGCTTCTAACATTGAGTCCTTCAACCATTTATTGATGAAAACATGACAAACTAACCTTAGCAAAGGCCTCTAGAGGAATTTCACTTTGAGAGTGGAGCACTTGAGGTTCGCTCCAACATCCATGTACTTGAAGTGGATTGAAACTTGATTCTTATTGCTCATTCACCTTCCTTCATCCCATTCATTCAATTTTGATGAAACTAGGCTCATGGGGCATTCTAGAAACAATTTCGCTCTCAACTAAGGGCTCTTGAAGTGAATTTTGCTCCTTAAGAGGAACACTTGAAGTAACTTGAAAAAGCACCTTTTAGTTGAATCTTATCACCTTATGCCTTAGTTCATGTTCCCATATATTATAAGACCTCAAAACTCACCTTGAATATGATTTCTCCTTCGACTTGAGGCAATAGGAGTGAAATTTGCTCTGAGAGAGGAGCACTTGAAGTAGCCTACATACCTGACCCAATTGATATTTCCTTGCACTGCTTGATCAAATTGAGATATTACACAATGATAAGAGGTATTTTAAGTGACTTGGAGAGCTTGGTAAGGATCTCGCTCCTAATGGGGAGCAGTAGAAGCAAAATTCGCGGAGCAATTGAAAATTTTATATACTTAGTCACATTTTGCTCCCGAAGATCATCTCTTGTTGGGATGCATATAAGTCACTCAGATGATCAAGGAAACACCTACGTTGTTGATTAGACTTGATTAAGGGTTTCTCTATCAATACCTCTTCTATGCAAAGGCTAATAGCTAAGGACTATAACACTACCCTAGAAAGCAGAAAAAAGTGGGGGTCCCCATTCGCAATGGGGCGATGTGTGAATACCTCACAACACAACCTAGCTCTAATACTACTTGGTGTAGTCGAGATTGAGGTTCTTTACTAGGCAGCCCGATCATGCAGCCACAACAACTTTCAACTACACACAATGTTCAATTAACAGAAAATGATTTTCAGTCTTATTACTATTAGTAGTATTGAGGAATACAAACAAAAATGTTTTGGTTGTAAGCTTTTGACCCTCTCTTTGTTATGGTCTCCTTCTCAAAGCTGGCTAGCACCAAAACCATCGCTTTTCCTGAAGAGCACAAGCTTATATTGAGGGGTGGGTGGGGGAGTTGAATCAATATAAGACAATCTTTTACTTTTTCTATACTTAACTAACAAAAAATATCAATCATGCAAGATCAAACAAATTAACAAAAAAATATCAATCATGCAAGATCAAACAAATTAACAAAAAAGTATCAATCATGTAAGATCAAACAAATATGCAACACAAGAGGAACACGATTTACGTGGAAACCCTTATGGGAGAAAACCACGGCAAAATATTGTTTATATAACTTTGTAAGCACCAACCTAAAGGAGACACCAATCCCCTCATATAGAATTTGTTGGCCCCAACCCACTAGAGACACCAATCCCCATAGCTAAGCGTCAACTCAAAATGGTTCAAAGAGATTCTAGTAATTCTATAAATGAAATTGTTCAAAAATAAATTAAAGATGCTTCCCAAGAGATGCTAGCAATTCTATAAATGAAATTGATTAAAATTAAAGTAAAGAACTTATCATTGGCAATGATTCCTAAAATGAAACGGATTTGATCAAATAAGAGTTTCATGGCAGCTATTGGATGAAGGGTTGTAACCCTTCCAACAGTAGTGCTAGCAAATTAATTTTTCCCCAATTGCAACAATGAAGGTGTTCTGGTAATTGATTGGTTAACTATGAACTTGAAATTTACATATAAAGAGATTACAAAACAATGTTTCTAAAAGAAACAATTGTAAATAGAACTGAAATTAGAAACTAAGAGAACTAAAGATTCCTAAATGCAATGCCCCCTTTCTCCAAGTGATCACCTAGAAGAGATTATTAGCCTATTTTATTCCCATGGGCTAATTATATTGATGCAAAGGAATAAATTAATTAAATGTTAAATAGTCCTAAGTCCTGGGGGATTATTTATATTTAATTAATTAGTAGTTGGTCATACTTTATTTTATAAAGTGACTATGATAGTGTTAATTACAAATTATAAAGTTACTTTTGGAGGGAAAAGTTAAAAAAAATGAAAGAAATAAAAGTATTACTTTCGAAAAGGAAAAGTATTATAAAAGGAGAAAAGTGAAGTGAGGATTCATTCTTGAGTCGTTATTTTCAAGGAAAATTTTCCTTGAGAGCTTTAGCTTGTAGGTTCAATAAACCCTAGGATGGAAACCCTAGAGGTTTTGGCTATTTGGACGGAAACCCAGATCAGCCCACTTGGTGAATTTATCCCAGGATTTACAGTTGCACATCATTGATCAGTTTTCATGGAGATTCTATGATCTATCTTGCAGATTTTCAGAGGGTTTGTTATTTTATGCATGGAGGCATTCCAGGGTATGTCTTACCTAACTGCATTAGGCATTTTCTGGTTTGTAACAACATGTGTTTGTAAACAACAATACATTTCTATATCAAAAGAATTCCATTGGCTTATTTAGATTCTCTATATTTCATTGATTGATTTCCTTGAAAATCTATATTGTTCATCTTGCATGTTTGCGTGTCGCAATATTACATTATGATGAAACAAAACAAGAGTAAAAACGAAAACCCAAATCAGATTTGAAACATTATCCGAGTTCGGATATTTCACTAAATGACCATTAAATAACTAAATATTAGATTAATACCCTCCCTTAATGTTCATCCTATCAACTACACGAAGCTACCCCCTAAATTTTACAAACTTGTCTGGGCTCAGAGACATGGTGAGGATGTCTATATTCTGATACTCAGTTGGAACATACTACAACTGAACAAATCAAACTTCTACGAGCCTGCGGATGAAATGACAATGAAGCTCAACATGCTTGGTCCGCTCATGGAAGACTGGATTTTTGGCAAGTTTCAACACCCCTTGATTATCATGGAACAAGAGAGAAGGACCTACTCGAAACATTTGCATGTCAGAAAGCATCCTTTGAAGCCAAATTGTGTCACAAGTTGCCTTAATAGCTCCCTAATATTCTGCTCCAGTCAAGGAAAGAGCTATTTCTTGTTGCTTCTTGCTGGTCCATGTGACTACACATGTGCCCAAATTGAAGACATAACCAAAAGCAGACTTTTTGTCATCAACAAAACCTGTCCAATCCAAGTCTGTAAAACCAGTGAGCTGGGATCTTTGCTTTTGCTATACAAAATGCCAAAGTCAGGAGTGCCCTTCACATATCTTAGCACACACTTCGTTGCTACCCAATGTTCAGCTTTAGGGGTTGTCATGAATTGAGATATGTAGCTCACAACATGACTGAGGTTAGGTCTAGCGGCGGTGAGATAGATGAGGCTGCCAACTAGTTGCTTGAACACTGATTCATTCACCATAGGTGAATCTGATTTGGCCAATAGTTTCAGCCCTTTCTCCATAGGTGTAGATGCAGGTTTGCAATTGTGCATCCAAAACTTATCCAACAGACTCTTGGCATACTTTGATTGAGAAATAAAAATGTGGCCATTTGTCTGCAAACATCTACATCGAGAGAATAATTTAGAAGTCCGAAGTCTATCATATCAAAGGACTGACACAAATTCTGTTTGATTTGCTCGATCAAATGTGTTGCACTACTGGTGATGATTAGGTTATCAACATAGATGACAAGAAGAAGCATATCACTACCAGTATTCTTGACATACAGATTGGGATCAAAAGGACTCCTTTGAAAGCCTTGATCAACTAAGTACTTATCAATTTTTATGTACCATGCTCGAGGAGCTTGTTTGAGGCCATAGAGTGCTTTCACTAGTTTGCATACTTGGTGTTCTTTATCAACAACCTTGAAACCAGGAGGCTGCGTCATGCATACCTCTTCCCGCAACTCACCATTGAGGAATGCACTCTTGACATCCATTTGATGGACTTTCTATCCAAAATAGGCTGAAATAGCGAGGGCAAGCCAAATGGTGCTCATTTTGGCTGTGGGAGCAAAGTTCTCATAGTTGATGCCCTCTTTCTACAAGAACCATTTGGCTACTAACCTAGCGTGGTACTTATCAAGAGTTCCATCAGCCTTATACTTAACTTTATACACCCATTTGTAGCCAATGGGTTTCTTCCCACGTGTAAGATTGGACAGGATCCAAGTGTATTATTCTTCAAAAGACTATGGTGTTCAGTTTCAATGGCTTGTTCCCACTTAGGATTCCTTTAGCCTATGTCTAAGGCTCATACACATTGTGGATGTTGGCCATGAGAGCAAAGTTAACTGTGTTATTTTGCTTGCTCTTGCTTCTAGTTGATCTACCCTCAATAAGTTCATCATCATGAAGATCACCAATGGTCTTGGCCCACCACTTAGGTCGGAGAGTAGAAGCACTGACATCCAATTTTGGAGTATCAACATCACTAGGGGTGCGTTGAACAAAGTCATTTGGATGTGTATCAAAATTTTCTTGAGGAATGTCGGGTTTTGCAATGTCATGCCTGGGAGACTCCACAATTTCAGTGTTCGAGTCATTTGAATCCCTCCCATCAAGTGGACATAAGGGAAGACGAACACCCAAATCCTTAGCCTTTAGAGGCTAATCCTCAGGGATTAAAACAAGAGAAAAGCGTTGAAAGGGCCCCCGTTCTTCATCAAATACAACATCATGACTGAATATGAGAGATCAGTGTCTACATCAATCAATTGACAAGCTTTGTGGTTATCATTGTATCCCGTGAACATGATTTTCTAGCTCTTGGAATTCAGTTTTGTCCGGGAGGCATCTAGAATCCAAACATAAGCAGTAGAGCCAAAGACCTTCAAATGTCTGATTTTGAGCTTCCTTCCAGATCGGGCTTCCTTTGGTTTCATCTTCTTAACGGCCTGTGTGGGAGACCGATTCAGAAGATAGACTACAGTGTAAATTGCTTCAGGCCAAATTGTTTTGGAACATTTCTGTGCTTCAACATAGATCGGGCCATCTCGGTGATTGTGTGGTTTCTTCGCTCAACAACACCGTTCTGCTGAGGGGTGTAAGGTGTGGTAAGATGATGCTTAATTCCATGTGTTGCACATAATTTGGAGAAATTAGATGAACAAAATACACACCCATCGTTTGACCTAAGAGTGACTATGTAACAGTCTGACTCTTTTTCCACTAAGGCCTTAAACTTTTGAAACATGCTAAACACCTCTGATTTTTTTTTAATAAAATACATCGACATTATTCTACTAAAATCACCGACAAATAATAGAAAATACCTGGATCCAGTGATTGATGGAGTTTTCATTAGTCCACAGACATTTGCATGAACCGACTGCAAGACTTTGGAGGCTCTCAAAGAATCACCATTTGGAAACGAAGTGCGATGTTTCTTTCCAACCTGACAAGCTCCACAAACGCCATGATTTTGAGTCTGAATCTCAGGTAACCCAACAACCAAACCCTTTCGAACTAACCAAGAGAGATAGTATACATTTAGGTGGCCTGACCGCTGATGCCAGAAATTGTTGATGGAAGAACTTTTGGCTGCCATGGCGTGCTCCTGAGAATCACCAGTATCAGTAAGTCTATAAAGACCATGATCCTCAAGGCCAACAACAACTATAGCGTGAGCCTCCCTGTCAAGAGTGCTGCACTCATACAAACTAAAGATGACATCCAGCTGTGGAGATGGCGCATGATCTGACTGACTATCAGCAAATTGAGTTCCATCCCTAAGACAAACTTTACATTGAGAAATATCAAATTTCTCCCTTTAAACGTGATCTGAACATTGCCCTTTTTGACAACAGTATACTCCTCGCCTCCTCCAAAGATTACTGAATCAGTGAAAGGCGTGTATTCTGTAAACCAATCTCGACAATGTGTGAAGTGCTGAGAGGCGCTAGAGTCAATGTACCAGGCAGATGATTTCACATGATTGGATGGGCATTTGGCCATGAACACATAGAAGGCATACTCCTTTTGGTTAGAATGCATGGCAACATGGGTCTTCTGTTGAGGCTCTCCTTGTCTAGATTGCTTAGACGCCAGTTATTTCTTGCATTTTTTCTTCATATGGCCATACTTATGACAATAGTTGCACTGAATGTTCTTCTTTGGACTCAACGGAGGTTTGCCTTGGCCTTTTTGCTGGAAGGACTTGCCTTTGCCCTTGTCCTTATCCAAGGGTTTGGCAGTGAATGCCTATTCAATGGAGGATGTGTTGGTGCTGCTACCAAATTGTTGTTTCCATCTATCCTTCTGTAGAAGCTTGTTGCAGAGATTAGGAAACTTGAGGTCAACATTCGTTGATGTAATGTTGAGTGTCTCAATAATATGTTCATAAGATTTTGGTAGGCTTTTCAGAGTTAGACTATTCGATATATTGATTGCACTTGTATTATCATAAAATATGGATATGGGGTGATCATATTCTACCATGATGTCCTTCAAAGTTTGCTTCATCCAAAGAACCTGAGTGCAATAAGATGCTATTGCAGTATACTCTGCCTCTATTGTAGATAAGGAAATTGAAGGCCGTTTCTTACTTAACCATGAAACCAAACAATTTCCTAGAAAGAATGCACCTCCACTTGTACTCATTTTCTCATCCACACTACTAGACCAGTCTGCATCAATGTATGCTGCTAATGTGATGTCCTAAGTCACAGAGTTCGTCGAATTTCAACCATGAAGTTTGAAATTCGGCGAACTTCAAAACATTACTTAAAACTCGTTAAAATTCGTTAAAATTCGTCTCATATTCGAAAAGTTACAGGGAATAATTTTTTTTTCAATAAAATATATTGGGAAAAGGTTTTCTCCCACTCCGATTCAGTGTTTTCCCCGTCTGGGCAGTTCCAGGCATGGAGTTAGAAATCCCTCTGGTGGGGATGTGGTGGGTCAAGATTAATAAATTATTGCCGGTTGTCATACTCAGCTCGTAGTTCTTTATTGGCTTCCTTATAATGATCCCTCACGACAAATAGCAATCGACTCACTATTTACTCGACCGATTTCCCTCTATATATACAAATTGGACCAAAAAAAAAATATTATTGGCTTTTGAGCTATGCAACTATGAAGGTGTTTCTTTTTATCTTAATTGTTTCCTCCCTTTCCATCCGCCCCTCATGGGCGGCAAATCCAGGGCTAGTGTTTGCCCATTACATGCTCTATGCAGACGACGACGACATTAATGTCTTCAAGCAGGAGATTCAACTTGCTCAGAGCAAAGGCATCTCTCAACAACAATGTATGGCGCGAGACGCTTGCAGACAAAATATACCAGGCTGTTGAAGAAGTGGGTTCCTCTTTCAAGGTCTTCTTCTCCGTCGACATTCACAAGGATGACAACGACAATCTCGCAGCCAGGTTTGCACATAGGTGGAGTCGTGGAGCATAAGCGAATGGAATTTTTGTGCATTGAAGCGTATTTTGTAGGATTGCGATTCAACATTTTTAATATATATGTTAAATGTCTAATGAAAATTAAAGTTGTATTAGAGTTTTCTTATGTTAAGAAAGTCGTATGTAGATTAATATATATGTAAAAAATGTCTAAGATATGTTAAGATATGTCTTCCTACTAGGCATATCTAATATAGTTATTCAAATATATATATTAGAGTTGTATATCTATATATTTATGATTTATATAGTAATAATATTTAAATTAAAATTTGAAATTTATTAATATTATAATATTGTAAAATTTACTATAATATATAATATATTCAAATTTAATATAATATTATTTTATTATTTATATTTAAAAAATTAAATTTATATAAGACGAATTTAATTCGAATTTTTTTTCGAATTTTTTTCCTTGTCGAATTTCATTCGAATTTTATTGTTGCTGAATTCGAATTCGAACTCGAACCTTGTGACATAGGTGACGTCTTCACCTCTTTGATACCACAATCCAAACTCCAAAGTGCCTTTTAAATATTTATAGATCCTTTTAATTGTTGGCACATGAGTTTCTTTTGGTGCAGCTTGAAATCTTGCCACCATACTTATTGCTTGCATAATGCCAAGTCTTGAAGCTGTTACATAGAACAAGCTCCCAATCATTGATCTATAAAGTGTTTGATTAGCATCAGGAGATTCATCATCTTTGCCCAACTTGCATCTTGTGACCATGGGTGTATTCACAAGATTACAATCCTCTATCCTGAATTTCTTTAACATTTCCTCAATGTATTTGGTTTTTGAAACAAATATTCTTTTATTTGATTGAGATATTTGTAGCCTGTTGGTGTACATTTTATCATATACCGAACATTTAGAATAAAATATCCAAGGATACTCTATCCTCTCGTGAACAAAATCACTACTTGTGCCAAGATTGTGAGAAAGACCACAAGGCGACTCCAAGGTCTATATGTGCGAACAGGCGACTTTATGTGAATAGCTTCTTGGGTAGTGTGTGCTGAAATACAAGGGCGACTTATGCTTAACAACTGGTATCATTCATAAGCTAGACTTAGGCGAATTTATCAATAAACGCTTTTTGTTTTTGGATTTTCTGATTTGGGAATAAAAAAGATAAAAAAGGATAAGGGTTTAGGAATTCTATGCTACTTCTAAGCTATTCCTATGAACTCAAGAGATGGTAAAGACTGAGTGCAACTGGTAATGACACTTTGTTTCGCCACATTGGACAGCTATGCAAAGTGGGTGCAATCTTCTAGGGTTGTGCTTAAGATTTTCACACTTATTGTTGAGACATGGACCAGCTAGGACTCGAACCTAGGACCTTCCATACGCTGCTGGAGTGCTCTAGCATTGAGCTACTGGTCCCTCTTGGACCAGTCCATCGTCGGTCCGGGTGTGGCTTATTTCCAATACCAACACCCCCCCTTAAGCCACACCTCTCGTGTGCTTGGGGCTCCTAGCCTGGACCTGGCTTTGATACCATGTTGAGACATGGACTAGCTAGGACTCGAACCTAGGACCTTCCATACGTTGCTGGAGTGCTCTACCACTGAGCTATTGGCCCCTCTTGGACCAGTCCATCGTCGGTCTGGGTGTGGCTTATTTACAACACCAACTCTTATGAATAATACCAACAATTGAACAATATTACTCAAAGTAGAAGCTAAGCATCCACATCAAAAGCTCAGGCTAACTTTACACATTGAATGAAAATCATCCATCCAACAAAAGTATGAGCAAAATTTCACCAATTTAAACTATCAATCCTTCATTCATCTAACAACTTCAAAGCAAATTACTAACAACTTCAAAGCAAATTACTTAAAGCAAATCTATTCAAGTGTTGAAGAAAATATGCAACCATGCAACCACTTGATAACAATAAGACTTCAAAACAATACTGATAATGAACTTTTTATTATCCAAGTAGCTCTACGCAACAATTTCATAAATCTCTCCACACTGAAATGAAATGAGAGAATGAGTTTATATAGAGCTTGAAAACAAATGAATGGCCGAGATCAATCTAAGATCAATGGTCAAGATTAAGACAACCTAACCCTAATTAGGGTTTCCCAAAATAAAATTAATATCCAGTGCATGCAAGACAAATGGGACGAGGTGCTATTTTTTTAGGATTGCACCCCCTTCTCCTGTTGAGAGGTAGAATGTTCAATGAACCTGGACACAATTTGATCAACCTCTTCCATCGTGACATGTGGCAACACATTTACTCTGAATTCTAATCCTTCCAAATCATCTGTACATACAACAAAAGTGATTTCCCAATCTAATTCGTGTTTTTGGAAAGCATCTCTAACGGACAGGAGGTTCGATGCCTTAGCTAGATTCTGCTTCAGGACTGGTCCAGTGGAAAAGATTTCCTGTGTCTTGTCCTTCAGGTTTTCTAACTTCATATCCTTCTCTTGGATAGTTTCCTTTTGAAGTATCTCTGCAGCTACAAGGTAAACCTTGTCTTGAATCTCTTTTAAATGTCCTGAACATCAGCCCATGCTTTTGCCATGCTTGCAATCCTGGAGAGTAGAGAGGAAGTTTGTCCATATGTCAATGCTAACCTTTCCGCAAATGTGGCTGCCTCTTTAGCTTCGCTTTCCATCCATGCCTTGGTCTCTCTGGCTGTCACTGCTTCTTCCTCAGAACTTTTGACTGTCTCCTGTGAATTCAAAAGTGGAGGAGAATCTGGGTTGGCTTGGTTAAGTGGCTTAGTCAAGTGTTGAATGTATTCTCTCATGCACTCAACTTCTTTCTTATATTCTTCCTTCTTTTCTACTTCCTTGTCCACTCTTGCCTTGATGGAAGCAATTGAATTATCCAAGTCTTCAGCTTCTTGCTTCTTGGTAGTTGGTCCTAAACTTATTACAATGACTTCATATTCACGGGGACCAATATCTCCCTTTGCCTTGTCCACTTTTGGCACAACAATTTGCACTGTCCTACAGTCGGCTTCATCCCTCTGGATGGTAGAAAACCTTCTGGCTAGCTTCTTTGGGGCAACCTGTTCTAATCTGGCCAAGAAATCTGCCATATCATCCTCTTCTTGAACTTCTTTTTTTTGTGTTTTTACTTTCAATCTTTCTTTCAACCAATCTAGAACAGTGGGTTGCTCAATGCCTTCCACTTCCTGATTGCCTTTTTTACACATGATATCCCGAAGGGCGGAAATCATTCCTTCTTGAAATTCACCTTCCTCAACATCCATTTTGTTGATATTAATTAGGGAAAGGGTGGATTCAAATTGCCTTAGGCAACATTGGAATCCGCCTGGCCCCTCTACCCCCTAACGTGGCCCTATCCCCCACGCTATAACAAACAAACACTCAGCGCACTATTCAATAGAGCCGACCCTATTAACAAGGCAGATAAAGGAAATAATTAAAAGTTTAATTATTTAAAAGGCCCACCTAGTTGAGGAGTTCGCTCCATATAAATAAGAGATCAAGATTCATTTGTAAATCAATAAATTTCATCTGCTTTTTCATACGAAACCTATATGCCTAAAGCGAACTCCAAGAAGTCATAAGAGATCTGCACTTAAAGCAATCTGCATAGTGAAGGTGGTGCGAAATACATGATAGGTACAACAACATACATAGAAGAAGGTGCGGAATCATGACAGCAACAACAACATACATCTGCCATTAGAAGGAGGTGCGAAATCCATCACAAGGAATCAGTGAACTTCGTAAAGGTCTGCAATTTAGGTTAAGACAACATCAGCATCCATCAAGTAAATGTTGAAGGCAGCCACCGTGATCTACCATACCTCCAGTGACAGCAAAATCTGAACCTACAAAAGCACATGAGATAAGTGTTGTATTGTTTGCATAACTATAATCCATAATCAGATCTGAGGATCTTTTCTGGCTGGGTTTTTCCTCCTAGGAGGTTTTCCCAGGGTAATTGTGTCTCGTCTCTATTTCTTTATTTTTCTTATTGTGTTAAATCTGAAACTTTAAATCTCTAAATCTAATGAATCTAATTAGTAAATAAATTCTAATTTTCTGAGTCTTAGTTAATCTGAAAGTGTTAAAACTAACACATTTCATTGTCTGATTCCAACACTTCTGTGCCAGTAGGAGATGGAGACTGTTCATCTTCTTGATGAATTGATTTATGTTTTCTTCATGAATTGGGGAAGGAATTTCCGTCTCTGCCAATGACTTTGTAATGGCCAATATATCA